>NC_055691.1:32053086-32371142 GCF_017639745.1 Melanotaenia boesemani
GCCTTTCTGAGCCATTTCGGTTATCATGCTTATCATCTGGCTTCCATTCTCTAGAAGCCTAAAACTTTGCAACAGTTGAAAGATCAGTTTATCTCACACAGAATCCTTGTTCATCTGAGAACATACGCCTCTTCTAAAAAGCTGTTGTTTTCCTGTAACACACTGCTTTTGCGAGAAAATAAAGTTGACCTCTGTGTGCTCTGACCCCCTGCTGACCAGACTCAGTGGTTGGCCTCTGTGTCTGTCTGAGGTCAGACAAAATTCCAACATCCCTCCTAGGGCTATACTTCCTCTGCCAAAGATAATACAGCTCAATATGTTTTTAATAACACACTGGAAACCCCCCCGCCCCCCCTATTTAATGATCCCACTAGCTCACTTATTTTATATGATTCTTGCCAATTGGCATGAAATGTTGCACATGCTCACACACATCTATAGAAGTAGGATACACAGAATTACAATAGTTAAACATACACGTATATGCAGATGCCACATGCTTACAGAATTTAGGACTGGATGGGATTCCTTAACCATAAGAAACAGCAAAGTATAAAAGTACATTTAGTGGTTACACTGACTTAATTTCTGACCCTGTTTACTTTTATTTAATTAAACTCACCCCTGTAGTGCAGTTAGGGAACTGTTATAATCACAAAACTTTTTATGCATCACCAGAGGCTATTTGGGTGTCTCATACACTGAAATGAGCTTTTGATGGCAACAGGTGGCATAGAGCTGGAGAAGGTCAGAACACCCAGTCATTTTACTGTCTGGTACACTGAGCACAGATGGCATCTCCTCCTCATTACAAGCAAGATGCAAAACTAAGGACAGAGCTAAGTGGTCACCAGTATCCATCGTTAGCATGTGCTTTTTTTCCCTTTTTGTTAGGAATTCATAGAGAAAAGAAATTATGGTGTCATTACTTACCGAGTACGGTGAGTGTGAGCAGGAGATTCTTGAACAATTTGGAGCAGATTTTGGCACATTTTGACTGGGGCCTGGCCTCAATGGGCTCCAGGTGACTCTCATGCATCCTCACCTCCACTTGTTTAGGCATACTGTTGGCACTGCAACACACAGACAGAGAATAAATTGAAAAGTTACTTACTAAATGCAAAACTATCAAGCCAAAGTCATCAGAAACATGATCCTAGCCATACAGTATTATTCATCATTAAATGCCTTCTTTTCTGCAATGGGCAGCCACCGTGAGAAAGAACTTAACTCTATAGCAAGACATTAGCATAGTATAGAGAACACATCACTTGTGTTTAATGTCTTTGAAAACTGTATGGATGCAAGAGAAAGAAGCGCATAATGAGAAATATGAGACATTCAAGTGCTGCCAAGCTGTCAATCCAACACATTCCATGGTTACTATAGCATCCAACAGATGGGAGCTGACTACAAGCCGCTGCTGTTTGGAAAATTGCAGCCCTTTGGGGCAATACTTCTGATATTTAGCATCCTCAGGCTGCTTGTCAAAAGATCAATGTGCATCTTAAGAATATTTAAACAACTGTTCAGTTTTGGTGTTTTATGCATTTCAACACTGTCTCTCCCTAAAAAAAGGGACTATCACACTGACATTCAACCTACAGAGAAGCCACAGTTAATTCTGAGTATAGATTACTAATTTATTGACATTAACCTGCCGTACAGTAAAATACGGTGCTGTTATAGTGTGTATAACTAAGTGACAAATTCCACCTCAGGTAAGCCTGAGATATAAAAAAGGAAACATTTAATTAAGTAATGTCTGCATGGGAATGCCAATAAAATCCCTTCAAACCCTGTATTCAGTTGTAGAAAGAAAGACCTCAGTGTATTTAATTGGATGAAAACAAAATTACCAATTACAGGCAACACAGCAGCTTCCTGTGGACCCGTTGAGGTGTGAATGAGTTTGTGAGAGTACAGCTGTGTCTGCCAGTTTGGCAGGTGTACGAATCAGTCACAGAAAAGTGATGGCGAAAGCGAGAGAAAGGGAGGCAGCTTAGTTTTACGCTGTTGAACACAACAATAACTTATCTTGCTGTATGGACTCACTTTGTTTTCTTATTTTTTTGTCTCTGGAAAAAATGAAAAAATTAAAAGGTCTGTTTCTTTTTATCCCAATTAAAACCATGACAATGTTTTTTGTGAAGAATTTCAAAGACAACAAAGAATAATGGAATGTTGACCCTCCACCTCACCCCAGGGGCTCATGGGCTAAAGCACTTGAATGAAAGCTTCAGTGCTAATGTTTTTTTGTTTTTTGTATCCTGGAACGTTCCCACTTTAGCTCACTATGAAATCAAATGCTTTAAAGATATTAATTACATCAGTTAAGTTTTTTAGAAGCTAGATCAAAAGAAATACAGAACACTTAAATCAAAAGACTTCACTTTGAGAAGTATTTCATAACTAAGGGCTCTTTGTTGTGTTATTGTTGTTGTGTAAGTGGTCACTGATAATTCCCCATGAGCACTCCACACACATGCTCGCACATGTACACACACACATCCGCCAGTTTTGTGCATCACAGCATTGAAAGCTTGGCTATAAGAAGACCACCTGGTCGGCCTCCAGGCACACAGATGGACCAGTCCTATTTCTTATTAATTTCAAAGTGGGGTGTCAGATATAGAAAACACAAACAAATATCAACATTCAACCTCTGAGTTGTTTCACACTTTGCACTAAAGGTGGAGAACTTGGTGAAAGCCCAGAAATAAAGAGCTGAAAAATCAGTGTAACTAAGTAATCCAACTCCATACAGTAAGAGTGATGAGTGCTGTTAATTGAAAGGTCCTTTTTTTGCTCTGCCTTCCATTATTTTTAGCTCTAGGGGAGGAAAAGGGAGATATTCTGTCACAATCCTCTCATTAGCACCTCTCCCATCAAGTCAGAGACAGATGAGATAGCAGGTCTGAATAGATTAATATGAAAAAGACCAGAAGAGTCAGCGGCTCCAGAAGTAGCTGCATTATTTAGCATCACTTCATAAATGAGGCAAATAGCATTGTGGGATTTTAATGTTATGGAGTAATTTTACATGTTGTACATCATTTTAGCTTTGATTAATATTTCATGAGTTCAGAATTAATCCTCTGTTTCCTGACAAATAGCTCCATGAAGCCTTAAAGTTTTCAACATCTTTTGCTTTAAACAGGTCTGGGCTGCTTCCCTTTAGAAAATGTGAATGTAGATAATTATCTCTAGGCTTTTGATAGCTAGTCATAAAGTTTTTTTTTTTTTTTCTTTAACTTTTACTGGATATGACAAAAATGTTTAACAGAAAATAAAATTTAGGCTACTTCCAAAATGCTCACACATTATGTTTCTGTTCAGACTAATGAGATCATGTCTTTAAAGCGATTAACCTTGGCAGGGATCTTAGATTAATTGTATTAAAGGAATTTAATGCCACACAGAATTAAAGTAAATCCCTACAAAACTACAACTACCCAGGTAATGTACGCCTAAAGAAAAAGACTGTCCAAAGTTGTAACTTCCTAAAAGATATTGTCGTATTTTATTGCTTAAATTGCTCATCAATATTAAATGACTAAAACAGAAATAATACCACATAGTAAAATATCTCTAAAATTGCATATATTAAGTACTTACTTCATCTCTGAGGGACTTGAGGTATGTGCTATGTACATGGACCAGGATCAAATCTCCACTTTGGTATCTATGAGCGAATTAGCACAAGGAAGTGTCAGTGGGATCACAATTGCTCCATCCAAAAATGGTGTCAGCGGATAAGGTCCCAGGCACTGAAAACACAGCTCTGCTGACAGCTAGCCGCTCTCAGCTGCCCACTAACTTGTCCAAAGCATCCAGAGAGGAGAGAGTCAACGAAGTCCAGAGTCCAGATCCAGTCACAGTCACAGCAACCTAAATTGCCTCATCCTGATGTCTGCAAAGTCCCCCCCTTCTCTCCCTAGCCCCCACCCCCTGACTCTACCAGCTCATACATTCATGCACATCCAACAAACGTAGGAGTAAATAAATAAATAAAAGGACAAGTGGAGGGAGGGGTCAATATATGAGCTTAATTGTCAAATCCCTCAGAGACCCTCCATTCACTGGACTTTGTAATCCCCCGAGAAAGCACACACTTCCATACTCTTCCAG
The DNA here is from genome assembly GCF_017639745.1 of Melanotaenia boesemani. NCBI lineage: Eukaryota > Metazoa > Chordata > Actinopteri > Atheriniformes > Melanotaeniidae > Melanotaenia > Melanotaenia boesemani. The sequence goes on from NC_055691.1 coordinate 32,057,218, forward strand.
CTTCCATAGTTTGCATGAGAGAGGCCAGGCTGCTGGAGATGAGCATGATGATGCCGGCTAATGGCACAATGCGGACAGTAGTGCTTTGTTAGTGATGATTTTGGTGAGAAAGGAATAAATGACAAAGGAATTATGCACAGAAGATTTAACATCCACAACTATGTACTTATAGAGCTTTGAGGTCCTGATGGACAACACTTGAAAAGGTTAACATTTGCTGCTCTCTCTACTTAAAAGAACAGATTTTATTAAGTAAATCTACATATACACCACACAAACTCTCGGCACACATCCAAGACACACACACTACAACATACAGAGTTATGTAATCTCACAATATAATAAAAAAAAAAAAAGAAAAACAAACGTAACTGTACTGAACTCCAAAGCACAAATGACCTGATGCTTGTGAGGATGGTGCCATGCTGATTTCATTCTAGCCTTCCAGCAGCATGGGACTTCAAATCTTATTGAGCAGTATCACATTATTCTAATTAGGGAAATGTGTTGGAAAGCTATTTCCTCCTCAAACAAATGACCAATCGCACAACAAAAGCCAGAGGAATGCCTTCTCTGTTTGCTACAGTTGTGTCATGAGAAATCACTCATCCTAAATCCCTTGACATGTCATACTCATTCAAAGAGCTCTATGAGGAAAAGGGGTGCACTTTCGGGATGAGAGCAAGGGATTGGGATAGAGACGAAGGGGTTACAGGAGGGAGTAAGAGGAACACTAGAGGAGAAGGGGTATTGGGGTCACACCAGCACCTCTCAGCCAAAAGCGGGGCCTATGACGGGAAAGCTGAGGCAGCCATCCTTGCTCTTGGCTGGTACCATGTGAAGCTCTCTGCTTCCTCTCTCTTCCTTCTGAGAGGCTTTGTTTCACACGCAAACAGTGGCAGTGGCCCCAACTCGCTCAGCCAAGCACTGCATCCAAACTGGCAGAGGCCAGAAAAGATGGGAAAGGGGGGGTCGGATGGCAGGGGGAGCAAGGGTATAGTGGTGGAGGGGTGGGCAGTGGGCATGTCCAGAATGCCAGTTCTTTCAGGCCACTGATGTCATGCCTGTGCCCACCGTGGGAGAGCAGTGGAGGGACCAAGGCGCCCCTTTCTCTTTCCCCCTCCACAGTCTCTTTTTTTTTTACAGGATGAATGAATCTTTCAGAAGCGGCAGTTCATTGTGTCCCATAATCGACGGCGATTATCCCAATTTTATGCAGCCTTCCCAGTGCGAGGAGGTTCCCTGAGTGCTGGCATTGAGAGCCGCTGCGATGCAGCAAGGACCACAAGGGGTTGTCCTAGCAACACTCTGTGGGTTCAAGAGAAGGGGATGAAGGGGGAAAGAGGAAGCTCACAGCCACACACATGCCCAGCACACAAACACAGCCTGCACAAACACCACATACACATGATATATGGCTCGATAGATTGGCAAAGGCACATTTTATCTTGAACTCATCACTTTTTCTTTAATAGACAAATTAAAGACAAAGCACTGAAACATTTTAATGAACTTCTCATTAGAAGTTCAAACAGAGCTCTTTACATTTTGTACTGCTGCATAATTAATGAGCTACTGTCACAAACTTTATCATACTGTGCTGCTCAACCATTCACAACATACTATATGTTTACATAATAATGAACAAGTTTGAATTACGGGGAGCTTGTGTAGTTATACTTGTCTGATTCAGGTATTTTTCCGTCCATGTCAAAGCATAGAAGGAAATGTAAATGAGAATGCGAGTTTCCCACTGGTGTCTCGAGGGGCCCGATGCCCGTTCTCATGATTGTTGCATCACAATATACTGCGAGGTAAAGACAGCTGGATTCGGGCCAAGCTCCGGATATATCTGGCCCCTCTGGGCCTCACAGCCACTTGCATTGCAGTGGGAAGAAATAGGCTCACACATTCTGGCTGCCCAGGAGTTGTGAGCCCCATCACCAGCACCCCCACCTCCCCAAGAAAACAGGACACTCTCAGCAAACACTTCAGGTTGTGCTGTGCATCGGAAGTGGGAGATAAATTCCAGCATCCAAAGAAAGGGACACTAGGTACACGTTTTTTTTTACTCTACAACCCTCGTGCATCCCTGCGTGGTCGTTGGATAAGTGTATTCTGTAAAAGACAGCTCTCTCAGTGAGAGGAAGTGACCACAAAACATTGTGATTTAACCTCAAATGCCAAATAAGAATAGTCAGCATAGCTTTATGTTGTTCAGTTTACTTATTAAATATAAATAAATCAAAGTAGATGTCTCTGTCTGTATGCACTTTGCCCGTCTTGTGACTAGAAATCACATGGTTCCTATACTAACTATTGCATGCAGCATTAGTACACTTAAACCTTTATTCTCTGGACTTGGTTACTTCAGAAGAGTGGTTGCACAGAGCCACTCAGTGGTCCACTTTAATGCTCACTTGAACCGCTTCCAAGTGGACTCTGGAGTGAGAGTAAAATCTGATCAAAGACTGGCACTGAGCCATAGAAGCAGTGCACTGAATGAAGCTCTTTTTTTTTCTTTTTTTCTTTCTTTCTACTTACATTCACCCAAGTTTCAACATTTTTCAGACTGAATTAAATAACTTTAAATGAATGGACATCAAGTGACACATTTTGATGGACATGGCAAAAAAATACTACTGATTTTTATATTCATTGATATAAATTTGCATCCTAATGGGGCACAAATCTGATATATTTACTTTTAACAATATAGCATTGCTATTTGACAATATTTTAAAATGTCAGGTAAAATATTGCTGAAGATTGTTATCACCTGGTTATATCATAAGTTATTACATATATCCCCTTTAACCTCCTGTGACCTGAGCTTTGGTTTGATGTGTGTTAGAGATTTCTTCTAGCTATTTGCTATTAGGAGGAACCAATAAATAGAATTTTATGTAAGTGTTCAACAGGCTACAGTTACACATAATTTAGTATTATGATACAGACAACAAATATGTGATGTGCTCGAATAAGAAAACTAGGTCTCAGAAGGCTATATGAAATATTTTTCATTTCTATTTCTGCAACTATTTTGAACATTGTAATCTGACCAAGAGTAATTTTTTCCATGTTGCCTAATCATTTGGCCCTACGCCTCAATTTCTTTCTCAGGATCAGAGCGTACTGGCTATTTAGTCCTTCAATTTTGTCATTGGGGGCCATTTATATAGCTAAAAAATTACCAATAATCCAAGATACCTGATAAACACCTTACCTTTACATAAAGAAGAGGTATATATTTTTGTGTAAAGAGCCAAGGGAAGGAATTGAAATTGAACCTTCAAATAAGACATGTAGGTGTCAGAGATGGGGACTCCAGCCTGAGACTCGTACTTGAGTCTGAGATTTGTACTCGAGTCTCACTCAAGTCGCATTTCCAGTGACTTGAGACTCGACTTGGATTATTGATTTGAGACTGAGATTTTCTCTCTGTCTGATCTTCTTTCTGTTATCTGTGTTGCGTGCTGTCATTTTCCCAGATGTAACACAGACACAACAGCACACAAGCACAGCAATCAATCAAAACAACAGCTGCACCAACACATCTGTTGCCACAGCGCTGCTGTAAAGTTTGGGTTTTAAAACTTAAGAAAGAAGAATCAATATAAGAGCAGCAAATGCAACATCTGTAGTATAAAAATCCTGCATGATGGATCCTCTATATCCACCTTCATCCACCTTAAAACACCCCAGGAGAGGTTAGTCACTGTAATGTGAAAGCTTAATGTTAGCATCTATGTTAGCAATGAACTTAGCGCCACAGTGATGTAAACATTAGCTATCTTTGTACTCAGTAAATGTTAACTCCATCAGACCGACTCCCCTGAAAGTGCTCAGAAGAAGAATGAGACATTTACAGAACACAGTTTCCATATATTGTGACTTTGCCATGATAACGTTAAACTGGGATCAAACTGGGATCAGTCTCACTGTAAACAATGCAGTTTTCCTGGGTCTGTTTATTTGGAAAGTACAGCTGTTGCTGATTTAGGAATGTAAGGCAGAGTTAATAAAACACTGATTATTATTATTATTATTATTATTATTATTATTATTCAATATAAAAAAAGTTTTAAATTAATATTTTCTTTACTCATCTGACGCAGTTGTTTCATTAAGAGTTTTCTAATGCACTAGTGGATGAGTTAATGATCATCAACTGACCTATAGTTTGTCCTGCAGATTTTACGTTTACCTGCAGAGTCAAATTATTAATGGGTTATTAAAAGGCAGAACTTGTACAGAAATTGAGAATGAGTTTACATTTGGATCAGGTGTGTTGCTGCAGGAAAGCATGCAGGACAGTTGGTGATTCCAGCACTGAAGTATAGCACAGTGGCCTCCTCTCTACATTCAGGAAAATGAACTGCAGTATTAGTTTAGAAACAGTTTTTGTGGGTCCAGACTTGCAACTTGACTTAGACTTGAGCCATAAGACTTGAGACTTAACTTGGACCTGCAAAAAAAGGACTTGTGAACATCTCTGGTAAGTGTGCTGGGCAGAAATTAGTCAGACAGTTACAGTTAGAATCCAACCTGAACCATGCAAATGGATGATTGTATTTATCCCGGTAAACACGCAAGGAAGGGTAATTAAGTTAAAGACTAAAGTATACCCAGTGTCGCTGTGCCAGATTGCAATATGGCCACTTTCAGCTTGTCAGTTTTGGACTTTGTCCAGTTGACCTCTTACATTACAGATCAAAACAAAATATCACAATTTAGCTGGCAGCCAATCAGCTCTGTACATTAAGTAAATGCTGTACACTTTATTTGTTTTTACTAAAACATGCACCTTACTTCAGGTGTTTGTCACCGAGCATTCCTTTTCTTTCTGTGTATGCAAAAGCATCTTCTGCTATTTCTGGGTCAAAGCCCAGAACTGTGAAGCAGGTGCTAAGCAGGCACAGACAAGAGCAACTAAGAAGGTTTGAGTCTCGTTGAGTGTAGGAATAATAATTATCTGGATGTGCTAGTCATTTTTGTTATTTTTACTTTCATGTCGACATGCTGAATGAGTCTCAGGGCTTATGCTGTATTATTAATCATTTTCATTGTTTAAATAATAAAACGGTGATTTAATAAAACTTTTGAGATAGAAGCCAATCTTCTCATCTGATGAACACTAAATGCAACATTAGCACAGATAAATTTGACTATATAACATAGCTAACTATGTTGACGTTTACTATAACTGCAGTTTGCTGCTACCTTCCTTTATCAGTCAACATGACAACTTTTAGAGATCAGCTTGCAATGCTACTCTACAAACTGTAAATATCATATATCAGTGTGTTTTTGTAGCAATTCTGTGAGTAACTATAGCCGCCTCAGTTACTGTCCTCCAGGAGCAGTAATTTGCTTCAGTACTAGCATGAAATAGAGCTATTACAGCCATTTTAACTTGCCTCCTTTCAAAACTTTTTTTTTCCATTTTTACCATTATATTATACAATCAGGGTGCATCACCAGGCTGGCAGTGAATAAATGAGCCAAAAATGCCCATCCGTTAGCATCCTCTAAGGTTTCCCTTTGTTTAGCACAATTCTTTGTGTCCATAATGAGGCAGTCATTAGAGTCTCTGTGAGTCCTGAGGCTAGTGTGGTGGTCTGCATAGGTCTTTCAGATGTGCCCAATCTCACTGTAATTATGGCATAACAGTCTATTATGCTGGGGTGTTGTCACAAGACTGAAGAATAAGGTAATTCTAATTAATCTGCATGATATCTGAGATTTTATTTATTCTTTTTTTTTTTTACTTGAGGGAAAAGCTCCCAAATGCCTGACTTTCATATCCTCTGTCACAGCTTCAATAACCTTAACTCCATCATGCCTTTAGAATCTCAATTGTTAAGCCTGTGATGTTTTCAGCTGGGTCCTTCTAAGCTGAAGCCAAAAGGATTTTATTACTGCTTGTCCATTTTCCCCTATCCCCTGCCCCCATCATTACCCTACAGCTGCAAAGATGAAAGGTTGGAGGAGAAAGGAAGATCACATGCAGACGCAAGATTTTCCCTCTGTACCTCTCCAAACGTCCTACATCCAATGACAGGTTCCACACCTATTGCAGAGCGATTCATCACTCCACTCTCTACTCTTGTAGCTGCTCATGTGTTCACGCTTGCTGCATTTGAAGCTACACTACTATCATTAGCAGAGGCGCATCTGTTTAACAGAACTTGCTGTATAGCAGCACATGGCTTTGGTCCGATCCTCACAGGAGCTCATTAAATCATCCAGTATGGAAGGCCCACCCCACCCCCTACTACAGCAACCACTATGGTACTGTATATCCACTACGTTGCTTAGAGGGGGATGACAGGGAGGGGACAGAAGACTGAAATTGCAAGAATGCAATACACAGATAGGCGAGTAGCAATGGAGGGGGGGAAGGGAAAATGGTGGAAAAGGGGAGGTGTGACTGATGATGAAGAAGATTGGAATTGCAAACCGATGAGGAAATAACCGAAGCTGGACTGAGGGGATTAGACAAAGGTCAGGTGAAAGACCGCAGTGTTGTCAGGTTATCCGTGAAAAGTTGACATCTGTGTTGGGCAGCTGGCTCTGTGAAATGAGATTACTGCACAAATCATGTTTTATACATCACTAGACTCACCTGATACACTCAAATGCAGATATATATGTAGATGAGACAACACACTAATTGCCACAGTGATTGCCCTCTAACTTGCCCCACAACCCTTCCTCACATTTGTATACACACAGATGCACATGCAAAAACACAGAAACATGCATATTAAATCAAACACTGTCATCTGTGATCATAAATCTCAGTCTTATGGTGCCTGAGGCTGGGTGGTGGGGTTGCAGTCTCATTCAGGATTTGTGTATAAGCCGACAAAAGAGGGTGGATGTTCTCTCACTAATTAAACACTAGAGTCTGCAGGGACGGAGGACACCCAGAGGCAGTATCTGTGCCCTGCTATCCTCACACCAACCTGCAGTGTTGACAAAAAAGGGCATTCCTGCACACACACATCATTACATGCACATGCTCATTACATCAGGCGGCTAAGTCCAGCGACCACACACACACACCTGTACAAGTCATCAAATCACCTAAACCTAAAATAAAAATTTTTTCTATGGCTGCAAAATATTTTTGATCATGAAGGAAACAAGACCAAAAAAAGTAACCTGATAACAAACATTAATGTAATTTTAGGTGAATATTACTATTCACTGTGAATTTAAGTGCTTCGAATCCAGCAGCCTACACTTTAGCCAACTCCCTTTGACTCCAAACTCATCATCACGCACATTTAACTCACAAATATTAAAAATATAGATAGATATCCCAAATGTGACGGCCCCACCACCACTTTGACTTTGTGTTGCAGGTGCCGTTTGGTGATTAGCGGCACAAGCCACACCTGGGCCTGATGTGCTCTGCCACCGAGTTAAGAACTTCACCTGCAGAAGCTCAGGGTGTCTCTCAGGCTGGGGCTGGGAGACACCCTGAGCTTGTGCAGGCGGTGCTTTGTTCTTTTACTTTGGTTTGGTTTGGTTTGTGTTCTCACATACATTTCCTTACATCCATGCATTACTTCCACTACTGACATAGACCTTCACATCTTTGGTTTTCCTTAATAAATTCTGTTTTTGTAAATAACACTTTGTGTCTGCCTCCCTTTGTGTTGCAGCCATTGAGCTGGGCTGTAACACATATATGACATGGTCTCCTGGGAGAGTCCTCTAGCATCCATGATGTTACAGGAGTACCCGTTTTTCTTTTTTTTTAAGTGATGTTCGAGGCTCCAAACTGAGAATCATTATGTAACAAGTTGTAATACATGTTGCAGCTACAACAACCATCAGACATCCAGGATGACTGATTCATACAACAAGTCTTGTTTTAAATTATTACTTTGTTTATTGATAATGTGCCACGTGGCCCCTAATGGCTCGATGACATAATATGCTTGTTATTGTAAATATAGCTTGAAGGAATTGTTTGTATAACAATACAAACATAGATTTCTATGATTTAGGATTGTTAAAAATCTAATCTGTATGCATTGTGTTTTCATTTATTTATTTTTTCCTACTAATATTATTAGTTGTCAATGTATGAGCTGAGGAAAACACACATCATCAAACACGACCTTAGAACAATACGGTTCAAAACAGCTGGCAAGTATGATGAAAGAGTCAGTCTTATGCTTTAACTTTCCTTTTTCAATAATGTGCAACTCTATTACTCATACATCTCATCTTCATTTGTCTGTTTATCTCCCTGCCTTTCTTTCTCACGTAAATGCTGTGGTTGGTATGTTGTCACTAAAACAAAGCCTGTCTGAGTGACAGACAGATAACTGATGTTCAAGATGGGCAGGTGTCTGGGTATGTTTGGACCTGCTTCCATGCCCTGGAGCACTTTGAATGCCAGAAAAAGGTGTGGAGTGGAAATGTGATCTGAACTGGCTCAGAGCCATGAATACAAACAGAATCATAACTGAAAAAAGTTTATGAGCATAATTTAAAAGTGTAAAACGGTCAGACCGAGGCAGTGATTGCAAAAGATCTATGAGCTGTTGAACTCAGCTGGCATTTCCGCATCTTGCTATACTGTTCTCTTAAACAGCAAAACATCTACAGAAAAGCATCAGGAAGGCCTTTTTTCTCAATAAAATATCGGAAGAATAAAATCTAGTTTTTTTTTCTGTTACAAACTGTTCCTGCAAGTGCATAGCCAAAGGGGGACCTCTGTTGCACCTCACTTCTTTGTTTTTCTTTCCACATCATTATTCGCTGCACACTTTGTATGTACTATGCAAATATTTCCTCAGTCACAGGCAGCACAGGAATGCCATGGAGAGCAAACATGTTCATGTGGGCTTTTTCCACTGCCTAATTATGACAATCTGCATGTAGTCACATCAGAAGATCTCGGGCAAAAGCATTTTCAATGCATTTCTACCAATTCATCCCAGCCAAATCCCCAGAGGATACAAATCATAGACTGTTTAGAGTATGGTAAACCTCCTTTAGTTGAGATATGAGGCATACAAAATCCCTTTTAACAGAAATCCTCAGGCTACAAGTAAGAGCTTTGGATTCCACTGGATTGAAAACAATTAGGCATATTACGCAATAAGAAAGTAGTATAGTATATCTACATGTCTCCAATAGATAGATAGATAGATAGATAGATAGATAGATAGATAGATAGATAGATAGATAGATAGATAGATAGATAGATAGATAGATAGATAGATAGATAGATAGATAGATAGATAGATAGATAGATAGATAGATAGATAGATAGATAGATAGATAGATAGATAGATGCAGCTTCTAATTAACCAGTGCATTATGTGGTGAGCCAAAACCCTCTAACAAACCCCTCTCTGTGTTCATCAGCCATTGAGGCAAGCCGCTCTTGGAACACGCCATCCCTACTAGAATAATGGACCACTTTACAAGCCTCCAAGTTAGTTCACAGAATCTAGAGCTGGGAAACTGCTAGCATTGGGGTTCATTTGGAGGAGGGGAAACTTAATTGTTTCCTCCGTTTTTGTTCTTGCCCCCGCCTCGCCACCCTCTTTCTACTCTTTTAGCTCTGAAAGGGGGACTGACAAACAGGCAATGAACAGGATTGTTGTGTGTTCGGCTGGACAAGAGGGTGAGGTAAACAAATCCACACTGTAGGGTCTATCAACTGGAGCTCGTCAGGATAGGATAGGCTGAGCAGTGGGGAGCAGCACTCACGCAGACGGAGGATTGGTCAGGGATCCGTGTGAGTAAAAGGGGTGAGAGTCACTGCCGGTTTTGGTGGGTGGAAAGAGGGTAGAAGGGGTGAGGGTAAAGGGTCCTAGGGAATCGGAAGACAGAAAGAGAGAGAGAGGGGGTTTATTCTGGAAGAAGTGGGAGGTGGACATTGGTGCTGAGGTCACTCCTCCAAGTGTGGGCATTGTCTTTGGTGCTGAAGTTCTCATGCATGTCCTGTTTTGGCTTCCTAAAATGTCTGAAAGTGATGGAGCTCTCCGTGATTAAGCGGGCAATTGACAGCTCTGCTTCGCGCTCCCACAGCTCAGGCTATTTACATACTCAAGAGGAACATTAATGCCAGTCGATCCCCCAAGGCTGAACAAAGAAACACACAAACCTGCCTCTGAGGCCCATTACGCACTTAATTGAGGATTTGTGGAATAGTAAAAAGGTGCAAATAAAGAGGTAGCTGGATGAGATTGGAAAGTGGAAGTGGGCAATGACATTAGTTATATTCAATTTTAGTATTTTCTTTTTCTAGAGTCACAGTAAATGTAGAACTCACATAATATCAGGAGATCATTTATGCCACCGTGCCACAATATGCAATCTCCAGCCATTATCTGTTGTATTTTTATTAATCTTCTACCAACATATTTCCATATATGTCCATATATATATACAAATAAAAAAATTTATATATATATATACATATATATATATATATATATATAGAAAACATGTTATCATCTCCAGAACTGTCATAAAAGCATCACTCTAGAAAAGATAAATGCAAACAGGGATGCAGGCAGCAGCTTTTAGATAATACAATTAATTTCTTCAACTCTTTTTATGCTCTTTCAGTACTTATTCCATCAAAGGAAGTGGGCCTTTTTTGTGAAGCATTTAGAGTTTAATTGAATACCTTTTATCCACAGTGAAGATGACTCAATTCTCCATCGTTTTCCATGTGACTCTCTCTGTGAAACATACAGGCATCAAACATAAAGTTCACAGAGCAACAGCATAAACAAAAGGTGGCTCCATCTGATAATCAGCGGTAATCTGTCAAACTGCATCTTGTGACAATTGCTCAGATGAAGTCCTCTGTTTGTTTCAAACAAGTCTCTTAATGTGCTTTAATTATGATTCCTTTGTTTTCACACAATGGGCTGATTATTCACAATGACATAGGCTTTCATACTGGGGGGTGGCGGGGACAAAACCCAAGACCAGGGAGGAGCAGCCGTCACCCCCACCCTTCTGCCTCCTCTTCGTTTTACCAATCACTCCAGGAGCAATTCCGTGACTCCCCCTGCTGACCTGAATTCCGATGTAGCAGGTGCCAATAGGATGTGGGTGGTTTGGAGATTTTCGGGAAGACAGTGGCAGTGGTGACGGGGTGGGTGGAATGAGGCCCTCACTGTACCAGCAAACAATAACTCAATCCTCCTCTGGGCCACAAACCCCCCTTTGCCAGTATGCTAATGTTTGAAATAAATTATAAGAACCTATTGAATGTAAAAGGTGATGGCAATATGAAGTAAGAACTCCAGAGTTATACATTTAAACTGGAGCAGAAACGAAAACTGTCAACAAGTAAAGTTAGCTAAAAAAAGGCTGAAATGTATATGAATTTCATTTCAGTTTTTTACCTACTATGGTTAAAAAAACACACATACACACACAGTGTGATCTGCTTTGACCATGACTTTTGAATTGTGTCTCCCAAGTGAGAGCAAACAAAAAAATTCCCACATGGGTCCCCGTGCAATCTCATGCCATATTTGTGAATGGTCAAGTTTTATACATGCAAACAAAAACCAGTAGCAGCCTGATGTTGCATCAGTGATGTTCAAATTTTAAAATCAGAACACCAAAAAGCTTGCAAAGCACAAAAACTGATGATTGTTGGTTTTGTTTTATCTTATTGTAATTATTGATTTTATCTTGGATATGTTTATGGGCTTATGTTGAGATTTTTATTATCTTTACATTAAACCTAAATCTGTTATTGACTTGGTGTCAAATTATGTTCTCCTCGTCTGTTTTTCTGATGACTCAAAAAATTAAATGTAAAAAAGTGATATGTGACTAATAAAATGAGCTTTGCTGTGCAGACATCTGAAATGGGCTATTTATGCTTCTGTCTCATAGCGAAACTGAAGAAGAGCTTTGACCACAGGCAGCATAGATCTATCATTTTGCACCCAGCAGCAGCCTCACCAGTGAATGCCTATGTTTCTGTTCCTGTGCAGTCATACAGAAGTGAAGGGAGCCAGGCTCTTTGTTTGGTCAGTCCATGGGAAAGACCTTGCTCTGTTCAGCTCACTTAGAAATGAAACACTGATAGGCAGGACCACAAGAGCGCGAATCCCCTCTTCCCCACACTGAGAATATTCACTACCAGAATACAGTGATGAGGACGAGACTAAAGGCAATTCAAGGCCCAGAATCAATAAAGAGGAAATCATGTACAGAAACAAATGAAAATGGATGATATTAAGGTAGTTAAGGACTGACATGAAAGGAGGAAAAAGAAGCATAATGAGAACCCGCAAAAAAGAGAGACAAGGATAGACAAGCATGGGGGTGGTAAATAGTGAAAAGAAGAGCTGGATGGTACTTTGGCAGCTTAAGTGTGTTCCCAGGAGGATTACTCAAACAGGGGATGCCACAAACTGCCAGCAAGACCACAGAAGCTGTGTGAATGGACAAACAAAATCACAAACATGCACACCATTTCACATCTCTCTAGATGTCCCCCTGCTGTAGTTTAGTTTCTATTTCACCTGTCCTCACCTCCTTTTTTTCTGGCTCTGCAGCCTTTTCTCTTACTATTTCTTTCATTCCTTCATTTTTCCCAGCTCACTCCCTGCCTCCTTCATTTTCACTCTCAGCATCTTCCTCTCTCCCTCCCTGTCAATACTTTCCAAGCAGCAGCCAGAGAAGTTTGACTTGGCCAGAGACAGACAGGTAGAAAACATTGTGTCTTCGGGCTACTTGTGCAGCCCTTTTTTAGCTCTTCATGCATGGGTAGGCTTCTTTGTTCACAGAAGAATGTCTAAAAGAAGAGAAATGCCACCTCTCTTAATCACTCTATTCTTTTTGCATTTATCAACATACAACTAAAGAAAGAGTTCTGTATTTAACTGACTGTCCTGTCTTGCTTCTGTCACTCCCTTATATTCATTTTACTCACACTCTGCCTCATCTTTACAGCCATGCAAGAGCTTAGACTGCGCAACATAATCTAAAGTGTTTCCATGTTTTTCTTGTATTTTATTGGTATCTGAGGAATTAAACTGCACTTACGAACAAAACTGAGCAGTGAAATGAAGAACCTGCTAGCTCATTTTCCACCCGGTCCAAAGTCACAAGTCATCTTGTATTCCAAATATATCCATCCAGTTGGTTCTTCTTTAATATTCGTAAAGGCTGACAGGATATAATTAATCACCAAAACTGCTGAGATCGATGTAGGCATAGACAAATCTTTCTGTAAGTCAGCAAAACTATTTTTGACAGAAGGCCATTTCTTTTCTTTCCTTTTGCATCTTACTTAATTGGCCTGCATCTTGACAATTATCCTCTCCTTTTGCATTTACCTTTCATTTCCAAAAGGAAACGAATGATGCTGCAAAGTCTTGTTTGGGTGGGTTTTCTTCATGTTAGTGCATAAATGTGGCTCAATGTGGTCCCCCAGAATGTGTGTCTCTTTCACCCAGTCTGTTAGACAAAAAATGACAATCTGCAAAAGTTCCTAAAGTCCACAGGAAGATTTTTTTTTTTTTTTTTTTGTCTATATCTGTTATTTTAAGAAAATAATGATCTTTTCCTGTTAAAATGAATGTGACTAATGTGCACAAACAGATTCCTCTTGATGTGAATTATGGTTATTAGGCAGTATTCCACCCCATGTAAGCCACAAATGAACACATGTCCCCTCATATAAAAGAAAATCCATTCCCACAGATTCAGAACATGCATTTATAAATCAAATGACTCTTCTGCTTTTAAACGTGTCTGAGCTTGCCTTGGATGTCTGTTGTGTTCATTCGTGTAAAACAGAAAATGCCATGGTGCACCAGAAGACAGAAGCCCACAGGAAAAAGGATGAAATACATTAACTGCTTGAACACTTTCCTTTATAGATTCTTCCAGTAATTGCATTGAAGGCCAAGTCCTGGACATATTGCACTTGGTACTGTCAAGATGGTCAAGATGACCATTGAAATCTCAATATCTCACATGTATATGTCAGGACTCAGAAGAGCTCCTCCTCCTTTCCAGGTTCACATAAGCATCTGTTCACGCTTACACGTACACGGTTTCAAGACACGCCAAGAGTAATGCAGAAGGCGATCAGCTGAGGGTGCCAAGAGACTTGGTTTCCATGGTGACATTGATGGTGCTATTGGAAACCTACGTGTTTCTGTTAGCGTGCGTGTTTGTGCGCGCTTACATGCATGCTTGCGTGCTTGCGATTTAATGTGAATAAGAGAAAGGGCTGCAACGATTGGCTCAAGAAGTGGGTGGCGTTATGAAAAAAAAGAGAGAGAGCGAAAGAAAGAAAGAAAGAAAAGAGTAAATCACTATTTTTCGTTTTTATTATTTTCTTAGAATTAGACGTTTGCTGATACGTCTTCTTTGAGACAGAAGGGAAATCCTTAGATTGCTCCACAGCCTGCATCTTCATTTCGTAAATGCAAGATGCTGCAAATATCTTCAAAGGCAGTCAACAGATAAGGCTCCCAATCCCGGTCTTACAAAATGTGAGGCTATTGGGCAAGGCGTCAACTTTCTCAGCTCATTATTACAATCATTAACCACAACTCAAAGTGTAAACTAATGACCATGCAGTGACAACTACTATCGACCAAAATCAGTTCACCATCAGGTGACCAAGAAACACACTAGCTATTATAGCAAAATAAGCCCAACTGCTTCAAAATAGAGCTGAAATAAACTTATTTAAAAAAAAAAAAAAAAAAAAAAAAACTACACGAGAAGAGAAGCGTCTTATCCGCGCATAGCTGAAGCAAAGCAAAGGGAGCCTTTGGATTTAGAGCTCTGAAAAGGCTCCTTTCAGCACAATTAAATAGGAATAACATCAGAGAAAGATTTGTTTATCACTGTATTGCAAACACCTTAAAGTCGTGTTGGTCAGCAGCTGCAGGTGAAAAAGCACAAAGACGCGTTTTTGTTCTTGTGAGGCTGCAAGGCGGACAGGTAGACCTCATCCACGACACATTACTATGATTACTATGACTTAATTTAAAGCGTCTTTGTAATTTGAGAAAACTGTTGAGAGTAAATGCACCTTTTTCTGATCAGGGGTGGGGGACTTTGTAATACTGACTGTGTGCGCTCCGAGCCTTTTTTTTCAGGTTTCTTTATGTTTATAAGTGTCTGAGGTATATTACGCATAAATGCTGAAAACAACTTTGTTAAAATTGAAAGGGAAAGTGCAAATTAGGGCTATATTTTGTATTTAGACATGGTGTACCTTCCGTCATGCTACTCGGGTGCACCTGCATAATTACAGCATTGATTACATTTTACATTTATCAGGTGGTGCTGCGATCAAAGTCACTTAAGATAAGCCATGCATATTTTTTCCCCTCATCTCCAACAATGAGCATGTGTCCAGCGCCGTTGCCTACTAAAATATGTCCTCAACAGCATCTTACCTTTGTTGCAAACCACGATGACAAAAGTTTTTGGTGCTGTCTCCTTGCAGGGTCTTCTCGCATCCGCTTCAGACTGGGTGGGCCACAGCGAGCTGCAGAGCGCACAAGCGGTCCAGGACGGGAGCGCTTCACACACCAAACAGAGGGCTTTTCTATCAGTAAAATCCGAGGAGCTCCGCAGCTCAACGATCCCAGTGAATGAGCTCTGCCTCACCTCACTCTTCAGCGCTTTGCTCCCCCACCCACCTCCGCCCGTATAGCCCCCCCTTTTTTTTGTCTCCTCTGCATGGGAATGCCAGTTCCCGTTGGTTGAAGACGCAGCCTATACCGCAACATTCACTCTTCCTCTCTGTTTTTTTTTTTTTTTTTTTTTTTTTTTGTGAGCCTCCCTATTTCTCTCTCACACATACACACAAACACGATTCACTGTCAAAGTTCATGTGAAACCTGTAGATCTCCCTTATTTAATGACAGTGCTCAAACCCCAGCATGATACAAGGAATCCTAATGAAGCCATGCATTAAAAAACAGAGGGTGTGCAGCCGGTTTTCTGTGCCTGTCTACTTCTTTGAGCTTCCTGGGAAATTCCTGGGAATGATGCTTTTGTGACCTGTTCTACTGTATAAGAGATTAGTTAATCCTTAAAACAAGCCTGTGCTGCATCCTCTTTTGCCCTTAGTAACGGAGCATTTATTTTTTAATTGAATTTATTTGTACTTTTTTAATGGCAGGAACTAACATAGAATAACACTTCCGTGGCTGTTAATCAGCAGAGGAAGGATGCGTGTTATATTTCTGCCTTTAATTTCTCTAGCTAATACAAATATTTCTTTCTATTATTTAATTGTTAATTATTTCTCTGAATTCACCATTAAGTTTTTTGTTTGTCCAATATAATAAAAAACAAATGTTTGATAAGGGATAAAAGTACTTTTTTTTGTTTGTTTTCAGGAAGGCATGGTGACATCACATATTGCCTTTCCATGTTGCTCAACCATAAATCCAAAACTGTAAATGTTTAACGTCATGTATGACAATGACAAGTTTCAAATCCTGGTAGAAAAGAACTACAAATATGTTTTCTAGCGTAGAAGATTTACCGTTTCATGCAGTGCACAATGTAATTACTGAGCAGTTTTACACTTTGTGACTCAACTAATTAAATCTGGATCAAGATGATTAAAAGAGCAATAATCTACAGATTCTTCCAGTGTCTGCTTACTTGATGCTGCCCTGGACCACTGCATATAATTATATATGATATTTTCCTCTTTAGGAAAGTTGTAAACATAGATGTAAACATACATTGCTCAAATTTACTTTGAATTCCTAGATTTATTTAATAAGACCAAATCAAACTTTCATCTCTTGAATGAAATAAAATGAATTTAAAAAGATTTTTTTTTCCATGGTTTAGGAGAATTACTTTCTTTCCTGACCTGATGCAATGCAATGAAAATATGATCACGGGTAATGTTTCATTATGAAGCTGCATCTGAAACTAGTGGAAATACTGTAATACATGACATTTTAACATGTTATTACCAGAGCTGGTTCCCGTTTTTCTACTTTTTTCCCCATTTGTAGAGATTTACAAGTATTTAATGTAAAAGTAGATCATTTTATTACCCTTTGTAAATAATAAACATGTTAGTTCATATTAAAGACAAACACAAAACCTCATTCTAGTGTCAGATAATGTAATTAGTATGCTGTAAGCAGATGCAGTGCTCATTAACAAAACGCTGGCATTTACTTATTTTTCTGTGAGATTCTTGAAACAAAACAAAGATGTATCTACAATGACATCTTTCCACTGAAGCCAGCAAGTCTGCTCTTGGAGTTTGTACGTAATGTGGGATTTCTCTGCCTTTACAACCAGCTGAATCCAGTACAGCTGAGATGAGACAGTGTGAATGACCCAGCCAGTAAAAGATGCTCCATCTCTTTACCATCACAAGCTCTTTGTATTCTTTGGCCAGGATTTTTGTCCTATTTATCAATTAAATGTCAGCCAATGAATTTTGATGCATCTGACTGAATATGAGCTAACACAATGCTCCGGCACATCAGTAAAAGTCAGTGGCATTTCCACAAATACATCCTGATTTAAAACAGGATCACTATCATGTTTGACAGGTGAGGTGACTCTTTGGGCCATGATCTTCCTCGCTACACTTTCCTTTTAATATGCTTGATAAGACTATAAGGCATTATACCAAATTTATTCTTGTATTTTTAAGCAGTGTACCAGGGTTTGCTTTTTTACGGCTTTCAAGGAGTTTCTCTTGTTTGTTCAAAAAAATGTTATTATTCACTCCTTATGCACAAGACACACACACACACATATATATATATATATATATATATATATATATTATGTAAATAAGAAAGAATAGCAAGTTGGCTGGTTATAAAAAGTAGAAATTCCTTGGTAGCTTAATATTTCTCTTTTGTTTCCCTGTAAAATTCTATTGTTACCGAGTCTTGTTTAAAGTTGCATGGTGGTTTACATTATTGCACTTTTCCACCATAAAAAAGAAAGCCAGTAAATGTTGGCCATTTTTACACTTTATTCATTTTACACTGTCAGGGACCTCTGCAGGTGGAAGATCAGTTCAGTTCTCAGGTTGGTCACCAGCCTGGTCAGTAAGTCATACAGCAGTGGCTATCACACACTTGGCAGTATTTAAATCACAAAGCTAGCGTGAACACCAACACAAGAATCTAGAGAATTTTGACATGTTTTTAGGGTGCACTACCTATAAGTTTAGCTGTGGTACTCATTCCACGGAAGCATGATCCTTACATGTAATATCTTGTTGTGAAGTTGACTAATCAGGCTTTTCAATGATCTATAGTACAACACAAATTGGTGATATTAAAAACAAAAATACTTACTTTTTATGCTAAATTTAAATAGGTACAGTGTCTGTCTATTTTTTTTATCCATATGTTTTTCTTTTTACATGCTTATTTGCAGGCTTACTTGCCAGTGACATCTTTTCAGTTAAGTCGAAAATCCACTTTTTGCGCACATGACTAAATTTAAAGTTTCCATTTTGCGATTTAAACTTAACTGTTTACACGGGTGAGCTTATCATTACAACCTACAGCTTCCGATAGAGGAACACATTTGTGTGGGCAGCAATAATTAGAGCGTTCACTGATTCTATTTGTAGCTTTGCCACCATGAAAAAGGAAAAAAAAGTGAAGGCTTTTTAATTCGTATTATGAGAAAAACAACAACTGCTTTAAATTTGCAGTGACAATTAGAATTAGAATAAAAATAGCTTTTATTTTAATTTACATGAGAAACAAAATTGTGTTCCCTGAAGCAAAAGTGCAGTGCAAAATAGAATAAATTAAAATAAAACCTATGGCTTACAAGCAGTTTTATATAATTTTATAAACAGAAAAAATTGTCACTATCTAGAACATAATAAGTCATTACATAAGTATAAAATAGTAATAAGTAGTAAAATGAAAATAAAGATTGTTTAGTAGGGATGCCGACAATTCCATGCGTGTTCCCTCCTAAGGTGGAAATGTGCCAGGGTGCAGTTATTTACTCTGTGTGGGTGGTAGTGGTGGTAGGGGATGCAGTGAGTTGACAAATTGCATTGCTTAGGGTAAGAAATTGTTCAGCATCCTGCTGGTCCTGCAGCTGATACTCCTGAGCCGTTTTCCTGATGGCAAAAAGAAAACCAGAGTGTGGGATTGGGGGCAGGGATCCTTTATGATGGCCGTCCCCCTGCTAGCAGTCCTTAGATATCCAGCAGCGTAGGAAGAGGGCCACCAGTGATTTTCAGTGAGTTTCTCTTGCCCTTTGCAGTTACCAAACCAGGAGATGAGACTGTAGGTGAGGGTGCTTGCAATTGTGACCTTGTAGAAAGTGGTCAGATGTTCTTTAAAGAGACCAGCCTTCCTGAGTCTGCAGAGAGGGTGGAGTTGCTGTTGGGCATTTTAAATGATGGCTGTGGTGTTGATGGTGGAGGACAGGTTGTCTGCCAGAGGAATTCAATGTTGCTGACCCTCTCTACAGCTGCACTGTTGATGTTCAAGGGTCTGTATGTGTGCTCACCAGACTTAAAGTCCACCACCATTGTTTTCCCCACATTTAGCAGGATATTGTGGGACTTGCACCAAAATGTTAGCTAGTCCACTTCTATCCTGTACATGGACTCCTTGGTGCCCCTAATGAGACCTATCACAGATGTGTCATCCACACATTTAGTGATGTGGTTTGATGTGTGAGAGGCGGTGATTTGTGGTCAGATGTGAGCAGGTAAAACAGCAGGGGACTGAGCACACAGCTTTGGGGGGAACTTGTGTTCACCGAGATTGATGCTTATGTTTTTTTTAATAATTAATGGTTTTTTAACGTTTGAAATGACAGTTCTATATAGTAATAATATTTAAATAGTGAAAACCACAAATAAATAAATACATAAATAAATAAAAATAAAACTGTAATTAGTAAAACAAACACTTTTGGTATTGCATTTCCCAGCTAAGTGATAGAGATGACTTGGGCATGTTTTCTTCCAAATGTTTTTAATAGTATAATAAGATATTAAGATTCATGAGAATCACTGAAAAATCTGCTCTACTAAATATTAGAACAGGCATTTAAAAAGTAAAAGGAATAATGTACACTTAGATTGACCGTAATTGGCTTCATTACTTTAAGATGATGGTGTACAGGTGTAGATGCCCACTTTAGGGACCCCAAAATTACATCTCTGTATTTTCCCCTTTCAATAATGCCTAAAATTGCCTTTAGATTCGTTATGTAATATGCCTCGGAGGGTATGGAGCTCACAGGTGGCCTGTATGCTGCACATGCTGACTGAATTCCTGTCCCTGCCCCAGATATTTGCATTTCATTTCAGTTTCAATGCATCTTCATACTTAGGGATGTCCCACAATCTTCCCCACGCCTTATTAATGAACCCTGAACTGTGTGAGTGAGTCATTATTACAAAAGTCTGTTATCAGACAGCATAATTCAGCTGTTATGTGAGTGTGATCCTGGCTTTGAATTTACCCGGGGGATACTAGTCCTTTGGCAACAAGAATTAAGGATCTAATTGCAAGTTTAAATGAAGACCCTCTCTTTACACATGTAATAGTAACTCTACACGTACTTTAGTCTTTTTTCCTTCCATTTTATTCTCACACATTTACAGCAGCACATCACAGGTCAGTACATCACTCATACATGACAGAGGACTGCAGCTGTGATGTGCTGTAGCTGATTACTGTTTCTCATTAAACAGACTGACACTGTTTTTTTTTTCTCCAGTGTAAGTTTGTTTGATGAAAGCCAAAAACACGGTCACTAAAATTATTTTTTAAATAATATTCTATTGTAGACGCTTGTGCAACACAGTCCAACCCTGCTGGCTAGACATTAAGTAAATATCAGTCTGTCTCTCTATACTGTTTTATAGGGAAATATTGTATAAATACTGATGACACATCAATGAATGAGCTTACTTTACAATCCTCTTGTTTATGTATTGTCTGAGACTGGCTTAGATGCTTTAACAAGTCACATTTATGAGACAAATGGACATGATAGGTAACCACAGGGTAATTTACATTGGGTTATACCTGGTTTTTATTCATCTCCTGGTCCACTGTGTGCCATTATTTCTAGCTTGTACACCACATGTCTCACAATTTTCTAATTACAAGGATTTTAAATACTAAATATATGCAATGGGAGCACGAAAAAGCAAAGAGGTGCTGGTAAATCTTGGCAGGAAGGAGTCTTTTATTTCAGAGCCAGCTCTGCTGTAAATATGCAGGAGTAGCCAGATAATAAGAAAGATAGAATTATAGAAAAAAGCAAATGCATCATTATCTGTTTATCCTTTATCAAGTTATGTGGTTGCTATGGGAGTTTTCTCCTGTACTCCAGCAGTAGAGAAGTATGATGGTAGGAACTTGTTCTGTCTTGTTCTGGAATGACAGCTAGATTTATCTTACTTTGTAAAATAAACCTTTCCCATGATGTACATAAAGTTCTTGGCCTTTATTATTATCATTTATTTATTAATTTATTGATTTATTCATTTAGTGATTTAGCAAAAGTTAGTGAAAAACGGTTGACATGTCTGTGCCAACTCTTTATTAATCCAGAACAGAGCACAGATTTATTGATACACAGCAGCTCTCCCATCTGCAAACTGTTTTGGGAATTTCAGAGCTGAACATTTTCCTGTAAGTGGTTTGACAGGCAAAACAACCAACCCAGTCTTTGTGTTAAAACAACCATGTCTGCCTAAACACCCCCAGGGTTTGGTCTGAGCATAGTCAGTGAGAAAATATCTCAGTTATTTTCATTGTGCAAAGCAGTGGAGAAACCCAGGTGGGCATTTACATGAAAACTCACCCTTTTAATGTGAAAGTTTCACCACTTTTTACTCAGAATAAAGATATAAATATGGTGGACTAGGTTTCTGTGTTGTTCAAACTTAAAGAAGCTGTACCTTACATCCACTGAGAGAAAATTAAAGTATTTTGACCCTTTGTGCATGGCTTTGTTTAATTCTTTTCTTTCCTTAATGAGCAGGGAGTTCATTTACATAAAGAGATAATGAACACATCACAAAGCTTTAAGCAGACCCCAACAATAATATAAACACCACTCACCACTAACTGAAAATACATTAGGGTTTCACTTTTCATTTATAATTTAAATTATAAACAATGTATTAATCATTTGAGATACTAGGATGACCACAACAATTTCACAGTTACACATTTTTGTAAGTTCCTGTAGGCAGGATTCCCATGCACTACTACATTTTGCATTTGTCCCATTTTAAAAGGTACAATGTCCCTTTTTGAGCAGTGCTCAGGACTAAACAGAGAATGCAGAAGCATGTCAAAAGGATTTCCAAGAATAGTTAAACATAGAAAGTGTTGAAAAATTATTCCTGGCAGACAGGGAAGTTTACATGAAAAAGGAATTTAAAGCAAGTATTTTGCAACAGGAGCATGTTATTGGCCCCAAGCAAACCAGACACTCAATGAATATCTACTGCTAAATCATACCCCCACCCCTTATTTTCTTATGCTCTCAGCTCAGAAGAAACTGATATTTTGTGCAGGCTTTTTACCCAGGCTATGAGAAGTAAACAATAACACAGATTCATAATGCTACTCTAGGCTGTGCAATCAGTGGCAAGAGCCACATATGGATGAAAACACAGCAGGAGAATTACATCAGAGCAGTAAAATTGCTCTGTGTGTTGAATCATGAGTGTCTTGTGTGCTCTTTAAAGGCATTTGAATGATAGTTTGATTTATAGTTTTAAATGGATATATATAGAAATATATAATGTATAATATGTTTTGTTTTGTTTTTGGTCCCCCCCCCCCATCATTGTCAATAACGATAAGTGATCGGGCATCATGAAAAATAAAACATTCCTGGGAAGGTAAGACCAAAGATGTTCATTTAAAGAGTGGTTAACCTATTGTGGTACAGGTGGTTTGCCTGTGTCATTAAATAATGAAATACCATGATTTACTGTCAACAGAAAATTTAAGATATTTGGGGATTTTTTTGTGGTCAATATTTAGCAGTATTAAAAGATTTAGACAATCTGGAAATCTTCCCATTTCTCTGCACACAGCAAGGCTTTCAGTATTTAAGTAATTGCTGTCCTAAGCTCTTCTGTCACAACTCCTTAAAAAAAAGATTTTGTGGTGGAAATCACTGTATGGGCTCAGAAACACCTCCGTGTGTAAAATCATGATATGTAAACAAGATCTAAAGAAATGGCTGCTCTTTCTGAGCTCAACGAGATTTCAGAAAGATAGAGTTACAGTGGAAAACTGAGAGCACGGAAAGGTGTCTATCAGCTCACATAACATAATGAATTTGATCATCTTTGGAGGCAATATTAATCTTCATTTCATAATGGAAAAAAACCAACAAAAGAGATTAAACTGTTGTAAAAATCTAAATATATTAAGAAAGAATAACTTTCAAACCCATAAAAACTAATATCCATATATATATATATATATATATATATATGTGTGTGTGTGTGTGTGTATTCTTACAACTCTCTTGTTTCACTGATTATTAAAATTGTATTTAAGTAATTAAATTATGACAGTTTTCTCTTTTTTTGCACAACATCCCAGCGTTTTCAGAAACAGGTTTCTAAATGACTTTTCTTGGCAAAAAAGAAGCATTCCTATTTTGCCATGTTAGACCAAAATTACTAATTAACTAATTGGATCCTTGGAGCCAAAGCATTTGAGCTGAAATGGCTCTCCTCCTCACGCAGAAGCCCGGCAGCTTCACTGGGAAACCGAACAAAAACCTAAAAATTTCCCTTAAGTCTGCTGTTAAGTTGCACGTCTGCCTCTCCACAGTTAACTTCGTTCTCATGGTAGCATTTTTCTCACCATTATCCTGGTGATGTACTCAGGGTTACACCTTTGTTCCCAGGCCAGTCAACTTATGGTTAAGTGTTACCAGTTCTTCTATTGAGGATGACCCAAGAGCTTAATAGGGCCTGTGAACAGATAGTCTCCCAGCCCAAGTGGACAAGATTGTCCTCTGGGAAACACAGGCTTGTTGCAAGCTGTTTTCTGCATGTTGGAAAATAGGTGAAGGAAATGACAAAAATCCCAGTAGTAAGAGTAGCAGAAAAACACAAATGTGAAAACTCTTTTTTTTTTTTCTTTTTTTTTTTTTTTTTTTACTGTTTTTATTTTTCATTAAACTGACATGCACTTGAATGTGCACAGCATAAACAAACAAAGCATTTTGTGTTGCTCCCTTTTGGAGATAAGTCCCGACTGCAGATGTTGTAATGTTACTTCTGAACAATAGAGGAAAGTCAAAATGGAAGAAATTGATTTAATTTGTGCAGAAAGGGGGGGATTGATCTGTCAATAACATGCACTGTTAATGGTGATGCTCTGATTTGGAATTATACGCCTCACAACTTCCACTGTGTGAGCACATGTTAGGTGTTTCTCTTCTCTTATACATAATTATGTTCAATAGAATATTTTAATCATGAAATCACAATTAGTTACAATATATACTATGAAGAAGAACATGTGTACAGTAACAGGCCAATATTTTTTTTATTAAAAATGTCAAATTTCACTTTTCAGGATACTTTATACATCTTTTGCATCATAAGAACTGATGGAATAATTCAGAACATTAAACATATATACAAAACTATGAGTACAATCCAAACCATCATCAACCAGAGTGCTCAGATGAATGGTTTTCTGGTCATATTCAAGTCTTTAACCTCAGGTTGAGGTACCTAAACACTGAATTCTTCAGATATAAGGTTGATCACTTAGCACATTTAATGTGTTATCACCTCCTTCAGTTAAAGCACTGCATTGTCCAGTGTTGCTTCTGCATTTAGTTAGAAAATGCCCTGGTGCATAAGACATTAGACAGAATGAATTGTCTGGAAAGTGGGATGATGAAAAGTGAGAGGACGGTCATAGTATTATTTCATATTGTTCTCAATCCAGTCTTTGAAGTTGGCTACACGTGTATAAACTGTGTAGAGGTCAGGATCACACTCCCCTTGGTCATAGCCAAAGCTCACCAGTCCCAGGAGTCTCCACAGCCCTTTGCTGCCCCCTTGCACCTGAGAGGGACTGGGGTCATTGCTAGCCTGGTTTTCAAAGAGGGCAGGGAGGACAAGGATTCCCCCGGTGTCAGACGGACATATGTTAGATGGTCTGTAGTCAGGCTTTTGGCTGGCACAAAGCATATTGTCTGTAACACTGACAGGCACCCCGTTTCGTGCATACTGTTGTTCACATGGTACTATATCAGTGAGGTGAACCATCCCAACCCTTGCCTTCTCATCAGGACCTAAACTGGGATCAGGCAATGGAGACCATCCTGTAACAAGCCCTTGACCAGGTGTCACCTCTTTTTCTTGGTTCTCTGACAGGCAGATTGGCAGGACTTTTTCTCCAATCCTTGCTTTGTCAAGTAACTTGATCACAGCAATGTCGGAGTCAAGAATGTTAGGATCATAGTTTGGATGGACAACAATGGAGGCCACCTGAAAGAGAAAGACAGACTGACTGCAAGTTTCTTTAGGGGAGAGTTAAGAAAAGAAGGGTATGCTGTATGGGAATGTATACTAGCTTACCCTCAAGTGTTGAGGACCTTTATTTACTCTGTGGTCATCAAGATAGTGCTTCCCCACCACCACCTTAATCGTGGCTGCATCCACAGGATACATTTTCCCCAGCTCTGTTACACAATGAGCTGCAACCACCAGCGTCCTTTGGTTAATCAGAGCTCCACTGCAGACCAGCTGCCAGTTAGCCTGATTTGGGCTGCCAGCTCCAGCTCCATCGTTCTTCTTCAGAGACATCATCTGGCTTTCTGCCTTGGACACCTTAGTCTCTAGATCCTTGTTGGAACGCCGGTAGATGGCTGCCAGCCAGGGCCAATGAGCCTCTCCTGGCCTCTCTGGGTCAAAGGTTGGATGCTTCCCACATACTGCCAAAGAGGGAGTGACAGGATGAGAGGTGAGATTATTATCAAAGCAGGGAGGGTAGCGGATACATCACAGGCAAAATTAAACCGACACTGAAACTGTGTCACCATTGAAAACTAAGGGGCTGTCTTGAATTTTAAGCTATTTCAAAGACAAAAATGCAAAGTAGGGGCATAGATGGTGCCGCATACAAAACACTCAAAAGCCATACAGGCATGTGAAATGTGAGTCCCTGACTGGAAGAATGGGATAAAGTGGATCTTCAAAGTTTAAACACATTCTATCAACATGAGCACATTCTTGTTCAAACAGTCTTCATTAAGTTAATATGGAAATAAAATCTGATTTAATACACAGTCAAAGTTTTTCTTATTTTTCAAGCTTCTTTTTCTTCTTTGTCCCACAACACCAGGGCCAGGAAGCTATTAAAATAAATCTACTTCCATTGTTTGTTGTTAGTGTGGAGAACTGTTGTATTAGTAGTGAAGAAAACTCCCAGAACCCACACCTGTTCAGGTTTTTTATAAAAAAAAAAAAAGGGTTTTCAGAGATTTGCCACCAGTCTTACATTCCACAGAGAAATAACCCGTTTTATTAAGGATGTAATGAAGACTACAAAAAGTCTCTTCCCTTCAGTCGTTAATAGGAAACTACAGGTTTTATCAAATCTACGTATAATCTTGTCATAATATGTTTATTAAACTGTGAGCTGACATTTAATATTATATAATTTCAAGTTAAAAATCGAATTATTGAAAAACATGTGAAGCCAAAACGAGCCAGTTTGTAGTTGTTGAAAAACAAGTGATCTTCTGCTGCCCTCACCTGGCGAACAGGAGACATGGCGCCCGCTCCATTTCCCTGTCTTCAAGCAAGTGCGGCGAGGACTGCCAGAGTGGTGATAGAACTGAGATGCACACTCATACTCTATATGTGTATAAAGATGGTGGAAACCCTGGGGCAGCTGGTAAGGCAATGAGGGGTCTCTGGTGGGGCTAGCAGACTGGAGCTGCAGCCCGAGTCCAGAGGAGAGGAGCTTGTGCACAGGTGTCTTCCTGCGTAGAGAGGAAGAGTCACCCCATCAGGGTTGAGATGGAATTGGATGTGAGTTCACACAGTTAACCTTTGTTATAAAGCATGGACAAACATACCTAAATGGTGCCTGAGGTGGCAAAACCCTTTGCTTGACCAGTTCTGATACTTTTGGCTCTCGGCATGCTGCAAATAAACACATATGCAGACTAGTGACATATTCAAAACACACACAATACACACAGTGAGTTTCCATTGACTACTTGGATTTGAAGCAAGTATGTAAAAGTGGATCATCAAACTGATCTCTAAATCAGTCATTATTGACACTATATGTGTGTGTATATATATATATATATATATATATATATATATATATATATATATATATATATATATATAATACTTTTAAAAATAATTTAGCAAACTTCTTCACCTAAAACACTAAATAAAATGAGCATAAAAAATCTTACACGTCAATCCTTCAATCTGTCTGAAAGTATAATTCACTTTAAACTTGTGCATTCTTCCTGATGCTCCAATAGTGATGAAAAATCTGATCGTACCTTCATCACATGCTCTACTTTAAAAGTAACTAAAAAGCTTTTACTTCAATGGCATAGTCATAGTAACCTTTAAAAACACCAGCACGTTTCAGCCCTCTGGCCTTGGTCAAAGATTCAACAATTCATTTCTTCATTATTGATTAAACTAGTAAAAATAAAAATGGTACCTCTGATGCAGAGGGGTTGTTTTCCACTCCAGGTACCATCTGGCTGGCAGGTTCGTCTCTTATCACCACTAAGAGCATATGAATGGTTACACATGAACTCCACTGTTTCAGGCTCCAACCCTGGCACCACCTGGTGGTAGCCGTTGTTCAGGCGAGGAAGAGGAGGGCAGCTTTCTTCTAAAGGAGCAGAGTAGATAGTCAGTAGGATGAAGGTTGGACAGAAGAAGGGTATGTTTCTCTGTGAGTCTCTTACCAATGATGCTTTGATTGTTTTCTTTCTCCTTTTCCTTTTCTTTCTCTTCCCTCTCTCTTTCCTCCTTTGTCTTCTCTGAGGGATCCTTTTCTGTGCCATCCTTTTTAGTAGCCAATTTGTCCTTTAGTTTTCCATTTTCTTCACCCGCTCTATACAAGGTGTACTGTGTCACGTTGACTCGAGAGATAATGATTTTCCTCCCCGGTGTTGAAGATCCTGCAGTATTATTTTCCCTCTTTGTATTTTCCGAACCTGTGTTGTTCTTTTTCATTTCCAGTTCAAAGATTTCCACTGTGTTTTCACCCTCGGATACAACTGTTCTCAGCTTGGTGTCATTAGGTCCGATTTCGTCTGGATTTCTTTTTCCATTCACTTGCTCCTCTTTTCTTTCCTTCTCTTCTTGTCCTTTGTCTTTTCTTACAACTATTTCCGTTGTGTTAGTCTTTTCTTTTTCTTGGTTTACATCTAAATTGCCTTCTTTTTCCTCCGGTGGCTTTGGTGCCTCTGGTTCTTTCTCTTCAACTGTGTTCAGTCTGTTATCTGGGCCTTTACTATCCACTTTATTATTTCTGTCCTCAGTGGGCTTCTCTGACCCAGTATTTCTTTCCTCTAGCTCTCCTTCATTCCTATCCTTGGCCACAGTTTTCTCTGGAACGGTCTGAGTGTATTTATCTTCTCTGTCGACTGCTGTTGTATTCTCCAGCCCAGTGTTTATATCTTTCTCTCCAAAGTGTTCGTTTTCTTTGGTTTTGTTTTCTTGATTTTTCTCTTTCATTTTGTTGATATCTTTGTCACTGTTTATATCTACTTCTTTGTCTGTTTCTGTCTTTCTTGCATTGTCTTTTTCTTTGTCTGTTTTAAGTGTGTTATTCACTGTGGAATAGAAAATAAATAAATAAAAGCATATCATGCTGGATTAGCTATTAATATCTGAATATTTAGGAAAACTTGACTGACCTGTAGTACAAACAGGAGGAGTCCCGCTCCAGGTGTTGTTGGGTAAACAGGTTCTCTGGGAAGCCCCACTCAGTTCATAAGGCTGGTAGCAGAAGTATTGCAGAGCAATGAGGACATCATTGGGCCCATAAACCAGAAAGTGGTTACCATGTGTTGGCTTGGGTGGTAGAGTACAGATTCTTTCCACTGGCACTGGAGTCAGGAAAAGAAAATGAGGCTTTTTCCACAACCTGCACGATTGCTCAGACACCAAGAAAGAGATCCACACAAGGATCATATGACTTTCCCAGATCCCAAATTGTAATTATATTGGGAGAAAAAAATATTCACATCACATCTCACCACATTCAGGGGCAGGTGCACTCCAGGTGCCATCACTGAGGCAGATGGCAGTATGAAACCCCCGCAGCTCAAACCCAGGGTCACAACGGTAAGTGATGCGTGCACCTGAGTGGTGAAACAGACCCTCTGTAGATCCATGGGTGGGCACTGGAGGCCTGCGGCATCCCACTACTGTGGAGAAACACAGGCATGCAGGTTTTTTATAGACTTACACCTTTTATTTAACTGAACTCCATGTGTTTATAATTACAACGAATGGAGTATTGAGGAGAAATACCTCAAAATTTGTTTTTTGCATCTCCATGCTGGTATTTGCATACAAGTAGTGGACACGTCAAACCCTAGAATAAATGAAGGTTCTCTGCTCTTCTAAAAGATTAGGAGATTATACATATATAACCAACTACCTCAGAGGCTCATTCACAAATAACTTCCCCCATCATGGTAGTGTGAACACTTCACAGCAAGACTTTTACACATTGCTTGTAAATCAGGAAGAAACAGAAGCAAAAAAAAAAACAGCTTTAGTCAAACTGTTCAATTTTCCACTGTTGTAAAAGAGGATTTTATGAAGTGGAGTGGCACAGATTGGTAGTGTGTCTGTGGAATGTGGCGTGTTAAAGTTATATAACAGCACACTGCAAAATAAACCACCCATGTGATTAAAAAACAACTGTTTTTTTTTTTAAATATTATGTGTAAGTGTCAAATCAAGTCTTGCACCACTCACAGTGGAATTTGCAAAACACTCACATCAACATTGCTGTTATACATTTACACTACTCTGTGTGAGATGATCCCTCAGGAAATTTTCTGTGTTGTTGCTTTGGGTGGGATACGATCCATGAAATGCACTGTCAGTGGTTTTATAGCTGCAAACAAACAAACCCTCCTTGTAATCTGGGCGATTTTTGGCTCACAGCGTTTCCAATCATCCCTTAGTGGATAGAGAATGCCATTGGTCAACCAAAAGTTGCAAAGTAGCCCTGAGATGACCTGTTTTTACATAATGTTTTAAAAAAAAGTCAAAGCCATCTGAGGTTCTGCGGACAGTGCTGGTCTTTTGCTAAATGATCGATTTTGCATGTCTGCCTGTGTCCACAGTCATAATGAAAGGAATCTGGAGTTATTAGTGTGGAATGTGTACTATTCACAATGCTGCAAAATATGTGTTTTTGGCTCATTGTTCCTTTTGTTAATACTCTGGAAACTGCTGAATTCTGCACTCAGGCAAGTATGACTTTCAGTAATAGAAAAACAGATAAAAGAAGAGAAAAAGACTAAATTTCCTTTTCAAAAGTTTCTGCAATGTCACATTTTAGCTCAGGCTTACAGCAGATGACAGGTTGATCATTAATTGCATAAAATGTGGCTGAGGTCAAGTTCATACTTAAAATTCTCCATCTGACTCTGAGGCAGAAATATAGACTGCATTTCCCCTACAAAATGTGAGACATTAAAGTTAATCCAGCTCTTTCCTATTAGAATTTACTGCCACGGATTTCTGATGGGAATAGATGAATGCACATTGTGTAATGAGACTGTACTGACTCTTTATTGGGTGTTTCGTAAAATGGAACTGGTAATAGAAGTGGAATTTTTCACCATTAGTTTTATAGACTTCAAAACACTGAAAAACAACACCACAAAAAACGTAAGTGGACATTAGGAAATTTGTTTTTGCAGGATCTTAAGGGAGGTGTCTTGACATCTATGAATTATAGACCTTACAGAGCAACTTTACTCTAACCACACAGAGAGAGCTGTGCCCCACATGAGCAAGTGGCCACAAAGATTTAAGGCGGCATAGAGTGGGTAGCCACAGAGACCAAACTAGTTTGCTGGCTTTAAACTGCAGAATATAAAACATTGTTTATTCTGCTTGTCCACTTTCACCCTTTACTTTCTCCCCTCAGTCAGTATCTTTACTCAATCTGTCAAAAGCTGTACAGATTCATACCGTAGTTGTCTCAATTAACGATGCCTCTTTTCATGCAAACATATCTGTTAGGTGGCCATTTGGATTTGCTGCTCTTTCACTGAAACCTATTCTATATTTCTTGAAAACCACAGATGGGGAAGGCAGCTGGCCTGTACTCAGTCCAGACCACAAACATCTCCCTTGTGACAATGAATCACTGCTAGCCTCGCAGCAGCAACACCAGCAAAAAGAAAAAAGAAAAAAGGCTTTAAAAGACTTAGGCTTATAAAATTGCATGATAAAATTGCTGTAACTTGGTGTATCTCACAGTTCTGGTGTTAAGTGTTACTAAGGTCATCTGAAAGACTGAAAAGATGAAAACACTTTGATTTACACAATAAGTAGTTTCCTTACAAAATCACAACATAAACGCTTTTTTTTTCGATGCACACTCACCATTTTCACACCGCTTGCCGGTATAACCAGCCAGACAGGCACAGTGGTAGGTGTAAGAAGTGTCCAGGATGCAAGTCCCATCATGCAGGCAAGGGGAGGAGCTGCAAGCTGTGAACACACAAATTTTATAGCACTACAAACAGCAACACTTTTCAGCAGCTGAATTACACAAAAAATGGCTGCCCACTATCATGTCATACGGAAATCATACCAAAATCTGACTTTTCTTTTCATTTATTTATTTTTTTTATTATTATATATTTATTTATTTTAATGTGTATGCGCATTTTTTACCCAAAAAGACCCTTTTGATTTTACAAGTTCTGGCTTGGCTGCTGGTTACTTATTCATATGTGTGTGCTTTTGAGTTATAGAGCTTAAGGGTGAGGACATTTCTGGAAAGTGAGGACATGTTTGGTTTCTCAGTGGACTAATAGCAGGCTCAATACCCAGAAAAACACTTACATGTTGTAACATGTAGGTGCCAGTACACTATTACAGTTTTTTCATTTTTTTGTTTTTTTATTATGCACTGGACACTGAGCACCATGGAAACGCTTGCCCCAAACTCCAAAAAGCCCCTTTGTACATTAAACATGACTTTAAAAGTGACCTTTTATTTATTGCATATTAAAAAATACAATAAATAAAAAATTTTATGGAACTCAAGACATGTTTCTAGTTTTAAAAGAAAATGAGTCCCTTGTGCATTGGTTAAGGTAAAGTTTTACGATTTGGGGCTCCCTATAGGCGAATCTTTTGTGACGTCAGTGTTTACCTTTTGCCGCATTGCATCACGGTATTGGGTGGCAAGAAGCTGCATCTGTTAGCTGGATTTCTTTGCGTTTGGAGTTTGAGGGCGATCTACTACATGGTTCACTCGTGTTGTGTGATTGGCTGTACGGCTCGTTGGGGGCCCAACAAAAAGTTTTTCCGCATTCCCACCGAAAAAGACCCCGAAAAAAGAAGGAAATGGTTACGTGCTATGATACGTGCTTTGATACCTGCAAGCCTCACTGGTACACGCAGCTGTTGTGAGTGCTATCCTGACCGCTGTTTCTATTTTAAACATTAAAGCTGCTACATGACTGCATGTTTCTCCTAGACTGGATTTGAAAGAAAAATTTTGTAAGTTGTTATTATCGTTTTTCACGATAGACCAAACGCCATTTAAATTATAGTTAACAGGACCAATAAAATTGAAAAACAGTCATTAGATTTAAAATGAAAAATTCAAAGGCACTGATAAATAAAGCCTTACCCGGCTTTGCAGTCGCAGTGACATGTGATTATTTCACCGTTTTCTTGGGCGATCACCACGGAAGATGCGAATCACGCTGTGACTCTGCTTGGCCGGGTCTGACCTCCGCTTTGAGCACGACCACTGATTTTTGTTTCACCGAAAAGATTGGCCCAACCTTTCTTGAAACAAAATAGTTATAAGCTTCGAGGCTTTTAAAAGCTTTTAACCTCTCGTGGGTGAAGGGTCCAGGGCTTTCAACTAAATAAGAATAAATATCTCCCCAACACATCTGTGGCCAAGATGCAGGTGAGTCAGACCAGTATTTTTCGTCATCCCAGACTTCATATGGGCTTTGTATTTGTTCGATTTTGTCTGCAACACAAATTTTTAGTTTCTCTCTAAACCTCCTCTGGTCTTCGGAGCTTAGCGTACTTATATAATTTGGATTTCGCCCGCTTACTTTCTTGTTTATGCTAGCAGGTTCCGCCATCTCAACAGGTCTTCTTGCCACCCAACCACAAGCGCATGCGCAAAAAGATGTAAACAAAGATTCGCCTATAGTTACAGACATTAATATATTATTCTTAATAGTAGCTGTAGCGGAATTTTTTTGTTTTTCATGTTAGTTTACTTACCTGAGTTTTCCTGGAAAGTAGCAAAGAATCCATCAAAGTTCTTATAACCATCAGATACAAAGAGAATGTGCAAATTGTTGCCAGAGCTCTGGACTGGGGCAGGTCTGTTGTTCCCGCAGAATCTGGCGATGACACGAGAGCTGATGCTGTCTCCATCTCGGACCTCCACGTAGTCATAACGACAAGAAGGGTGAAACTCCAGACTCAGCATCATAAACCTGTAAATACAGATATATATATAGTTCAAAATAAATGAAGAAAACTGACTGACACAAAACTATGAAACAGAAAATTTAAAAAATATTTTTGGTTAATTTCTTTCACTTCAACTAAGTTATTGACATAGTGTGATAATGATGATGATGATGATGATGATGATGATGTGTAATCAACTAAGTGGGTTTTGGTGTGGGATTTTTGTTTGTTCTTTGTAGTTTTTGGGGGTTCTTGTGTTTAATGATTATCAGCTGTCTGATTTATGAGTACTATGATTTATGAGAGTAATTTGCTGGACTCTTGCAATGCTTACTGCTCTTAAAGCAGAATTTGGGAGCCACCAGAAGAACTTAGCTTGAAATTTTTAACAACTACATCTTGCAGGTCCCTCCTTGGCTGAGCTGAGACCAAAAAAGAAACCCACTTTAATTTTGTCCAGTCCAAACTGTGCATTCACCAGTCAAAGTATTGGGGAGACTAACACAGTTTTTAAGCTGTTGTCAACTGTTGAGAAGCTGTGAACAGCGAGAGTGTATTTTAATTGGGCAGTGCTCCCTTTTTTTGGCGCTCCAGAAAACTGCCTATTGATCACCAGATGAAGGAACATGGTCTACTGTCCCACTATTAAAATCTGAGCAAACAGGTAAGTTGGATTAGCTTCACATCTTTTCTAATTTATGAAGATATTAAAATTTTGGCAGACACACTAGTCTCTGATTGTTTACTGTATGAAGAGAGAAAAAACAAACTCTCTTCCTTGCTGAGGCTACAGACTGCATCAAGCTGATAATTCAGTCAGAAATCAAGCAATATCGCCCCGCCTCTCTCTTCTATGATTTAACAAAGCTCTTCCCTGCAGGAGAGGCCATCATCCACATACAGGCTAGTAACCACAGCAACAGTCGCAGAGATAATCTCCTCCTGGCTATAACTAGCTGTTTTCATTCATGAAAAGTGGATTCTTTCACAATGCATCAGTAGCAAAAATAACTAAAAGGGTTATTCCTTATAAACAATCATAATGTCAACAAATATATTGTCCAACTATGTGCAACAGCTAAATGTTGTACACGCTAACATTAATGAACAAGGTAAGCCCAATCACTATCAACACTTGGCAGGACCAATGAAACAAAGAGATCATAAGCAGATGCTTAGGGTGAGCACTAATTTATGGTCAGAGCATATAAATGTCAATGAGAACAGCAAACAAACATTACCATTGACTTTTGTTTAAACATGTATATGATTCATTTAAACTAATTACATGTAGAAATATATCTCTAAGTGCTGGATAGGCATGTTAATTGCACATTTCTAAAATAAATAGCACAAGTGGTTTCTAAAGCGGTGTCCAGGGAGCAGTTTTAGGGCTTGTTCAAATGTGAATTAAAGTAACTATAATGATGAGGAGATGATTAAAATGGCTTTAAATTAATGAGTTTTCTTGGTTCAGTTAAAGACAAAGTGTTATTTTTAGAGGACTGCCAGCTGGATCAGGAAAATAATAAAGGATTGATTCCTCTACACACCCTTGGACCAGGGTGGCTTCGACTAATGAGAGATAGGTAATGCTAAATGTTAACCTGCAGCAGCTTCCAAGAATCAATTCCACTTGTAATTCAGAAAATGTGTTGCATGTGATGTGAATACAGTGCACAACACTAGCAAAGACTGAGAAATACAGATAAAACCTATAATTATTCAACAACTTTGGCATAAATTTTCCTATGCACTTTAATATTCGTGGGTTTCCTTGGATATGTTCAAAATAAAAGATTTATTGTATATGTATTGAAATTTGGCCTGAAAGAATGATTTGGCTTTGGAATTTATTCATGTAATGATCATGGTTGTAAAGTTTAATGAGGAGCTTTATGTATAGTAGGAAAAAATGCTTGAAGTCATTAAATATCTTTAAGCACACAACAAAACAGAACCGTGAGCCTGAATGAGCGCTGAGCCTCAGTAGCTGTATGGAGCTTTTGTTCAGCTAAATCTCTGCAAAAGTGCTTGCTTATAAAATCCTGTATGTGTAATGGAGAAAAAGACAGAAATAGAAAGTTATCACAGCACAGAAAAGTAATAACTTTCTGTTATGGTTTCCAAACTTGTAAACTTGCCATTGGTGCACAAAATAACACATTATATCTGAGCTGAGAGGAAATGTGACAAAAAGCAGGTCAGTCATTTATAGCTATTACAGACAGGCCGAATGGACCCCAACAACTGAGGCTTCAGGTCCATTAGAACTCTACAAAATTGGGCTTTATGTGATACCAAAGTTTTCCATTTTGGTTGAATTACAGATTTTATTGTAAAGCAACGTCCACATCAGCTTTTCTTTGTTCACTTGTTGGCTGGTGTGCAACCTGAAAAAGTTCTTCTGGTTTTATAAGGATTATTTATTTGGAAAGTAGTTTAAATGAAAACAACTGCCAACAAAGTCAAAACTTTATTCAGAATGACACTGTTTTCTAAGCAAAAATAAAAATAAATAAAATGTTGAATGTAAGTTTCAGCCATGATACCAGTGTAACTGCCTACTAGTGAGTCTGTCAATACAGTAACTTCAGCAACTTTACACTAGTTAAACTGAATTTCCCAGAATTTTCACATGAATTACGTTTCATAATATCTAACCACTTGGGCTACTTTCATTATCAATGTGAAATTGGAAAAAATTATATTTTCTCAACATCTTTGTGTAGCAACATCCGTCTGTGTATATTGTAGAAAAAGATAAATCTAATATAAGTCATGGCTTTGCTCAGAAAGCCCCACTGCATTGTTAACAATATCATTAAAATCAGCTTCATTCCCTCAGGGCCCTAAAAAGCAACGCTCCAGTCAAGGAGCTGCAGGTATCCTTCTACAGATGCTTTGTTAAAAGTGTGCAGACACTCTGCATCCCTGTGTGGTTTGTGTTGTTGCTCAGGAAAAATCATTCCTTCAGAGGGTCATCAACACAGCACAGAAGATCATTGACTGTGCTCTCCTCGCCTTAAAGGGGCTGTATGGGTCCTGTTGTCACCAAAAGGCCTGCAGGATCCTGAAGGACACATCATATCACCTGTTCCAACTGCTATCCTCATTAAGGCTGTAAGGCCAAAACAAAAAGACTGAAAAACAGCACATACCCCAGGGCTGTTGCAATATTAAATACACACTGAAGGGCATGCCACTCCAAGGCAAGGCAGTTTATTTGTATAGCACATTTCATGTACAGGACAATTCAAAGTGCTTTACATAAAACAAAGACATTACAGATATTTAGAATAGTAAAAGGCATCAACACATAATCACAATGAAATAATAATGATTAAAAGCAAGATAAGTTAAAAAAAAAAGTTACCGTGCAGATTTCATGCATAGGCTCATGAGAAAAGAAACATTTTTAACCTGGATTTAAAAATGTCTACATTTGGGAAAAGTTTAATCTCCACTGGCAATTTGTTCCATTTGTTTGCAGCATAACAGCTAAATGCTGCTTCTCCATGTTTAGTCTGGACTCTGGTCTGGACTAGTTGAACAGAGTCTTTGGATCTAAGAGCTCTGCTAGGTTTACATTCTCTGAACATATCACAGATGTATCATCTGGGGTATCATCTGCATAACTTCGATAATTAATGCTATAGTTCTGTAATATTTTACCCAAAGGGAGCATATACAAGTTGAACAGAAGAGGTCCAAGGACTGACCCCTGGGGGACTCCACAAGTCATGGCTACTCGCTCGGATTCATAGCTGCCGATCGTAACAAAATAACTCCGGCCTTCTACATAGGACCTGAACCAGCTAAGGACCGCTCCAGAAAGTCCAATCCAGTTTTCCAGCCTGTGCAACAGGATTCTGTGATCTACAGTATCAAACGCAGCACTGAGATCCAGCAGAACCAGGACTGATACCTGACCAGAATCAGTATTCAACCTAATGTCATTTAGCACTTTGACCAGAGCTGTTTCAGTGCTGTGATGAGGTCGGAAGCCGGACTGAAATTTATCAGGATTTCCACTTTCATTTAAAAAGTCATGAAGCTGGTGAAATACAACTTTCTCAATAATCTTGGAAATAAAAGAGAGATTAGAGACAGGTCTATAGTTGTTCATTATAGAGGCATCTAGAGTCCTTTTCTTTACTCCACTAACCTGTACAATAGTGCAGCTTGTGCAATCAATATTTTTCAGCTGTACATAATGTGCAATCAAATATATTCCAGCTATGGTGCATTAAAAAAACATTCAGTAATTTATGGCACTAACCATGCTGATAACATATCCTTTCAAATTTACTGTGATCACACAGAAGATAACTGTGGATAATTAAAACTGCAGAGGAGAAAGACAGAAACATACCTGAGTTCGATAGTGAAGGGCCTCTCCACCTGTATGGTCCACTCACACCTGG
Source organism: Melanotaenia boesemani (assembly GCF_017639745.1). Taxonomy (NCBI): domain Eukaryota; kingdom Metazoa; phylum Chordata; class Actinopteri; order Atheriniformes; family Melanotaeniidae; genus Melanotaenia; species Melanotaenia boesemani. The sequence continues at coordinate 32,095,375 of NC_055691.1, forward strand.
CATTGTTGGGGTAGCTCTCCAGCACCAAGTGACCCTGCCGTTTACGGATTACTCCCCCACACTCTGAAAGACACAGAATCTTGTAAAGCTGTGACATTTTTAATTGAAGATATTTTCTTCCTTTATTTTAACCACATTTATTTTTGAAGAAGCAGGGAGGAGGCTGGATAGATGAGCCAAACCTAACAGCCATTTATAACAGTGACACCAGAAGAACACATATTTTACATTTTAAATAACTCAAACCTCAAAAATGTCAAAGTGGTTTGTGCAAGCACCATATTATATATTTTTACACCACTTAGGCATCTTTTTTAACTTTGTCATTGCACTCCCTCGACTGAGAACGCCACGTTGCTCCATCTGATTTTACAGTGGCTGCTAAATCAATCAATCCAGCCACTGATCAGCTGGTGTGCCAGGTGTTGGTGTCAGACGTAGTTAGATCATTCACAGCTGGGTATTACTTTAGCAAATATATAAATGGTTATTTATTTTGTTTTCTGGGCTTTTCATCTCAGTTGTTTGTCCCTGTATTTATTGGGATTAGACCAGAGGACTCACAGCAGCCAATGATACGCAGTTAAACTGTTATTTTATTAAGAAAAAAGAGTGACAAAGTAAATAACTGACATAAAGGTAATTTGGTGTAAAAATCTAAAATATATCCGTTCGCATTTGGTTTGAGCTCATTCTCCTCTCTTCCACTTGCCAGCTAGTCCTGGATTCAAAGCACAGCTGTGGAGAACTGATGATCAGCACACCAATCAGTGTCTCAATAAAAGACTGCTCTGCACGCCAGTCAGGTTTTGCCTTTATGAGAACAACTAAGACTGAGGTGGCAAGACAGCTGTGGTTGTGCACTGTTCTAGTTTAACTCAGCAGAGAGATTTCTCCTCCATTTGTGGATCAGGTTGCTGTAGTCCAGTCTCTTCAGCCTGTGCTTCTAGGAAGGTTTATTGTGTGCACAGATTTGTCACGTATTGCAGCCTGTTTTATATATGACTGGCCTTTAACTTATTTATTCTATTTCCTATAGTGATTTCTTCTATGTTGACCCAAGTACAGTTGTTAATTATGGTGACTGATTGTATAATTGCTAGGCTTAACTGGTTTTAGTTTTATTGCATGTTTCTCTACTTTTATTTGTAGTGTTAAGTTGTACAAGTTCAGTCTACGATAAAGTCTACAGTCATTGTGTGTAGCAATCTGTTACTGTGCTATTGTTTATTTAAATGTGTTGTCTTGCGCTGTCTTACTGAGGTGCTCTGCTCAAGATGTGCATCTGCTGGTTTTAGAGACTTTTGCCCTGTTAGATATTCATATGAACCACAGTGGAATTTGAGGTTTAAGTTGTTTTACAAATATTTCAATCATTGTCAGCTTGGCATGTCTTTCAGCCATTGGAGAGATGTCATCCCCCAATCGTAGGAAAACAAGGTTAATCAAGTTATTCACTGAAGTATGCCCAGTGCCACTACACATTCTGCTACTTCTATCATCATATTACCTAAATCACTCCACACACATTGTGTTTCAGTTACTTGAATGATTAGTTTGACAAATGATGCAGTTATAAAACTAGGATATCATTAGAACAAAGTAGTTGTCTTAAAACGCTGTAAGCAACCACAACCAGACAGGGAGTCTTAATGGGCTGCTTTTCAATAAACAGCGGGAAGGGGACGGCTTAATTTATTCAGCAGTACTTTTCCTCCCCTTCACACTTAAAATAAACAATAAAATCACACACGCCTTGTTGTGAGTTAGCCAACCACTACTTAACTAAATGTCACAAACACAAAGGCATGTTAAATAGATTTTCATTCTGCTTTTTTTAAAATGGAGTGCCATGGAGTTTTACTGCATTGTCTGGGTGTTTTCTAGTTTTGAGAGCTTGGTTTTGTGAAATCGTGACTACTTGGACTAACACGATGTGTATTTTCTAGTGTCTTGTAACCATGCAAACGACTACTTAAAAAAAACTTTTTAAAATTTCTCTTTAATTATTCCAAGGATTGCGATCCAGCTTCATTGGGTTTTATATACATCAACAATAAATTGCATTTACACTTTTGAAGTTATTGCAAAGACAACGAAATAAAGATGAATCAACACAGAACATAACAGACGTTTGGCAGCCTTAACTGATTTCTGCTTTTAATTAAAGTGCATGAAGTGTATTGTTGTGGCTTGATGTAAGACATTTGCATACAAACGCTGCAGTCATCGTTCAGATGTGCCATATTAACTTGTTTTATAGGATCCCTGATTGTTAACTGACTTGTCATTCAGCTTCTTGTGAAACCCCCCCTGGGCTTATGGCAAGCTTCCAAGCAGACACAGTCATCCCAGAAAGAAATAAATCAGCAGGGAAGGAAAAAGCATAGTAGACTGTATTCATTTTACTTAGAAAAATAAAAACATAATTTACAGCAAAACCTTCTGCTAACTGGGATGATGAAAAGACTTACTCATGCAATCTCCACCCGACCAACCTGGACGACACTCAGCGCAGTATTCCCCATTAATAAAGAAGTCGTCCTTGGGGCCCCATGTCCCATTGTTGCAACGCTTACAGTTCTCAAAAATACTGCACCCTGGAAGAAGGAAAGAGACAAACAAGGTTGCAGTCAAGAAGGTGTTCAGTAGGACAGTGTAAAATGTCCCAGTAATATCTAAAAGGGGTAATCATTGTGTGTGTAAAAAATAAACAAATTAAGGGAACACTTTATCTGAAGACCTGCATTGCTGCTGTTTAACAGGCCCCTGAAATGTTTCCTTTGCATCAACTCTGTTAAACTCATTAAGCTCTTCTTTCACTGCATCAGAACACAAAAACATACAGCCGCTTCCTGAAATAGAAATGTGGAGAAAGAGGTTGAAATATTTTCCTTGGAGGATGGATTTTCACTTAAGGGGCTGTCCTGTCCATCAGGAGGTGAAGAGCAACATGTGACCTGAGTACAGGTTTGACTTTTAACAACAAAATAAATGGCTATGTACACATGGAGATTTATGATTGCATTTAGTAGTGGCAATGCATCTTTTAGGGTTTAACAGTAAAATAGTGATGTGTAGGTATCCATTTAATTCTGAACAGCTGTTTTTTTTCCCCATAAAGGAGAACATGAGCAGATTCATGCAGTGAAGGAAACATAGCATACTCTGTGGCATATAAAAAGCAAGTTTTGAATGTCTAAGCTTCTGCACATGTTTAAATGTCTCAGGGTGGTTGTATTCTCATGGCAACATCCCCTCCAAGTAGTAACATACAAAGATGCTCTCCCATCCTATCCACAAATCCAAGTTCTAAGTGTAATAATTTATCCCTGCATCCTGCAAAGATCAAATAAGGAGATTTCAGCAAGTCTAAAAAAAGTCAATATAAAATTGGCCTGGAAACAAATCAGATCAGACACATATAGAAAAATTATTCTCAGTCCCTCTGTCACACTGTTTGACATGGCCAAACAAAAACGGTTGGGCAGTGTATGAAAGCTCTTGTACTAACAAGATGGTGGACAGTAAGTTCTTGCAAACAAATTAATAAATCTGTTCTTTATAAGGGCAGTATCACATCAATCGAAGTGATATTTTAGAGGTGTTACAAGCTCTTACCAAATAAATAAATTCAACATTCACGTTGATGTTACCTGGGTGGATAATGCAGGGGTCGCACTCATTGATGGCGTTGCGGCAGCAGGGCACGGCATAGCCCACCTGAGTTCCCTGCAGGGGACACTTACAGCGGATCACGTCATACTCGCAGCAACCTCTGCACATTACGTTCCACTCTGGACCTGGACAGTGGCTGTACAGGAACCTGTAATCTAAAGGAAAAAACATGTCAGGGTCAGCACCATAAAAATAAATCTCTAGAGGTGTGAATAAGTGAATATAAAAAAGATTTTTTTATTATTGCACAATTTTCTTATGCAGTGTGGACAGAAGGTAACAGATAGAAGCATTGGAGGATTTTTATGAGTTTGGTGCTTGATCTAAGCTGCTGCTCTGCACTGCCTCTGAATATTTCCACTCCCATATGGTTGCAAAGTTTTCTTCACAACACTGCAAAACTCAGTAGTTTACCTCCTTTGTGTGTTATGACATTAGAAAACATGTTAAACAGCAAAGCTGTTGTTATCCAAACAGATTAAAGTCATTAATCAGAACTAAGATTAGGAACACAAGTGTAAACACTGACCTTTGTGAAGTTTTTACCTAATAAATGGGATGTTTAACTGGAAAGTAAGAGTTTCAAAGACCTCTTGAGCATGAGGCTATATTATGTAACTGTGGATTTAAAAGCTAAAACAGACAAGTGAAATTCTCTTGTGGCAGATGTGGATGGAGAACTAACAGAGGCTGCACTTCAAACTTGGCATCATGTCAGTGCAGTGTTTTGCAAATCCTCCCAGCCCTACACTCATTATAACTCATTTTCTCTCAGGCATACACGCCTTTATTTGTAAAGCCACAGTTGCATGCTAGTTTTATTTGTTCTTTGTGAGACTTTTGTGAAGCCAGAAACACAAGCAAAAGAATCGACACACAAAGGCAACTATAGGTGATAAATCTCTCCGAAGATGACGCTCGACTAGAGAGAAGCGCAGATGTTTTGGAATGTTGTGAGTCTTCCCTGCTGCCCTTCCGCATTAATGAAATCATAAATTGCATCTCAGCCCAGCTAGTCTGGACTTCTTCTCAGTTTTTTGTTTAAAATACTGACATTAATCAATCAGAAAAGTTGTGAAATGGCACTGGGTTGATGTAAACAGAGGTTTTCTGAGGACACGTTTGTGCTTCTCTGTTCAGCAGTGGCAGTACTCAGCAGTGTTATAATTCCTGTTTCTAGGGTCATGTGATGTTTTTGACGTGGGTTCAGCCGGGTTTTGTATCAACCCTGGTTAGCTGGTAACAATATGAGGTTTCTCTGTGGCATAGCTGGGTGTTAGTGTGACTTTGTGGACCATATTCACCAGCCCCTTGAAGCTCATAATAAGTAAGCAAGCATCTGTGGTGGTAAGAGTGAGTATAAACTTACAGCTACTAAACTTTTATTTTAAAACAAAGCTGACGTTCTTGTATTTTCTGTTTTGTTTAATTCAGTCCACGTCCTTTTAAAAAAGAAGTGTTCAGTTTCTAGTCAGATCTTTTTGGGGATTTTTGATATTTTTTTTGTGGATTTCTTGCGACCAAATGTGCGAACCACAAACATCCATGGCATGGGCATGTCCTGTGTGTTCAGAGGGATGTGTGCTGAGACATGAAAAAAAGAGAGGGATTATATAAGCCCTGCATTACACCCAACTCATCACTTACTTATTTGTCACAACATTAGAATGCAGTGTGTACTCTTTACTCCTTGTTTCCACATAACTCTATTTAGCGTCTGTAATTTACAGACTATACACCCTAGTGTTCAACATCAAGTAAAGCATCTCTTTGTAGACGGAAACTTGGCCTCAGCAATGGAGGCTCATTTTACCAGTTTTAGTACATTTAGTTGATAATAGATGTTAATTAAAATAGTGATAATAATAAAAATAAATAAATAAAGCAAAGCAAAAAATGAGCGAGGATGTTAATCCGTTTTATACCGAGCTAGTTTTGTAAATATATGCAAACATTTTACATTTTGCCCAGTCTTACAGTAAAATGTGACATGGCCATGTAGCAGAGAATGAATTAGTTCATCCTGTCCAATATAACTTACAAATAAATGTTTTTTTTTTTTAAATATAGTTTGCATGTTCAGAACATTTTGTCAATTTAGCCCAATGGTTGGGAGTTTAAAGCCAAAAATCCAGAAAAATACATATTTGGATGTAATACATGATTATGTGGTGTGTGTTTATTTTTAACAAGTCATGATGTTTTACCTTAACTATCCTGTTTTTAACTGAGTGTGAAGACACAGTGACTGTGAGCAAAAACAGCATTTTAAACTAAAGGTACATGAAAACACTGGTGGCCAGGACATGAGTTGGACTTGGCTTTTTCACTGCGTGCCTTGAGTTGACTAATTTAGCTATCAAAAGTGATGAAACAACTTTTTCACAAAGTTCTGTGAAACTTGTTTCTCTGTGATGTTATTTGTGTATGTTGTAGAATGGAATAAAATGTTGACATCATGTCTCTATCAGAAGTTTAAGTTTAGATCGTTATTTCACGTTTTTTCTGGGGCACCTCACAAAGGCGCCATCTTATCATTTCAATTGACTTTAGTGTAAATGTTAGCTAAATATTCAGTTCCTTAAAATTTTAGCATGTTAGCTAACGCTGGTGTAGCTTCTCGGTTATTGAGGTCACAGTGATTGTAAGAGCTTGAATAAAGAAAACTGAACTTCTACTTTTTTGGTTTTTGTAGCTGTTTAACCTCTCACCTTTGGTGAGAAGTGAACAAATTCTTTGGCTGTGAGGCGAAACTTCTTTAATAACTAATAAGAAATCATTCAAGGTCATACAATTACCATGTCAGCTAATCAATTTTAGCTTTCTGTCACACTGAGACTCTTTTGTTTGATTATTTCCAACATAATCAAGAAAATCCTTTATTGGAAAATGATGGAAGAGTTTCACACACAGAAAAATAAATAAATAAATAAAAAATTAGGAGAGAATGATAAGTCATTTGATTAGAAACACACATCTATGTGAAATGGGGACTTGACTTTTTGATGTGAATGGGTTATGTTTTAAGATAGTGTGTTGATCTATAGTCTTTTTATTTCTTATGGCAGTTAAACTAGTTGTGGTGCCTAAACCTAAATATGTTGGTGAATAAACACACTGACACTGACATTTTATTCACAGACTGTAGCTGGTAGTAGCAGCTAATGTAGCCTGGAGTTGCTGCCTTGAGCAGAAAAGAGGAACCAGCTGTCTGGAAACCCACTTTTTTTTTCTTTGTTCATCTTTAAATGCAAATCACTTACTGATATAGATTTATGTGGGTGAGAAATATCATAAGGCGTCCTTTTTATTCTGGCATATAAACAAGTATAATTAAATTATATAATACCTGTTGACGGAGCCAGGAAGAATAGCTGCAGGCATGCTGTAGCTAATGGTGATCCTAAATAATAAACTAAACATAAACAACACAAAAGTAAGAGTTTAAAAAAAGAAATTATGCAATGAAGTTTTTGATTGTTAGATCAGTACAGTTGGAAACTAGTTTTTGTTATCATTGCGATTTAAGCTGCATAATCAGAACTTCTTAATGATCACTGATCTTGCAAGGTGAACATTATATTTGGAAGGTGCAATGGCCACCACATGATGCTGACATCACCAGCCCAACTCTGGGGCAGGTTTTCTGCTTCATGGCTAAGAATACAGCCCAGAGAGACCATGAAACCTGATTTGCAGGACATAAACATGCAAGACTTTATGCGCTCACCTGGTAATGTCATTACACGGATCAGTGCTGTATGTTGTGTCCCTTGATATAGAAATAAGATCCTGTGGTTATTGTTCTCTCCTGCAAGAAGACCCTCATTTAAAGTGGAGGACAAAGATATTTAGTTAACTTTCAATAATAATGTTTGTAAATCATTCTTCAGTCTGAGCTAAGAAATACATTTATATTAGTATCTGCATTCAATTTTCCATAAAAGCTCCTTAAATAAATCCAGACTGTTTTCTGTGTTTATACACTGTCTGGATTCAGTTTGCTGACCTCCTGTTCTGTTGATAAGTCTACTGTGTTTCTCTCTGGAGTATGACTCAAAGGCTTCTCCCCCAGAGTCGGACATGTTCTGGAATGCATCTTCATTTATTTGGACCGCTATCTCCTTTCTTAAGCATTTACCAATTGTCAACTGTTTTTCAATTCGTTTCCTGACGTTTGAAACAACTCATTTCTGCAATACGATTGCCACCTTGTCGAAAATACATCTGCAAGGTCCTGATTTCAACACCTGCAGGTAACTGCAGACTAAACTGTAATAATTTTTTGTGGGTTTTTACAGCAGTTTGGGAAGGTTGGAACAGGTGTGAAAGTGCATGTGTTGGCCTACAAACAGGTAGTTTCCATGTTTCAGCTTTATATCTATAGAGTTTGTCTGTTTCGCGTTTCATGTTGTTTTTTGAACACACAGTGTCCCTAAGTGTTTTATAAAAACACAGATGCTAAAAAAAGCTGAATGAATACATTACAGCATGCAAACACCCCTATAATTTAACCCAAGACTGTGGTTAACTATGTGCCCCTGGCCAATGTGCATTTAATGACAAACTGGAGGCGTTGACAGTAGTCAGAGAGGTGCCGGCACTGTGAAGAAATCCATCTGATAGCAAAGTGTCTACTTTATTGTGCCTCTTGGCTGTCTGACATGCATTTGCTTTGATGGTGTATATAACGCTTTTGCGTACATGAGAGATTGGCAACAAGTCCAAAAAACACAAATGAGCAACAAGTAAGAAATTCTTTTTTCTTCTGATTCTTTAGCGAGCAGATTTTCACATGGGTTGTTTGGCTTATGTTATTTTATTTAAGTTGAGTCTGCTTTCTCCATTCCAGAGGCTGAGCTTTTTAATGTCAAGAGCTCCTGTAATGAAAATGGCAACCATAGAGAATATGGTGTTTTTCCTGGTGAATTTTTTTTTTTAGGTTGCGTTTTGTTGTTGCACACATTTGACGAGGTTTCAAAGATTTTCATAACTACAGGTAAAAATTCACATGACTCCAGTGACCCTACGTTTGACCTCACTGCCCTGCTGGTCCACTAACTCACTAAACACAGCAAACACTTTGATGCTGTTGCTTGGGTTTTTATGCTCTGTGCTAATATAAAGCTTTGTGGATGCAATGCATTCAAAATGTGCTGCAGGTGCAGAATTTGACCTTTCAAGCGTCTCAAGGGACCACATCTGCTCTGACACTCATCATCACTTTCTATAGTCGACCTTCTCTAAAATCTGAGCCAAGAATAAAACTCATTGTCAGCAACTGCCTTTTTTTGTTTGTTGAAATGTCACCATCAGCATATTTGCTCAATTTTTGCTGCAGTTAACATGTCATTCAGGTCATGTGTTTAAATTTCACAGAACTTGTGCAATAAAGCTCTTACCTGATATCCAAATGTTCTCGAAAATGCAGCCAAGGACATTTCTGCCTGTGATTTAAACCAGTTGTTGTCCGGTTTGTATTTTTGTTCTTGCTCAGTATTAAATAACTGCCTTGTCAGTTTCAGGCTGTTATTGCTTCTCTGTTCTCTTTAAGCTATTTTTACTCAAACAAAGCTGAGGAGCTTCATGCTGTCAGCAGCTATCAGCAGCTGGTAGCTTAGCTCAATACAAAGACATTTGCCATTCAGGATACTGGTTGTAGTTGAACAGTCATGATAGTCATGATAAAACCTCATTGATTCTTTAAATGTAAAAACAAAGATATTTAGTGCTTCTTTCTTATCTCATTTAGCAGTGAATATGCTGGACCATTCCTTGTTAAAGGAGGAGAGATAACACATTCCCACAGTTTCTCACAGCTGCAATATTTAAAGCTACAAATTACCTGGCTCTATGTATCATGCCAATTATTTCTTAAGTGATCCTAATAATCATGCAGACAATGATGGAGAGTGGATAGGAGAGTAAGTGAATGCACACCTTTGGTTTTTAATGATATTTTTTTTACCTTCATTTAATCTAGTTTTCTTTCTCATAATGTATATATTTATAATATTTATTGAACAATTTATTAGGAAGATAAGGTTGCAGTATTGAAAGTGTTTTTTCTTTGTTTCACAGTGCATCTTTGGAAAGGGCTGACCCACATCAATAACATTCCATTTATCTTTTCCAAAGTCTTCCTGAACTTTCCTCCACATCTATCCTTAGCTTAATGACATTTTCCAAAATATACCAAGCAAAAATATTAAAACACAGGACATTACTTTAACCATACTCATAGTTCTATGCTAATATTAAAACCACACATAAGTAATAAACACACAAAAATAAGACATGAGGTGTTATAATCTTTAGAGGTGCTGGTAGGTGGATTGTTTTTACCTTTAAATAAATCTGTTATCCATTTCCCTTGTTTTTCTAGGCTCTGCTGAGCAGTTGCTGTGGGCAGTTTCACATTTCAAAGCACATCTAAATTTATTCAAGTCAGCCAATTATCAGATTTCCTAAAATGTCAAACAAATACTTTATCCATCCAACCAATGAACTTAAGCACAGCTCCTTTTGACATCTACTGTTTAAATACAGACACTTTCATTTTTATTTGTGGCTTTGTTCGCTCCTGTCAGAAAAAGTTCTCTACTGTAAATGAAACATTACATTATTTACATGCTACAAAATAAATAGTTTCCTCCTGAGACAATGGAACTCGTTTCAGACTAGCAGTTGTTTTTACAGCAGCTGTAAGTGCAGACACTGTACATGAGTGTACAGCTCCTTTTGCGTACTGCCCATAACAGCTGTCTGGTATTATGAGGTAACTGATTTAGCTATCATGGAAAAAGGAAACTCCCAGGGGGGAACTCTGTGGTCATTGTGTATCTGAATGTATCCAGATCCCCAAGGTCATTAAGTAGATTGCTTGAAATAAGTTACCTCAAACTGGAATTTGCAAACCAAATGAAACACTTTATCAGTCTATAATCTACTGTGATAAAATAGTGTAAGGTTATGGTAATATGTGATTTCATCAGTCTAATATTTGTAGTCAGGATTTAGCTTCCACTTTTGAAGCATTTTTCTTTTAAAAATAGAGTCTAACTAAACATTTTAAACTGTGATCTCGTCTGACCACAATTTGAGTCTTTGTTTTCCACCATTAATTACAAGAAACCAGATAAACTCTTGTGTGGGCTTTAGATAAACACACCATGAGAAGAGCGAACAACAGGAGTCACAAAACAGATGATCCTAAACAGGAAGCTTTACACAAATCAAAACACCTCAGTATGGATGAGAAAACACATGCAGGGATGGAGATAAACATGCATGCATAAGAGTAAACAATCCATGAAGATATGCATAAGCATTCAAGAGAAATTACATCATCATCTGATTGTGAAACAAGTCACAGTGACTCAGCTGACAACAACATAAGTAGGTTTCCAAAAGGAAACTCTCTTAATCACTCTGGCTGAACACAGCCGTGCTCTGCCCAAACCTTCCCCACATTCACCAACATTACAAATTGATGTTATTATTTCACTGCATGGGATGCATCTGAAGAGGAATCAGACACAGAGAAGAGGTTTAGTTGGGTGTCTTGGATACAGAGTATGGTGGACATGTTACCACAGCTTGTATGATTGACTCAAACATGACTCATGTCTTCCAGCAGTTCAAGTGGTCATGGTAAACAGGCAGCGTTAATCTGACAGAGAGCTCATGCGCAACACTCTTAGACGTTTAAAGAGAGATTCTTAGACAACAGGGAGCGTGTGCCAAGATTCAACAGCCTCATTAGGATTCCAAGTGCCTCAATTCATTTCAAGGAATGTGTGGCAACATCAAGCTTTACCCTTTTTATTCTTTAAGAGTAGAAAAGAAGTTTTTGTATATAAAAAAATTGCCATAAGTATTAAAATGTTTGAAAATTGTAGCCATCTTTAACAAACCCTCCAAGGTGTAAACATCATTTTCTAAGTTATTTCAAAAATAGAGAAAACGAAGACAACCTAAACTGATGTTTTCTTTACTGCTTCTGCTAAAAATAGACTTTACATCATGTCTCTGACTCTTTTATGAAAGTGTCTGAGAGCTGTTACGCTCTAAAAGGATAAAACAGAAGGAGGAGGGTGCTGATGCCGGCTTCTTGAGAACAAAGAGCCAAGAAAGTATGTCAGACACAGTGAAAGGAAGAGGGAGACAAACAGCTGCAGTCAAAGTAAAGTCAGTGCAATGCTCTTACCGTAGGGCCAGGCAGTCCCCAAGGGTAAGGAGATGAAAAGAAAGAGGGAGACTAAGAGGAGCCTGCCCTCCTCCCCAGAGATAAAGGTGCTGGTCCATGGAACTGTGCTGGTGTCCCCATGGGTTTGCCCCAGCTGTAGTCCACGTCCCGCAGACAGCATGCTGCAGTATGGACCTCTGTTTACTTTCTGAACTCAGCTGACATCACCCTCTCTCTGCCCTTCATTCCTTCCCTCCCCCTCCCACTATTTTTCTTTTCTCCCTCAGTTTTCTCTCTCTCTCTCTCTCTCTCTCTCTCTCTCATTGCTCATTGGCTTCGGGTTACAGCCCAGCCTTGCAAGGAGTTCCACTCAGAGTGGTCTCCCAAAATCTCCCCTCGCTCCACTCGAGCAACGACGTCACTCCTGGTGAATGACAAGCAAGCGTCAGTGTTTTAAGAAGAAGGGATGTAACAACCAGTTTGTTTCTATGCTCTGTACCAGCGACAGCCACGATCTGTTATGTGGTAATAGAATTTATGTCAGCTTACCTCTTATGTGTTCGCATATAAAACATCATGAGGTCAGTGTTGTTCAAGTTCACACAAGAGCAAAAACAGCAGCTGTGTTTAGTCTCAGACACCAATATGTGTTTAACAACAGAATAAAGACAGTAATGGATGTGAGAGTTTGTTTGATTTTTACAAAACACAGCAGTGCTGTTGACTTTCTTAGCATGCTTTTGATGTCTGCTTCATAAAAATGGAGCTCTAGGTGACTGTTAAAGGCTGGAAACTGAGAAAAGAACGTTATGTGGGGAAAAAAGAGCTGCTGTTAATGCTGCAAGCTAACTGGCTACTGAGCTCGGCCTTTTTTTTATAATGCTATTTAAGCCAGTGTGTAAAATATAAATATTTTGAAAGCTATATATTCTGTATATTCACCCAAAACAATACAAAGCATATTAAGTGTGTAGATAATGAATTTAAATGGCTGCATGTCCAAGCACTGCGCTGCACCATGCTTTAGTTTTGTAATAAATTGACATATTTTTCATGTTGTCCTGTAATGATTTCAGTAGGTCTGGACCAGATACAGGCCAGTTTAGCATCCAAACGCTTCCATTGTGGAAGCATGCTGTTATACATGGAGAATGTGTTTTGGTATGTCTTAAAAAACAGAAGAGGAAAAGAAAAATAAAGAGGTCTCCTGAAAATAAATTATTTAAACGGACACATATGTTTCTCCAAAATCTGTTTATATCGCTCTTCCAGAAAGCTAAAAATCCTATATCCTCCTGAGACCCGAGAGAAAAAAAGTTTTTCTTTTTTAATCTTTTTATGACAGTTCAAGTATTGTGGTCACAAGAAACATGTTGCAACATTTTTTTTTCAAAAACAATGTTTATTATGTCTTGCTTAATACACATTGTAATGGTGCAGTTATAATAGTGTATTATTATTTGTATGGCTTTTTAAAAACATCCTTTCATTTAATGACCACTTAACAAGATTAAGACAGTAAACGAAGAAACATGAAAAACGTGAAAATTGAAATTCCCTCCATTTTGAAAAGACACTGCATGTGCTGTGTTGGCCACACCCCCACAACAGGGGCATCAGAAGAGAGTTTAAGATGTTTTCTTAAAGGAAAAGTATTAATCACATACATACTATAAACAGTGCTTGACTTAGAGGTCTGAGACTCATGTCCTTCACAGACGACAAAAATGAATTGTTGGGTCTCAGGAGGATATGTTAAGTATTTGGCATATTTATCTACAAATACCGTTTAACTGCCATAAAATGTCAGTGTTTATAATTTTGTTATCTGTATTATTGATCTCCTCTGAATTGATTTTTCTTTTAACAACATCTGGTAGGAACCAAACTTTTGTTCCTTGCTGCACATCGACCCTTTCTTTTGTTGTTAACCTGCTCTCCAGAAGCACGAGGCAGAAGAGGGTTTTTCATGCTGAAAGAAGATGCATGTTCTTATAAGATTTCCTTTTTGTTGTTGAACAACTTCATTCCCTCTTGGTTATGTGCAGCCAGTGAAGTATGTTTATTTAAATCTTTGATTATGTGCATTTATGGAACAATTCAATGTTCTTAATATCATTTGTATATTTGTATGCTGACAGTTCGACGGTGGATTTCTTTATGCCTGCTAAGGTGTACTTGAATAAATCCATCAGTGAACAAGAACTATGGCGTGGTGTTTATCCCGGAGGGAGTTACATACCTTTAGTTACTGGTTGAGTTTTTAGGGATTGTTACTGAAATGCAGCTCCAGATTTGGGCTTGCTCCAAATGTTCACCTCAGACAAGTTTAAGTGGCCACAAGTGGGAGCATTTGTGTGCCGGTGATACAGGTTGCATGATGCAGTAACTCTGGCATATATGCACATCATGTTAATTAGGTGTAACTGGGTAATTTTTCATTTTCATTCAATATAATCTGTTGATTTCCTTAGCTAAGCAACTTTTTATATTTGTTTTAATATGAACAAAATTCCAATTAATTTGGCTAATTACGATTATAAGATTATTGATGTCTCTACAACTACTTAACAAATACACCAAAATTTGTGTGACGACTGAGAGGTTTTATATCTGAGAGGGCGGTCAACAGCACAGAAGCTCTCCTGTATGCTCACCATTTCTGTTCAAGTTGTATACACCAAATTTCCAGGACCACTCTAAGTCCCAACATCTGCTATAAGTAATAACATAATGATACAGATGTGCATTGTAGGCTATTAGTGCTGGAAAAGTACATGGAACTGGCCAATCACTCTTGTGGTGTGGTGTGGAAACAATTGCCTCATCTTGAACAGAAACTTAAGAGGTGGGAGAAGAGGTGGAGGTGGTTCAGAACTGCACATACCTGGTAATTCAGCTTGACAAAAAGCCGGGAATTCAACAGTGAGGTTGTCTTCAAGAAGGGGCAGAGCAGAGTACTACTTGAGGAGGCTTAGATCCATCAATGTCTGCATCAAGGTGTTGTGTAACTTCTGTAAGTCTTTGGTGGAATGTGCACTCTACTTTGCAGCCGTCAGTTGGGGCAGCAGCATCAGAGTCAGTAACTTAAAGAAACTGAAAAAAACTGATTAAGTAGGGCTCTGTGCTGGGGATAGTAGCCCCTGGAGCTGAATGTGAAGAGAAGAATGCCACACAAGTTGTTGAACATAATGGACAGTTCTGTAATCCCTCTACAGAACACTGAGGTTTTGTTTGGTTCTGTTTATGTTTAGCTCTTATTAGGTTTCTGTTTTTGTTTTGTTTTTTTCTTGTTAATGTCCTTTGTTTACACCTTCTGTACTCTAGACAGGTTTTACTTACAGTTTCATTTGTTTATCCCCTTGTGTACAGTGTAAGCAGTGCCTTTTGTTAAGGAATACCTACTTCCTAGATCCCCTGTCTCCTGATCCGTCCTCCTTAACCTGTTTGCTCTTAGGAAAGAATTATACCAGTATATTGGGGTGGTTTTCAAAGATGTGTTTTTTCCAAAGGACATGGAAACACTAAATAGCGGATTACTGGTATTTGAAAATCATGTCCACTACATGTCAGCAATTATAACAGCCACTTTTTTAAGATGCCTTGACAGATGTGTCCAACCAAACAAACAGTTTTTGAGCAGGAAAAACCTATTTGACTCTTAAAATTAACTTGCAATAAACAAGTCTTGTTAACTTTTACACAACAGCATAACATTGCTCATCTCATCATCAGTGTCTGCTGGAGCTAAATCAGTTTGCTGAGTCATGTTTGTTGTCATTTTAATGGGCTCGTCCTATTTTTAGCTGAAGAATCTTTAATGTTCTTTTTTGTTTTTTTGTTTTTTCTTAATCCAAGAATAGGCATTATTCTTTTGTGTACAGCAGTAAAGTTCAGTATGTTTGCACTGCTCAGCTTTCCTTTTTGAAATGGCCATTCTTTTTTTCATCTCTACAACAAACACACTCCAGATGTGTTTGCTCTGGAAATGTCTTTTAATGACACATGTTTTTGTTGTTTGCTAATTTGTCACCACAAATCCAGGATATGAGTAAGCTGGCATTGTTGGAAATGAATGTAAATGAATCTGTCCTTGCAGAATTACACTCAATAACCAAATAAAAACTAAGGCACAAGCACAAAAACTCATTCATTTTGAATGGTTAGACGTGCCAACACGTTTAACTGATGCTAAATATCCAAACACAAGCATGTCATGATTGATCAGTTCACTGATCCAGGAGCTTTTAGGGCCCTGGCCCAACTTTTATTAGAACATGGTGTCAAATTCAAAATGAGCTTTAGTTTTTAAAAATAATTGCATTGTGTTTATTCTCATATGCTGCATCCAAACGTTTTAGTCAAGTGGGACAACAGAGAAAGTGATCTTCTAATCTGACCCCAGCCAGTAAAATCACTTTTGCTTGCTGTTGTTTGTTTAAATTGGTTGTTATTTTGTACAATCGCCTGGGTGTGTTTTATTTCAGCTGGATGCAGTTTAAGATTCATTTCATTTTTTGTTCTCAGCCTAGTGGGACTTCATGCTGTATGTGAGATCAAACGTCTCACTGCAGGAGAACCAAATATCCAAAGCAGTTTCCAAAAACAGCAGGATTTTTAGACTAAAGCAGTTTGCATTTGTGTTTGGTTGGAAAACTGAACATATGCACACAAAATGAAATAGAGGACACATGCATGAAGAGGAAATCAAGCTGGAGGAAGGACAACAAGGGGAAAGGAAATACTGTCTGCCTAACTGCATGTCTACCCACTTCTCACCAACTGTGTAATGTTTTTCCGAACGGTTTTGGACGGGTCAGGTTAATGTAGACACTGACCACAGCTGCAGTCTACACTGTCCACAAAGTACACAGAGTAGATTATTGTACTTATTTTTTTGTATTTTATTCATGAAAAGGATAACATGTTTGATATATTTCTTACTGTGCACTCGTGCAAAAAATTTCTTTTTGTTCTAAATAACCAAAATCACACAGAAAACCGCAAATGAAAACCTTCAGTCTTTTCTGTTTACAGAGTGGTTAAGCTAAACCAAAATGAACTTTGATACCAAGTGGCTGACCTCCACAACATGTGTCCAGGGGAATTCCACCCTTCTTCAAGTCAAAACATAGACTGTAATAGAGCTGGCTACAGAGCAGAACGTTACACAAAATGTTGTGTAAAACTGGGAGATGTCTCATCTTCCAGTTGGGGGGAGACATTTCGTGGCATGTGGTGTATATTGTGAGTTACTTTGAACATAACAGAGAAGTTTTAACTTCTTTAGTTGTTTGTTTCGCCTTAGACGAGTGACTGAAAAGGAAAGTAAATAAAAGAGTGAAAAATCCAACTAAACCATTTTTGAAAAACAATCTTAGTCCACAAAGAAAATGATGCCAAAACAACAAATTCTGCCTCGTGAGTGAAAGTCCTGTGATGTGCCGGCACTGTCATCTTTCAGAGGACTTTGTGGCTTTGTATTATTTTGATTATGGTGTTTGCATGTGTTGGATGTAGATAATTCCTTCATTATATCCACATCTCTCAATCATACCATTATTAAGGTTTCCCTTTCACTCTGAAAGACTTTTCATTTTATTTGTGTGTGTTTTGTATGCTATGGATCATGGCTCCTGTGTCTTCAAGCATTTAACAGCTGTTGTGCCTGACATTAACACACACAGTTTAGTTTAGAATAATCCACATAACTCAGTTATTGATAACTAGTATTCGATCTTATTAATGTCAAAGTGGGCAGAAAGTGTCGTTTACATGTATTATCTATTATACACTTTCTTATTAGACTGAGTTGCACACTGTATTGTATGTTCCTTTGTGGATTTTTATAATCTGCAACCATCTGTGGCTTAAGTGAAAGAACTTTGCATGCATTACAGAATTGGGTTAGAATATTAATACTGTGGTTGTTTTAAATGTCAACCAGCATCATACTAGCTAACACGCAGCATGCGCAGCTCTTCCTAATGGTTCCAATGTGTTTTTGGTATTCCCCTCTGCACTCTCAGTATAGCCTTGCAGTGGCAGTGCAGTTGGTTACACTTATGAAGGTGTGTATAATGCATGTCTGGTGTGGCTTGCAGTGAGGTCACCACTCCTACTGCTTATAGTGTGTTTAGTGTGTTGTTAGGAAGTTTAACATTGGTTTGTCTTTTGTTTCCATTTAAGGTTGTTGCACAACAAACTGGAATGCAACAGTTTCTCTAGAGGTTAAGCCTTCAGTTTACCAGTAAATCACAGTATTGGGGCTGGTTCTTACTTTATAGTTACAAAATGATGTCTGATAGTTATTGCTATCAGTACACGATTTATCTAATAGGCCACAGACAACTGTCATTTTGTAATTTAGGAAGACAGAAGCCTGATGATTCATTCATTCATTCATCATGTTACAGTAATCAAGACAAATTTACTGATGTGGAAAACATTTTCTCATGACCCAGAGATCCTGTTGATTCTGAAGTGCTTTGTGGAAGCTCCTCAGTTGGCAGCATGATTGGTCAAAGGTAATGGGCCTCCTTCCCACAGAGCATGGCGAAATCTCATTACTAGGCACATATAGAGAGTGGTGTAGTGGAGGCAAAAACATTACCAAAGGGCATTTTCCTTAAAAAGAGAAGGGAAAAAAACACTGTTGAATCTGCATGTGTTACAAAACATTTTCAGATGGTATTTGTAAAAGTAAGTACAGTGTAAAACTTGCACCCAATCAGCTTATTAAAAATAGCTTTAATGTATTTATACTGTGTTTGAGATCCCATGGTTCTCTAGAGAGCAGAAAAAAGAAAGAAAAACCTCCATTGGTGTTACAATGGAGCCATGTGGTTTTAATTTGAGGAGCTTAACCTTGGCATCTTATTGCTTGTTTGTGGTCACACAGTGAACGCAAGTAAAAAAATCTGAATTTAAATTTTTCTTTTTCCATCTCCTGCTATAGCAGGACAGTTTCCATTAGATGTCAACACTGGAAACTGTACTGTCCACTTTAATGGTATGAAAGATGTCCACAGCAGCTTTTCTAGCGATGCCAGGAACATCTGCTGCCAGGAGCACAGCACCTTGACAAGCAGCAGTTTTAGTACTTTAACAAGGGAAAAGAGCCTCCAACTGGATGCCAACTGTACTCTTATTTATGTGCTGCAGTCTAAAGAAAACACTATGAGAAAAACCTTTTATTAACCATTTGAGGTTAGCATGTCTACTCCACATTCCCACTGTGTTATGTAATATTATCTGTATAGAGGAGCCATGTCCACATGTTTACTTCACCAGTAATTTCCTCCATTATCCACATAAAGATGGTAAAAAAAAAACATAAGCAAGAGCTGGTGATAATGGCATGATGGCATAATATGAAATAGAAGATAAGAATAGAATAGAATAGTTTGCATGTAGAAGAAGATTGTTCTATATGTGTCACTGCAAAAGGACTGTCACACATACTGTTAATATGAAGCCCAAGCATGTTAAAACTCTCATTTTTACATTTGAAAAATGTCTACAGACATGTCATGCTAAGTTAAATGAGAAATCATTCATTACATTTCACATTATTGCCGTTGCCCATCCATGGAGGCCTGGATACTTCAAAGCCTTTTCAGAGATTGAAATGCATACTATGTTCAGGTAATCAGACCACAGACATTTTATATTGTTTTCAGTGCTTGCTTTTGCTTTTAAGTCGCATGACAAACTGTGTCTGCCTGTCTCAAGTCAGGTCAAATACATTTGCATGTCACAAATTAAGCGCTAAATTTGTCGTCCTGTGTCTCCACCAACTGAAACTATGCAGTTATGGTTGCTCTGGCTCAAAATAATAAAGACTTGGATTTTTTATCCCACTGTGTTTTGTTAATCCCACAGCTAATGGCCACAAAAGCAGTGAACCAAAATTGTACTAAGATCATTGTAGCATCCACAATCTTACCTGTAGATATGGTGCATTTATCTGAGTATATGCAGAGGTTTGGATGAACAATGTGAACTCCATAACCACACAGTATATTATCCATCATGTAGCTGGATTCTCTCAAGAGAATTAAATGGAGCAAGGCCCAGTTAGTAGCTATTACAGAAATCTACTGTTTGAAAATAATGCAAACCTTCTAGTTTGACCCCTTTCTCTAAAACACAACACAGGCTGCTAAAACTTTGATAGGAAACAACTTGTTGTAATAGGGAACATCCACCCAATTACAACTCAAGTCAGCTATGTGCAGACCTTAGGTTTCCATGTTAATAATATTAGTCAGAACTTCTGAACTTTACAAAACATCATTATGGATTTTCATCATCATTAAATTCCCACTGATGTTTCAAACGCTTAGAGCCAGATGGTGGATGAAGCCAAACAGGGGAAACTGTGACAAGGTTAGGTATTGTTGGCTTTTTCTTTGACGTGACACATTGTGGCAAACACTATTTTTTCCTGTTTGTTCTATGTTAGGGTCTTTCATTTCATTACTTTCATTTTTTTAGACTTTATTTTAAGCACCATCCTATTAAGAGGACCCTCATTTGAAAATGGATCGTAATGAATATGCCACCACAAGGTCGCCTTCACTTTCACTCCAATGTGATTTGTCTCAGAATAGTTCCAGTGCTTGTCAAGACCATAAATCTTATCCATTCCGTCCAAATTTATAGAAAGATTTTAGACTTCAGCTTTGAAATCTAAGACACAGCCTTATGAGCAAAGCAACAAACTCTGACATTTAAATTGCTGAATAGGAAAGAACAACTGGGACTGGCAGCAGTAGCTACCTAGCCGGAAAATATATCATTCATGTAATGGAAAGCTCAGCAGGACATAGAAGAAGATAGAAGAAAAGTTTGGTATTCCGGAGGAAGGACAAGGTTCTAGTTCCAAAAGGGAGCCCTGAAATCTTTTGACACAACATCCTACTGGAAATCTCAGCTTCTTAATAAGGCAATTGCATTTCCTTCCTTTCATGTGTGTTTTTATAAAGTAGCTCCTGTTGTGTCATTGCCACTAAAAAATAGCCACAAGGGCAACGAACCATACAGCTGTCTCATGCTGAGCGTTTGTTTGGGTGTATCATGGAAACAGGGTTTCTGTTTAGGACACTTTTCTTCTGTATCCCCTTCCTGTCATTGCACTCAGTGGAGCACCAAGGCTGTGCCTTTGCGGTGGAAATAACTTGGTCAGAGAGATATAAAAGAGCCAAGGGAAAAAAAATAAAAGTTAAAAAGATTTAGTCCAAATGAGGTCAGAATTAGAGACCACAACTGGAACCCCTAAGTTACTCTAAGGCAGAATGCAGCCACTTAAAGCCTGTTAACAGAAACCTGACATTTTACAGAACAAAGCTCCAACTTTCCTGCTCCACCTTTGCTGATGAAAAAGCAGTTTCTCCCCTCTGATCTCTTTGTTTTGTTGGTTTCTATTGGTTATAGCACTTGAAGAGTACCCAGCAGGAGACCAGTGATTTCGACATAAGTGGCATTTTAGGCATGTTTTACAGAACAGAGGCTCTTGATGAAGTGCAACATGGAAAACAAACAGGAGAGGGATCATGGTGATCGTGCTGGCTCGCAGGATATAGGGTGTGGATGTTGAGCACCACCCTCACAATACTTGTTCCATTGGGCATATTTATAGTCATATTCATTTTGTATTTAGTTTTGTGGATGGGTTTGTTGCCCAGCAGCCACCACAGTAACAGTAAACCAGGGTGGTAAACTTTTCTGTAACGCTAAACATTAATATGGCAGTGTTGAATTCAGAAGTGCAATGAAAACAAAAGAAAACAAACCAAATAAAACCAAATAAAATAAAATAAAATAAAATAAAATAAAATTCAGTTCAATTCAGTTCAGTTCAATTATTAATTAAAAATATGATTTTACCATTATTTTGAATATATATAGATCGAAAATACATTTCTCCATAAGTGACTTTTATTATTTGAGTAACATACAAAAAACACCTCAGCACATGTATTAAAGTAATGTCCTAAGTGATCTGTGTGCACAGCACCCTCTCGTGGACAAATATGTAAATGCACACACGTTTGGGCACAGATAGCATATGCATGATTTTTTTTTTAAATATACAGCCAAGTTTTATTATGATAAAGCCAAAAATAAGATCTACGTACATCCTATTCTTATATATATATATATATATATATATATATATATATATATATATATATATATATAAGACCTACTTATCTAAAAAGGCCTTTGACTTTTAGCACTTTCATACTTTGTTTTAATGTATTTTGTACCTTTAGCACTCCTTTTGATACTTTTTCTGTTTTAATCTGATTTTTTTATCTATTTGTTTTTATTATGTAAAGCACTTTGGTTTGCTATAGAAATTTATTGACTCTATATAAGGAAGCAATCATAAATGTATCTCCTATGTGGGCAGCTGCCCTTTAAGCTTTTACATCCTAGATTCAGGATGTTGTTCCTACAACATCCACTTTGGGGATTAGAGCTGTGATTACCATGATTACCACAGGCAAAATTTCTTTCCTTTTTTTTCATTTGTTTTTCCTTTTTCACAGATTCATTTTTGCTTTATTTTTCTTGGTTTTTTTTTGTTTGTTTGTTTGTTTTGTTTTTTGTTGTTGTTGTTTTTGTTTGTTTTGCAGCTCTTCTTTCTATCTGTGGTATCTTTTAAGCTTCTTCTCTTCCATCTCCTTGATGCTACTGATGCTCATGATTGCAACACTGCTGCCTTCTTCTACAGCTCATAGACCTCTGGATTGTCCAGTTGGTGAGCCACTGTCACTTCATCAATCTTTATGACAGGATCTTAAATCTGCCATTCTCCAAAATCTTTTAAGTTATCTCGCACATTTACTTTGAGACTTCCAACCTATACAGACGTTCCTGTATGTTCTTGAAGTCACAAAGTCAACCTTGTTAGACTGATCTAATTATGTTAATATCCCTTAAATAATAGAACCAATATGGTGTTCTGTGTTCTGCTTTTAAAAAGGAATTGGTAAAGTGGGAGGGAAAAGACAAGGTGACATGAGGGAAAAAGTCATGGGTAATAAATAATCATTAAATATTCTAAAAACAAAAAGCACACTGTTATCTTTCTACAAAGATAAATAATGAAAAATCTAAACATGTTTTTACTGACAACATGCATTGCTGTGGACTTGTAATTTTTATTATCATTTTACCATTTTATAAGTTCACTTCAAGAGCTCTTTGATCATCACAGATTCATGCTCAAATCTTTCAGGGCAAAAGGCACTGACGATGTTGAAAGGCCTGAACTAATTTAGTGAAATTTCAAAGACTCGCGATCAGATGACTCATCTGATCTAAGATGAAAACATGTTATTGCAACATATTTAAGACTTTAAGAAAGAAACCAATAAATCCTCCAGATGGCTGTGGAAGTGCGTATTTTCTCACAAAGCTGTTGCATCACGCAACCTGTCTAATCTGATACAACAACCAGTTGAAGAGTAGAGAACGCTGTGGTGGTCACATCAGGTATGGTGTGCTTTTTGAAGACAGTTTCAAACGTAAGACAGCTGTGATGGCCATTAAAAATGGATGAATTTGCCACTACGTGTATCTAAGCATGAACAAAACCTTAAATTCATGCCCGCTGTCTAAATCCAGCAAACAGAATCAGTAATGTGAGAGAAGTTAAGGTGGGATAAATCATTTACATATCAGCAAACAATTCTTGAAAATTCGTCTTCAAAAATGGATGCTCACACAGGAACGGTTGCATAATTAAAAAGTGAGCCAATAACCTAATTTAGATCCCCAAGTTTGATGTTGATACCAGCAGGCGAGCTGCCAGCTCATATTAATAAAACAACTAGTAGCATTCCTCCGCAGTATGGGGTATGTTGAAGTCCTTTCATTTCATCTTGAAATTTCCAATAAAACAGGATTTTAAAACATGTTTGTAAAAATAAATGAATGACATAATAACTAGAGGCATTTTGTTGGATAGTCTCTGTTGTTAATCCTGTTTCCCTCTAGAGGGAGTTGTAGCCTAAAAAGCTATTAAACTACTTCAAGAGTGTGAGGAAGCCCATGAGGACAGAAAGCGAGTTTTTGTGGAAAGAATAATATGCCTTTTTTTCTTGTAATGTCTACAAACAAGTCACAAAATCTTGCACAAATCAAAGTAAGAAAAGAAAATAACCCCACTGCCTCAACACATCACCTTGTGAAGGCCACATAAAACACTTCTCTTCCCTCTCACCTCCATCTCTTGTGAAACACATTGATTTGCCATTGCAAACAGCAAAGTGAAATCTAAATGACCACAGCTGGAATCTCAGAGGAGGAGGAAGGTAAGTAGGAGGAACCACAACTAATCACTTTAATCCTTCTTTATTATTTACATCCCCACAGTTGGGTGAAGCCTGCTTGTTTTGATCAGTTCTCTAGTTCTTTTATCAGCCACTGCCACTACTACCCAGCACATTAAATTATTCAGTTGGGCCTGCTTTGTTGCTAATAGCTGTGATCATTCTTGCTTAAATGGTGTAATGTATGTGCTGACAGCCAACTGTGATACAAACCTGTCCGGTGGGACACAAATCTATCAGTGGTGAGCTCCTATCTGCTACATTAGTAATTCTAGGCACCAGTGAGGCATAGGCAAGTAAAATACACTTTACCATGCATTACCCACAGCCCACACATACAGCCAATTTTGGAGCTAACGTACCATTAGCTTCAAAAAGCTAACAGCGCATAGCCCTCAGAAATTACACTTCCCAAAGGTCAGTGGTGATTGGTTTACAGTTAGCTTTAGTTAGAATAGGAAAGATCAAAACTGGTTTAATCACAATAAACTCTAAAGAATGGAGTTGTAATTAAGATGTCTGCAAAGTGGCAGCAAAATACTACAACTGATATACATGTGTTTACATCTGTGAGATATTAGGATCATCCCATTTGTCTAATTTTAGCCTCCTTGTCTCCATTATCCTTCATCCTCATAACTAAACACTTTGAAAGATGTTTCATTTCCTTAAATGCACCTAAAGAATATTTAATTGACATTGGTTTGCCTTTGAAGCAAGGACGTCTCATTTTATTTAATGTTTGTCACTTCACTCATCTGTCCTCATGTCTGTCTTCACCTCCTCTGCTCACCCATCTGGTAGGAGGGACTGAGACACAAATAGGGGAGTCAAGTGGGGAATCGAGTGTGTGCAAATTGGGAAATGAGATAAGGGGATAGTGTGAGTGGTGTGAAACACCAGTGTAGACTGTGCATGCTACCATGAACAATCCCAAAGGCTTCAAGCTGTAAAATTCAGCTTAGAATCTATGGTTAACTTCCTGATATCTAATAGGTCAGATATGCACTGTATGAGAAGTTTAAAGTGATGGAAAAGAGTAAATGTGAAATCCTTTTGTACTTAAATCCTGCTAAGAAAGGCAAGCTTATTGTTTAGATAGCACGGTTTGATGAGGTGGGATATAACAACATATATGTTGCTCCTGATTAACTCAACCAGTCTGTATTTCACGTCAATTTGAATAAAAAAAAAGAAAAAAGCTAAGAAAATTTGAAGTAAGCCCCATATTTTTGTTTGTCTTGCAGCGTTTGCAGGGAAGTATTTTTCCATGTGGCTTGTTTGCTTACCCTTCCCCCTCAAGGAGTCCTGTCATCACTACCAGTCTCATGGGTAGGAAAAAGGTCAGGATGCCAATGGGTCACTGTTGTGTTTGGTACTTTGGCTTTCCCCCTCCCTTCATGCCGTAACACAACTATTTCTCCTGCTGAAGAACCACAAAAAGAGCTGCAACTGGGACACATATTGTAAATCTTCAGGCTGAAAAAGCAAAAACTTTTAAAGATGGCGCAGAAGGCAAGGTTCAAATGTAGCCAGTGTAAATGATCCTAATTACTATTGTGTTTCACTATAAACAGATCAATGACAAATGATAATTACCACTGACAGAGCTGCCAAACTCTGAGCTGTCCTCTGTCAGCATATTGCTTTTCTCTGTTGAGCTAATGTCTTACTTATACAGTTAAAGACAAATTTGAAGTGCGAAGATCAAATGAATGCCTAACAAGACAACTGGTGCAACAGTTATTTTTTGTGAGCATGTGCTCACAGTTTGCCCCATATGGCAAATAAATATTGAAACAGCACTCCAAAGGCCTGTTAATCTGCCCTTAGGCTGCTAAATTAGTCATTTGAAATAAGGACTATGGTTTTCTTTTCTATATATATTATTTACGTCAAACCTACAAAGTAATTTGCCCTAGTTATAATAAATCATGCTGATAAATTCATCCTCATACATCTGTTCAAAAAGTGACTGAATTTCCCATTTTCTCTGCATAAGCTCGGCCCAAATGCTGAAAAAGGCTTCATGTTTTTCATTAGTGGTTACTTAAACTGGTTAGAAATGTGAAGAGGGCGGGGAGGAGTTGAGCAAGAAGATGCATGTAAACCGCAGCGCTCTCTGCTTGCACATAGCCTACAGTATGCTCATTCCAACGTGATATGAGAGCGAGCACCGCATGCTGTTCGCCTATTAAACTTGAAACCGCTAAATTTTTCACTGAAATATTAGAAAGACATTTAACCTCCATCTCTAATCTTAACTGACCGTATGATCCCCGTGATAGCTAAGCCAAAACTGCATCACATGGTTGAATTTCATGACTTTCCAAAATACGGATTAGATGTATATAAAATGACTTTGTTTGCTAATCTAATGGAGGATGCCATCACAGAGTACTAGGCACACTTCTGTTAGTAAGCCAGTTAGCATAAAGGAAAGAAAAAGAATTCTTTTTCTGACTTATTTAATACGGGATTTGCCATGACAGGTCAGCGGGTGTACTCCAGGAGATTGGACACTGATTCTTTAAACGAGTGGCTCCACAGTACATCTCCTTCTTTCCCTCCACATTTCACTCTTGCAAGAGAGTCCCCCTTGTATAGCACTGAATTTCAATGGCCCGCCACTCTTCTGATTCAACTCTCCTCCACTCCTCTGCTGCATTGAAACCAGATGGAGATGGGGAACACAGTATATCAATAAACCGAGCCTTCTAAATTTCCTCCATAACTAGGAGAGGAATTAAGCATTTATCAGCAATAACTCATTCATTACTAAACAGCAACTGGACTTTTTTTCTTAAAACCTTGAGCCTGTGAAATTGGCAAAGACACTCTAGTGAAACTGCAGTGAATAGTGGGGAGAAAAGGCAGCAGTTTGGTGGCTGTGTGCCATGCTCAGGTCTCAGCAGTGCAGTGTATCTCTTGTAGTAGCAACAGATTTGGTGTGATTTGCACAGGCTGCTTATGTCTGCTCACTGCCTACATTTCTGCCATGATAAGGCCAGGAGAGAAACTGCATCATTCTAGGACCGAGTGCATGACCTCTCAAATTTAACATCAGTACCCTCTACAAAAAAGTACCATGTTGACTATAACGTCAATTTGGTGAAAAAAATTACCTTTTACCATTAGTTACTAAAATGATCTGTTTCTGAAACATTTATAGTAAAAACACATCTCCATCTCCCATTTTTTTTAATCCAAATTTTATCACCATGAAAAACTACAGACATGCTAGATGTCTTGAAGAGATGAAAAATTTTCAGTTCCTGGATTCAATATAAATACTGACAGTTCACTGGACATATTTACTGTCCATACACAGTAGATGCTATGAGAACACTCTATCAAACTGACATATCTCCTAGTTATTATCGAATCATCTCACTTTTTTAGAAAAAACACATACAAGCGCACATACACAAATCCAAAGAATACACATTCATACAGATACTTTCATTGCTAACATAAACCAGGAGACAGAAATTCATCCCCATGGATCTCCCCCCACCCCTCCCTGAATCCCAGAGCATGAGTAATCATCAGGCCCTGTGAAATGATCGTAGCTTTCAACGCTAATGGAAGCCCTGCACATTCATTATTCAGGCCAGAAAACAGACTGCTGCAAAGTGTTGAGGGACCTTTGAGTTATTACTCAGCATGAACTAACCTTAGACTATGAGGTGACATAAGCCCACTGCACTTTCTCCTCCTCTGTCTCCATCGCTTTATGTCTGCGGCCCCTCCCTGTGTCCATCTGTGCTGGCAGACAGGAACCACACAGAGAAGGCGAGATTGTATCACAGCTGTGGCGTTGTCAGACGGCCAGTGATGGGGTGTACTGTGTCGCTGCAGACAGAATGACAGACAGTCTGAGCTCTCTTGTGCCACTATGACGCTTGACCACTGTCGGCCATGATTGGTATAGAGAAACTTTCCCCTGTGTTATGGCCCTCTTGGGGCTGCTATAGGAGGAGGAATGCGACAGGAGGGGCTGTGGCAATGCTGAGGGGGCACTCAGAGGTTGGATGACCTGCCGATAACACAGGTTGTGAAACAGATATGGTTGATATGTGACCATGCCCACACTTGTGCTTAAGGAAAGGGACACCAAGGACCATGGTGCCGCAGACTAAACCAGCCAGTTACCCTACTCGCCTAAAAAGAAACACACATCAGACAGAATTCCAGCAATGCAATTAAGCCGTCTTCAGTATCCATGTCTAGACTCCAAAGGCCATAAGTCCTGTTTTTTAGTAAGTCTTCAACTGAGTAGTGATGGGAAATGACTTATTTCGTACAAGCACAGAAATAGATGGAAAGTGAAATTAGAAAGGGCTATTTTGTTTTAAACAGTAGACAGAAAAACTCCACCTCCACAGAGAAAAACCCTTTTTGTCTGCATGTTTAGAAAAACATGT
This sequence comes from Melanotaenia boesemani, assembly GCF_017639745.1. Lineage (NCBI taxonomy): Eukaryota > Metazoa > Chordata > Actinopteri > Atheriniformes > Melanotaeniidae > Melanotaenia > Melanotaenia boesemani. Next base: position 32,124,015 of record NC_055691.1, read on the forward strand.
ACATGCAACACTTCACAAAGCCTCTCTTAAGATTGTAGCACTTTTACATGCTTCTGTTCTCACACACAGGGAATTTTCATTCCCCCTGCACTGCCTCTGCTGTCAATCTGCAATGCAGAGTAAATACAAGCTTAAACAAAGCAAATCATTCTTCAGATAAAAACTCCAACATCTAACCTGGCAAAGCTTAGGAGAAGGCTTCGTTAGTAATATGACCACAGTAAAATTACCGCCTGTTTAAGGGATTTTGTTTTTCCCCTGTGTGCTCTCAACTGGATTATAAACAACAAACTAACATGGCTGTTTTTTATGTAGTTTAAAGTGTCTGTCTTCAAGCTATGAAATAACACAAGTATTAGCATGGAGATAAGACTTTCCAAGCCTAAGGCACTTGGAGCATGCGTCAGTGGACCTGTAATTTATTGTGCATTCTTGTCTGCTGCTGTCTGTTTGACTCAGACAATTTAGCATGCCAACATGTTGTTATAAAATGACTCAGTTAATTTGATTAGGAAACTAAGATTCGAGATAGAGTGTCAAAACATTATTCGAATTGTAAAACGTGTGCGAGGGTGTTAATGAGGAATTATTAAAAAGCTAGTTGGGAGCCATTAACTGGGCCTAATCTTATCAGCTACTTTGGGATAAAACTGGGGTGCTTATTGTAAAACTGGATAAAAATGACTTTGTGCATCAGTGACAAATTATTAAATGGAAGACATTCTTTCTGATTGCATTTTGCAAAGGGAAACAGGCCCATATTAATGCCTATGAGTCTACAACAAACATATAAATTTTGTTCTTTTCCTATTATCTGATCTGAGTTCTTAGTTGTTTTTTTCTGTTGATTCATTCCACTATTTGACCATGTAGACTCCTCCTGCTCTGGACCCAAAACCTATACTGTTTAAGATTAAAAACTAAAACTTAACTGTATATGTCAACATTAACTCTCTGGAGAAGACTGCAGACAGAAAAATGAATAAATAAATTAGAGGGTTGTTGCTTTCTGTGAATCACAATGACCTAATGGTGGGCAGGATGTGGCCTTTAAAAACTCCTGAATGCCTAAATTAATTTGGACAAAGTGAGTTCAGGATATTCCTCCCCTCCCTTTGCTTCTTTCACACAGAAGGCTTGTACACAAGCGCCAAATGTAATTTACTTAAAATGGTGAGAATAATTTCAGAGTAGGCTGACTCTGCTATGGGTATTAATTATCATAATGGTTGCGTGGTCCAGTACCGTACAATCCTCTCACAGCCCCCCCTCACACACACACACACACATAAAACGCGGTGCGGTGCACTTGTTCCACTCCTCTCTGAACCCTCCTTCCCACGATCCGCCCACCACCTCGGGACTGAAGTCACGTGTCCCACCGCCTAGTGTCTCTCGGCGAGTCTACATCACCACAAATCACACTCAGTCAGAGAGAGAGAGAGAGAGAGAGAGAGAGAGAAGGGGGAAGATGAGAGTCCGAGAAGCGTATACGAACAGAAAGCCTCCACCACGCCAGTAGGTTACAACGGAGAACGTCTAATAGATTATATCCACTGTGATCGTCCGGAATGTTTTTTTCTGTTTCCAGGTGCATTTAAGAGAGACAGGAGATGAGATTCACGCAGAATCGTAGATTCTCTCCTTACTGTGATCTCAGACAGTCCGTCTGTGTGCCGCTGTGCGTCAGGGGTGTGCGGGACACGGGGCGCACAGCCCAACTGTGGACTGAGGATACCCGTTTCTTTCTCCATTATTAAATTCTGCTGGAGTTCTGCTGGCTGAATGAAAAGGTGATTTACACAATGAGGGTTCTTACAGCAAACTTGTTCGCCGTACTCCTAATGTGCGCCCTCGCAAGTGTTTTCTACGTCTGGAGCGCACTGGAGGACCGTTTGGAGCGGCACAAACGGAGGTTCTCGGTACCGGGTGGAGGGTCTTTTTACCAAGGTTTCCCAGAGGACCTCTCGGCTAAAACTTTCCGAGCACTGCTTGCTGTTCCAGCGCCACAAAGACCGCACTCGGGGGGCAGACCTGAATCTCGCAACCTCACCAATCAACCTGTCTCTATAGGAAGTCGATATTACCATGTGAATGGGGATAACAAGAGGTCAACGCAGCGGGTGGATCCGGTCAAGTCAGGCTCCCCTCTGGACAACGGGATATTTTGGAGTGATTGGCTGGAGGATATCGTCCCTGTAGTATTCACGGACGAATACTCTCGTGCTTGGTGGAAGAAGACGAGGGCATCCCGTGTTGTCAAACTGGAGCCTGGTTGCGGCAGAATATCCAACCAGCTCGCCACATTTGCAGATGGGACAAAAGCGTGCGTACGTTATGGAATAAACGCGGACCAGGTGCAAGGAGAAACTTTGACGTATTACCTTGCCAATTTGCTGGGCATCACAAATCTGCCTCCTCTTATACTGTCCCAGCTTAACGGTGACAGTGAACAATGGGCGGCTGTGAGGACGCGGATAGATAGTTTACAGTGGAGCGATCGAGCCGTGGTTTCTCTCACAGAGTGGATCTCAAACCTAACGGGGGTTGTCACACCTGCGCCGCTCAGGCAGGAGAGTAGCGGGCTGCATCCTTTGCTGGAGGGGCTCAGGAACAAGACGACAGCCGAGCTGCTGGAGCTAATGCAGTGGACCGACCTGATCATGTTCGACTACCTGACCGCAAACTTCGACAGACTCGTGAGCAATTTGTTCAGTCTGCAGTGGGACTCACATGTAATGGAAAGGGACACCAATAACCTCCTTAGAACACCTCGCGGTGACCTCGTATTCATTGACAACGAAGCCGGGCTCGTGCACGGCTTTCGGGTGCTAAATATGTGGGAGAAATATCACAATTCAGTCCTGGGCTCTGTGTGCGTGTTCAGAAAAAGGACCACGCAGCGCGTGGCGGAGCTGCACAGGCGCAGAGACTCCAGGCAAAGGCTGCTGGAGCTCTACAGAGACAGCGAGCCTTTGTCCCAGGAATTAGGATTTCTCTCAGATGAGCACGCGAGGGTTCTCCAGGACAGGATAGACAGATTATACAGACACATTTTGCATTGCAAAAAAAAGTACAGCCAGCTGTGAACATTCTGCACGCACCGGTGATGGATTTTGTTGTTTGCATAACACAGTGAGCTTTGCAAACGAAATTTGTGCACCTGTGCAAAACTGCTGTGCATCACACAAAACTGTCTTTAATATCCAGGTGAACTACCTCTTGTGAATAGAATGTGTTGCCTACTTATGAATAAGTAAATTTGACATATTTTTAAGCTTTCCACTAAGATTTTCACTCTATGCCTCACTGTGAGGAGAATTGTGGCTAGTTTTTTTTTTTTAACTTTACTCCACTGATGCTCACCCAAATAAAAAGTAATGTGAAGAGTAGGCTGATTTGTGACAAGGGTACAAAATGTAACCTTTAATGTGTTTGGATTTTTGCCTTGTATTCAGTAATCCCATGCACTATTAAGCCTTAACCTAAGTTGACCTTTCTTGAGCTTCTATATTTCTGTTCTATATTTCCGCGCTTTTTCTAGACAGTAATTTGCACACATTGTAATAAATAGCACCGTGTACACATGTAAATGTGTTGAGATTGCATACTCAGCCTTAAAGTCATAGGTCTGTCATATCTATTATGCATTTATAAGTTGTATATTGTCTGACAAACAGTTTTGATGGAAAACTAATTTAATGTACACTGTAACATTCCAAAAACTTGTCCTTTTTGATAAATACACTATAATTTAACTCAGCTGTTGTTTAGACTGTGTTTTTTAAGTGTCCAAAGTTAACTGCCTTATCAGAGGGCATTAAATCATGAGTGTTTGCCTTTGTTATGTGAATTCTTGGGGCAGGGGGTGGTTCAGGCCCCCATAGCCTCTGTATTTGACCATACAGTCATCGCATTGTGCTGTAGGAATATCATGTGCAGGCACACTGTTCCCTAAAAGCCTCACTGTTAGTTACAGACATGCTACAGCATGAATCTTTCTCCCTTTTAAATTCAAAATGAACTGAAGGAGACAACTGATTTTTTTTACATGGTTTGAGAAGCATTACTGTCCACACTGCAGTGTATTTGTATATTTTAAATGGTTATCATATTGTTATGCTGGGTGGCTTTTGTCTCAATCTGTTGAGCGAAGATGTAAAAAACACCCCCAGTGGATGCAGGTAATGATAAGAGGCCAATGCCTCAGTTAGTGGGCTTTGCTGTTAAAGGAGAGCCTTTACCCTTTTCCACTGACTGAATTTCCAACTCTAAGAAGATTCCAAGAAAAGCAAAAAATACAAGTAAAATGCTCATAGGTTTCTGTAATTCAAGTGCGTGTTTCATCACCACACCAAACTTTAACCTGACTCTTATGGGTACATCCTTTCTTTATTCGTTCCACTGTATGCTCAGTTCTATGTCTGGTTCCTAAAATTACAAGCCCATCAGAGGGGAACGATCAAACTTTTGAAGGCCAAATTCTTTCCAGCCTTCTGCTATCCTACTCCTCATATGGTTTCTTTTACTCCTTTATACATGAAGCCAGAAGACAAACCATTAACTATTCCTGCAGCTCCATTGGATGAGTGCATCTTCTCCAAATAGCATCTCGATTTTTGTCCTTGTGATATGTTACCTGGCTTACAGCACGCATGTCAGTAATTTGTGCTTTTCCAACAGTGGTGTAAGTAGGTGTAACTGGAGTTTTTCTGTTTGTTTGTTTTGTTTTGTTTTTCTTTTTGTTTTTCCAGCCTTAGCGGTCAAAAGGGACTTTGGGATAAATATGCTCACTGACTGCTGTATAGACAGAAGCAGGTCATGTTAATGATTTGGGTGTAGAGTTGGATTATATGGGAACATTTGGGTCTCAGTAAGGTTGCAAAGGTTGCACTTGCAGCTGGGCATGGCTCTAAGCATGTCTGTTTATGCACTGCAGAGAGATTTACAGCAAGCTACAGATACTAGGGATTAAAAACAATGTCAAAATGAGGTCTGTATTCTTAAACCAGGCTCACAACCTTTCTTCTTTCCCATCCTGTGCAATTTCCACAACATGTATTTCATCTGCATTTTACCCTTCCTGCTGTGCCTCTGTCTTTGTGGTTAACATCCCTGTCAGCTTCCTTTTATTACTTAAATAGAGAATACAAGTTTCATTTTCCTAATTAGCTTCTTTTTTTTGTGAATTCCTCTGCACCAGAAAGTCTTTTAACTGGGGACCATGCCAGCAGTAATCACACTAATGGGGAGGAAATCAAAGAGGTGGTTCAATCACTCTCTAACTGGTCACATATGTTCTCCCCTCACTCTTCCTGTGTTTTTCAGCCCCCCTCCTTCCCACCCAATAGCAAGAAAACTCTAATGCACACAGCTATATAAAGTGGGTTGCAACTTCATGTAGCACCAGTGGCAGTGGGCTGTAATGCAGAGTACAACAAATTAGTTATGGCGCTCCTTTAAATGTCAGTGTTCTGCTGTTCCTGCCAGATATGCTTATTTTCAGAAAAGACTGAGGATCAGATAGTTCGACAGCTAGGGGCTCAAGGCAGGCCCGAGCACAGACCCCAGGTATCCGTAATCTTCCTCTTCTTTGTTCACATTGCAAACATTCCAGAGGAGCTGAGGGAGGATCATCTCCATGGACACGCCAACACACACAGACACTGCCAGGCAGGCAAGTAAAAGAGCCCCAGCTGTGTACATAAACCATTGTAAACCCCCATCATTTTCTAAAACAGTAAAATAAGAAAAGTCAGGCTCCTCAGTCTGCCATGTTAAATAATGTTGTTCTAATTAATGTAACATTTTATGGGCTACAGTGAAGAAAATCTCTCAATGACAATCCACCAAAATAAATTAGACTAAATTAGTTTAAATTTGACTAGTTGTTAATTACTGGAAACATTTAGCTATAAACCCATAATTTCCCATCAACAGCACACTAATGAACCCTTTCTGTTTCATCTTGTTTGATGAAGCCTTCCATAAGGAAAAAGAATATCTGCCTATCGCGCTGTAAGTTGTAGAGCTGAACTATTTGTCATAATTTCTCATACCATAATCATTAATAACTGCTTTCAGTATATCCTGTTGCAAAGATCTGATGACTCAGCAGGACCTGGAAAACCTAGTCCATGCATTCATCTTTAGTCGGCTTGATTATTGTAACAGTGTCTTCACAGGTCTACCTAAAAAATCAATTAGACACCTGCAGCTGATCCAGAACTCTGCTGCTCGAGTCCTCACTAAGACCAAGAAAGTGGACCACATCAGTCCAGCTCTGAGGTCTTTACACTGGCTGCCTGTTCGCCAGAGAATAGATTTTAAAGTTCTGCTGCTGGTCTATAAAACTCTGAATGGTTTAGGACCAAAATACATCAGTGACCTCTTGACCCATTATGAACCTGCCAGAACCCTCAGGTCATCTGGTTCCAGTTTCTTATCAGTTCCCAGAGTCAGAACCAGACATGGAGAAGCTGCATTCAGCTTCTATGCTCCACATGTCTGGAACAAACTCCCAGAAAGCCTCAAATCAGCTGAAACACTCAGTTTATTTAGATCAAGGTTAAAGACCCACCTGTTCTCTGCTGCATTTCAATAGTTTTTATTTAGAAGTCAAAATCTACATCTGGTTCTTTTAAGCTGGAATCATGTTTTAATATTGTCTTTAACTTTATTTCTTGCATTTTATTTTAGCATATTCCTTCTGCTTTTATTTCATTAATTGCATTTCTTTTTATCTTTTTTTTTAATATCATTTTTTTTAATGCACTTGTCTGCATCCTGTTGTAATAATTTATGTAAAGCACTTTGAATTGTCTTGTACATGAAATGTGGCATACAAATAAATTTGCCTTTGCCTTTGCAACATACACAACTGCACGCTTTATTTAGTATGAGTGCATAACCTCACAAGTCAGCCCACTTTGTCCTGCAGATCCATGTTCGACTTGTTGTTCCACTTAGTTTGCAACCTGTTGATGACTGAATGTTGTAGGCACTATTTGAAATACTTTTCTAATTATTGGTTAAGCTGTTTTTCTCTGTTTCCTGTCTCAGTGCTAAGCTGAGCTGAAAGACTCCTGGCTATTACCTTGTATTCATTAAAGAGATAATTTAACTCATGTCAGTGGAGCCAGTAAACATTTTAATTGAAAGCCTATTGAAAAACAAATTTACTGCCTCATTTTCAGTGTTCTGGTGCTTTTTGCCAGACATCAGGTGGCAAAGTAACTAATACTATCTCTGTCCCAACGGGCCTGCCATGTGCAAGTGAACTAACATAACTAGCATTCTTTCATGGCTACACAGGCTAAAGAACTTCCTGCGCATGACTGAATGATTTCATTATGAAACATGGGGAGAGTCACTTAGTCACAGCTGAATGGATGCAGGCCATGGTGGGTAACCTGGGGGGCTGATTCAATGACTGGAGGGGCTTTAACGGGTTTAAAGGCTGGACATCCAGGCTTTGGTGTGCCTGCAGAGTTGGTACAAAGCCTGCCTTTGTCCAAACCGGATGTAAGTATAAACTTAATACCTCTTTACATTTCTTGTCAAGATAAAGTAGAAGTTACTTAATTTTGGAGGGAAAATTAGAGTTGAATATGTCCTTATTAAGCAAAATACAAAGATTTTCTATAGTTTGCACAAAAATCTGTCTAGCTTCATTTAAGTTGTGACTTTAGAAATTGGGATCTGTACTCTGAGTTTATTTATTACTAGCTGTGAATATAACATCTGAAAACATCACAGAAAACACTGATCTTTGTTAATCTGACTCTAAATTCAGAAGCCAGTTTTCCATTCAGCTGCTTCAACCTTTTGGAATATTTTAGATATCATAGCTAGGTAGAAACCAGTCAGTCTTTGTTCATTGTTTGGCAGCTCAGACTGGAAACAGCTGGTTCACTAGTTATAATTCAAGCCAGTCATCATTCAGAAAGGATGAGTATTCTGAAGTATTCTTTGAAGTAGGTAAAAACCATCTTAAGTAAGAATACAGACTTTCTCAAAACATTACAAGTTTTCTCAATCTTTTCAATTTAAATTCTTGCCTTGCATATACCTTCTGAACATGAAGCAGATATTTCCATTTTTTCCAGTGTCTATAGGGATAACCTTGGATTCCTTAGTATATAATTGGTTTATGCAAATAATACACAAGTTAATAATCAAGCATAAAGTGTTATCATGCTTGTAAAAGAACACATTAAAACATTATCCTTATTTCTGCCACATAACTTTATTAATTCTACTGAGTCAACTCTTTGATGTAGCCAGAAATGTAAAATAACAACCTAATTTATGATTCTATGAAGTAATGTGCAGTGCATGCACACAGAAAAGTGTCCTGCATATTATCCATTAAACTGTTTTAGAAACAAAGACCTGTTTAAACTAATTTTTGATTCTCTGTATTTTCCCTTAATATGATTTGCGCCATGCTAGTCATAGGATGCATGAAATAAATCCTGATTAATTTCACTACTTAATGCCATCCTGTTTGTCATGCTTCGTCCCCCAAGCTCTGCGTGTAAAATGTCAAAACCATAGCCTGCAGAAACTAACAACCTTTATGTGATTTTTTTTATGTTTAGGATTTGCATTTTATACTAAACAAAAAATAGATTCAATGCCTTTTGTAAGAATGAAAACTTTCATTCCTTTAAGTATACTTTCATCATGTAAAGCAGTAAGAATGTAGTGTGTGAAATGATTGCCGTTTATATACCAACAACACATTCGGATGGCTTATTTTGCTAATAAATTCAGGATATGGCTTATATGACACACACACACACACACACACACACACACACATATATATATATATATATATATATATATATATATATATATATTAAGTTTCTGTGTTATTAATTTAATTTATAACTTAGCTTCAACATAAGATCCTGTGACAACCTCAGTTGAAACCTCAGTTGAAATAGTCTGCTCTCTTTCCTCCTTGTGTTCAGTGAAATGTTGCAAATACTTCATTGACATACTTGATGGATATAGATTTTTTTTTTCTTTTGTTGTCTTGGTAATGCCTGTTGATGCCTGAGTACAGTCAGGGAACCTGATTCAAGTACATGCTGCTTTGCATTTGGATTCATTTCTATGTAAATGTGAATCAGTATGCTTATGGAAATTACTTTTTTAGTCTTGTGCTAGAAAGAATATCTGATCACATTCATGAGGAGATAATCTATCATTTTACTCCTGAATGCATCTTTCTCGTGGCCATCTGCACCTAGCTCAGAATGTGGTCGTAATTAAGATATTTCTATGCAAATGAAGGAGGTTGGGATGATGGGGTGGGTGATTAAGAAACAACTCCAGGACCAGGCAGAGAGATGACTGGTCCAAATGAGCTAGCTAGACGCATAGCTAAGACTAAGAAGATGTAGGTGTATGCTAATGCAGCACCACTCGGCAAACCCAGTGATATCCTCTAAGATTCTAAATTTGCCTGTATAAAACTTTCTCTTATTAATTAAAATATATTTTCATACTTGCCACGTATTTTTTATATTTTATTTTTCTGTGCTTTGAGTGTCAAGGGTTTTGTACTCCCCTTGCCAGGAGTGCAGTAAGAATCGATACACAGAAGGGCAAGAGGACGTGTGATACTTGATGACAAAATACCTACAACCTGCTGAAACAGCACATTCCTTCCTGCAAGCTGACCGCTTGCTCTCTGAATGTTAGTGTTGGCTGGAGGCTGTACCCTGTCAGAAACCTGTTACAATAGTCTCTCTGAATTATAGCACCCAATGGCTTGGCCAGAGCTCAGTAATTTGGTCATTTCTATGTTAATTGCTCTTTGTGAAGCTATAGTATGCCGTTAATACAGCACAAATACACAGGCTTTTATCATCCTGTAATGGTGTACCGTTACACTGAATTGATTAACGCTAACTGTGAGAAAATGTCCTGACAGTCAATCAGTTAAGCAGATATGTCGACAGACAGGAGTATAGACTGAAAGGAGGTTATTCAAGCATGTGGTGATAAAGACAGGTTGGCAGGCAGCCGTCCAGGTGCAGGCCTCTTTCTTCAAATGAAGGAAGAGCTCACTACAAACAAATGGAAGGGTTATAGCTGACTCTGCAGTACAATTGCCATTTGCACAAGATTGGACATGCCTTAGTGAAGGTGAGATGGAACTACTTACTATAGACTACAGAAGCACAGTTGGATACAAAAACAGACACAGCTGCATATCCATATATATATATAACCTAATAAAGTATATGTGATTTCATGGTTCTTCTACTTTGAGGTTTATAAACTCAGGCTTGGTTTGTTAGCAGTACTGCAAGGCAGGCAATCTCAGCTCTCATAAGACATTATTATCCCTTCTGTGTCCTTGACAGGAATGTTGCTTGATGACATTGCCATCTTGCAATTTTCTGAGAAAATCTGTTTATTTCAGCTAGCTCTTGTTCTAATGCTGGAAGTGCATAAAGAGTAAAGGTGTCTCTAGACCTGTTAGTTTCCTGTTAAAGAGGGGACATACATTTGTTATCTAGTCAAGAAGTTAAGTGTCTGACAAGGAGGATAAGAACATCTGGGTAGAACAGATTTGCTGCTGGTTGAGCCCTTGAGACACATTTCAATTAAGGACTCCTGACCAGAGCGGAGTTCATGTTTCAGTGAACAGTTTAGACAGTTTGGCTTTGTCTAGATTTACACATCAGTTTTAACGCAGCATAACTGAACCGTGGAAATTACATTATTGGACAGACTCACACACACATAGCATAATGGTTTAATTTCTATTTTTTGGTGAACATCGGTGCTTTCCAAACTTTTCTACAGCTAATCATTAAAAGCAGTGTGAGCTGCAGCTTCAGCTCTTTGTCTTGATGACTGAAATTTCAACTGCTCACATCCACTGTGGTTTCACTTAACTGAATTTGTGAAGCTAGTCACAATATTCGGAACAAAATGACAGAATGTTATGAAAGAAAATGTTGCCAAATTCTACATGAGCTTATAGTGTTTGGAGTCGAGGTGCAGCTTCTTATCTCACCCACGGTGGAGATGGTGGAGACTGTGGACTTATGTAAAATAAGGATCAGGTTTCTTGAGTTGATAACAACTATGCTGTAACCGTTATGTAATTAAACTCTCAAAAAGAGGACACTAGAGATTCTTGTAACACCGACTGTTCATATTTTGAGGAAGTAAATCAGTGATATTTGCAGCAGTTTCCATCCATGGTTAACATGTTTCAGACAAACACAATGAGCCTGGCAACTTAATATGAATTGTTATGATTATAAAGCCCACTGTTGGAAGAAACATGTGACTCTGTATAACACATTATTCACTGTCTAGTTTTGGGGCAAATGCAAAATAGTGTGTGTGTGTGTGTGTGTGTGTGTGTGTGTGTGTGTGTGTGTGTGTGTGTGTGTGTGTGTGTGTGTGTGTGTGTGTGTGTGTGCGCGCACCATGACTGTCTCCTTCAGTCTCAAGGGCAAAATGAAACCACGAGGAATACCAACTGGTCATGAAGAAATTTTCTGCTGTAACTCTTCACAAAAGTCACGTTTTTTCCAACAGTGTGCTTTATAGCGGCGGCATGGCTCAGTGGGTAGAGTGGTCATCCTTTAACCCAAGGGTTGCTGGTTTGATCCCGGCCCGTCAAGCTCATGTCAAGGTGTCCCTGAGCCAAACCCAGAACCTCTATTTGCTCCTGATGGGTTGTGGTTGAGCAACTTGCATGGTGTCATCAGTGTGTGAATGTGTGTGTGAATGGGTGAATGTGATATACAAAGCGCTTTGGATAAAAGTACTATATAAGCAAAGACCATATAATATTTACAAAAGTATTACTTGCATTTTTTCCATTCGCACATTACATCATCAACTCCTCCCAAAATTAAACATATCTGGAGTTCTGCGTTCTGGAGTGACATGAGATTAGTTTTCTACTCTTAAAGTTCAACAGTTAAGCTTTAGTATTCTATTGATATACTCCAGTATAATAATCCTTTATTTGTCCCACAGTGGGGAAACTTTCGGACAGTGAGGAAATTTCATGAAAGTCCAGTCCCAGCGCCAGGATGGAGTACTAGGGCGGGCAGTTGATCGCTGTGGGTGCGCCCCATTTATCAAATGAATTTTGACTTTATAGATCCAAGTTCCAGTTTAATAATTCAATATTTGACTCATGTCAAAGCAGGTATAGAATACAATAAAGGAAAAAAAAAAGGATTTTTGCCCCTTAAAATCAGATCCAGCAGATATCAGATGTAACAGGATAGATTCAACAGAAAATAGAACATTTAATTTATATATAACAAACTCAATCTAGTCATTTTAACCAATAGTCAGACTGCAGAATTAAATGACAGACTGTAAGAGGTCGAGATCTGTTAATCAACAAACCTAAACAGTTTGGACGTTCGGATCCATGGATCAAATTTTACACAAAACAACATAAAAGCTCAGCACAACTCAGATGTTTTCATCATGCTCAGGCCACTTAGCGAACTTCTACATCCCAGCCAAAGAGGAACCGTGGTGGAACACTCATAAAGTTAACCAGCACAAGTTTACATAATTTCATCTTAGAGAAAGGCAACTAGAGCTCAACCAAACCGATCCTGGTTCATTTTGTGCATTACATTACAGTAATGCACAAAAGTTGGCTTCCCTGGAGGAAGCCAACTTTGATCTCCCAGATGGGAGCCGGATGCTCTACCAACTGAGCTATCCAGCCACCATGTGCTACTTGATCTCTGTAAAACATCAGGAAAATCTGCAGCAGACAAAAACCGGACATACTAAACATGTAATTGCAACTTGTGACACTCAGTGAGGACGAGTCTGTCTGAGTTTTATCCAGCTGCAGATGATACTTTCAGAGGAAGAAGAGATGTGTGACACATGCACCTGTGGTTGCTATGGTTACAATCTTGCTAGGTCTTGTCACATTGCTGGAATCATCCAAACTGCTGGAAATGGCCGATTCTTGCTGTGTGACACCTGACACATGTCCCTTTCTTCACATTATCATTGGATTGCTTTTTTTTTGTTCATTGTCTAAAGGTATCAGTCTGCTACTACCTTATTGAAGTTAGTTAATGACATCGCTCCAAATATTGCGATAACCTAAAGAATGCATTATGTTCAATAACTTATCGCAAGATTTGATGATTACACACACACATAGATTAAATATACAAACACACACACAACTTACAAATATCTCGAGAGACAAGTTTTCTTAATACAAAAAGGCATATATGGGAACTGATTCTACTTTTGATAAATTAGTACCACTATAAAAATAACTGTTAAATAATTTTAAATATAAATGATATTGAAAAGTATATCAATTAAATTGAAAAGGCTGGATGGGATGGCCTACCTTGCCCACTGGGGCCCACCCGTACCGCCGGGGCTGGCAAAGATTGATGGAAAATGCATATTCAGCAGAAATTTAACCTTTTGTGATTGTTACTCTATATATTTTAGTTATGTACTTTATTTCCTATGTTGTGACAATGTCGTTGGGATGATCTGTTTTGGTTGAACGTTTACATTGGCATCATGAAATGTAAAGCTCAATGTAAATCTACACTGTACACCTCAGACTTCCAATATAACTCAGAGTCCTGTCATCTGAAAAAATACTCTGATGACTCAGCAGTTATGGGGTGTATCACTGATGGACAAGAAGCTGAGTAGAGAGGACTGGTCAGTCAGTTTGTGAAATGACTCATCACATCATCTTGAACACAAACAAAACAAAATAGATGGTTGTTGACTTCAGAAGGAACAAGAGGAAACAAAACAATGTCCACATCTTGGGAGAAGAGGTGGAGGCGATGGAGGTACCTTCAGCTGGACAACCGATTAGACTGGAAATGCTAGAGACATCTACATGAAGGGTCAGAGCAGACTCTGCTTTTTAAGGAAGCTGAGATTATTCAATGTCTGTAAAATGTTGCATATATTTTACAAGACGGTTGTGGCAAGAATAGGTCAGCAAGACTAGAAAGTGCTATTTAAATAAAGTCCATTTACAAGGAAAAAGTGGAGGAAGCACATACACAGCTACATACTTGCCTGTTATTAATCATTTTAGATTAGCCACAACACATTTGCATAATCTTCATAATTTCTAAATCATATTTTTAATTTGACACTATTTGCTTACACACCTTTCTTGTGCTGTTGCTTAGTGGCTGGAGTTGTTTAGCACAATTCACTTAACCTTTAACATCACACCACCTGCATTTTGATGAGCACATATTGACAATAATATTGATTACCTGCAGACTCCTCAGCATAACGATGTCCACATCTTGATTTCAATCCAAATGAAAAAAGGAGCAAACAGAAACTTGTTTGATGCAGTTTTTGTACTAGAAGTAAAATTGTGACAGTAAAAGAAAATTTTAAAAGGATTTTTTTAATTACAATTTTTTTTTTTTTTTCACGTTTTTCTCTGAGTGATCACAGGCAGCAGTATCCACACAAGAGCATAGCAAAGTAACAAGAGGACTGAAAATGTCTGCAAACTAGACAACATATTTATCCACCACATTTTTAAGGTCCAGATAAATTACTAAATATGAGCCTTTTCAGCAAATGTAATTAGAAATGAATGGGTAGTCAGGTTGGTAAACAAAAGTTTCTCAGCACATCTATGATAGTCTTTGATGTAAATCATCATCTTTCATCAGTCCCAGGGCAATAGAATGGGTGATTATATGGATCGACAGTTGTCAATAAAATCTTTCACATTATTTCCCCCTATGAACATTATTTATGCTTTATTTTAAATGTTTTTCTAAGGACAAGCATTGGACAGTTAAGGTATCTCTAAATATTATAATTGCGTTGCATTGGAAAATGTGCACACTCTCACAAAGGTACCGCTTCCGTGTCACACTGGTAACCTGACTCATTTCAAATGATAAGACAGAGGCATCCGGCCTCCCACGCCAGCAGCAACACCAATTATACTCTGACACAGCTGCAGGGTGGGGCTTTGTGTCTAGCACTTCTTGACATCCTCAAATTACCCTAACCAAAGGGGAGACAATACGAGGTGTAGCGGTTCACTTCCTTCCACACTGAGAAGCAATCCAAGCTGCAAACCTTTGCGTTTCAACCTTATACTCTGCATAACATGCATCCTTTGGCAACACAACTGAAATGTTCAGCAAGAGGTGTCAAGTCGGAGGTTACGTGTAATTTAGACCGCCTTAACATTTTGTTGATCAGTGAGGCTAAAAATAAAGACTTTGACATTGAGATGTGGCTGCTGTCCTTGTCTCAGTTATATACATTCATTTTTTTATTATTAATTCCCCTCCCCTGCTCCTCAATCTACTTCTTCACAGCTATTTGGCCTGTGCAAATATTGTAATTTTGAGATCCTGAGGGCATTGATTAACTGCATGGTGGGGGCTAATCATCTGGGCTACTTACAAAGACATCTTCTGAACAATCAATGCAGCTACGACGGAAACTGAGTCTTTGTTGGGTTCTACACCCGTAAGTCGTATAGCACTGTCTACCACATGGGGATATCTATTTTCTCTCATTTTGACTGTTCGTTTTTCCCAGAGTCATTCGATTTTTGAACCACCTCATTAATTCTATACCATTGATCTTTTCTTAGATAAAAAAAAGAGGAGGGGTTGTTGGGCATCAGGGGGTTGAAATATATCCCTGAGATCGACTGCTGCATATGAGTCAATCTTAAAGGCAAAAATGATCACGTCCCATCAGGAAATTGAAAAGTACAGAGACAAGCTATTAGATGTGCTAAGACAGAAAGACCGGCTTCTGCAGGAAGGGCAAGGGAAGTGCAACAGAGTGATTTATTCAGATGTGTTTAGACTTTTATGTCCATCTTGTTTTTACTGCTGGTGTGAAGGTAACTGCCAACAATATGGCTATTTCATCAACACATAGTCATTCCAGACTCTACACACAGAAGGGAACATGCAGTGAAATGTTAAAAGATGATCCGACTTGTTTATCAACAGAATATGAATTGGCAACTATTTTTATCTTTAATGAATTCAACAATCAATAATCAGTCTTTTATCAAGGTCATAATTGGATTGAAGGGAGTTTGCATGCAATCACAAGATGGCATTACAGGCATCAAATCGAAGGCGTCAGTCAGTCCTTTCTCCTAATAGCATTTTCTAATGTTATCTGTACTGTAAAAAAAGGACTATGTGTTTTTCTTATTTAATTGTTCTCTATGGGGATGATGAGTGGCATGTGGCTTTCTCAATACTTTTTTGGGCTGGCAAATTAATAATCAATAGTCCTTTTCAAGGCTTAACAGAGTTATTGTTTTAAAATAAGTATATTCAATGAATGAATACTCTGCTAGCTTACTTAGATCTTACCAAAAGATCAACTGTTTAACATTAAAGACCGCAGAGGGAAAAGCTTAAAGATCTTTTTGTCTGACTGAAGTCAAGTACCCGTTGTTTAAAAATTAAATATAAGAGGCAATCTGTCACAACTGGTTAAAGAGTTTCAAAGGGAAATACATACATATATATATATATATATATATATATATTCAAATTGGGCAGGGCTTCAGATGGTCAGTTGTTTTTCTGTTTTATACTCTGAAAAAATTATAAACAAATATTTTTTGTTCACTTATATTGCATATGTACACAATATACAGCAGAAAGATGAAATAAAACTCAAGACAACACACCTGGTAAACAGATTCAGACTAAGTGCACAGTGACACAAATAAAGGACACGCCAATGAGTGACTCTAAGCATGCAAGTGCGAGGAATGTGAACTTGCTGCACAAGATCAACAATCAAACCAGGTCCCGTGACCCCTGCCATGTTTGCTTTTATAACCTTCTGCCTTTCAAAAAGAATAAAAACCTTCCTCTCTCTGTCATCCCTTTTTTTCTGCAGCGTATCCACCTAGTCAAAACAGTGGGTATATGTGGGTATATGCATCCCGTCAGCAGGCTTGTATTCAGTGCTTATTCCATTATTCAAAGGCATATTATCCACACATAAGATAGTTGTCCACCAGAAATAATCCATCAGCCTTGTTGGCTGTCAACATGTTGCCCTTCATAGGTATGAGCATGCCAGAACTCCCCCTCCCGCTGTCTCCCATCCCCTTCACCCCTCCCAGGTGTTCCCATAATTCACTTGGTTTCAAATTCCTGAACTTCAGAGGCACATCGGCAGATGAGAGCCGAGATTTATGGCTTGCTGACGGACAGTGGAGGGGTTGCAGAGTGGGGATGGGAGGGTGATAGAGTCCACTTCAAAGAGCAGGAAGCTTTTGTTGTTCTCTCCTGCGTATATGTGGTGTCATCATAACCACCGCTCTGTCTTTCCCTTTGTACATCTAACAGCTGGAGTACTCAATCACTGGTATACACACAGTTATACAATCACTTAACTTACCTTTTCATTAGATTGGAAATATCATTTACAGCCAAATATAGGTGGTGGTCTGCGCTTTCAAAAAATGCCTCCAACTCTTTAACACTGGCAGTCACATAAACATAATTTAGCCTTTTATCTTTTGTAATATCAAAGGTGACCCTACAAAGATTGCTTTTATATTGCACTTTCATAAAATATTCCTCTGCTCACAAGCCACTACGCTCCACCCAATTAGAATTTGTGTGTGTGACTTTCATATAACTTAACAGGTCACAAACTGATGTGTGAGTGTGTTTGTATTTGTGTGTGAGTGGCCCTGCCGTTCTCATCCAGCTAGCATTACATTGCATGAACCCGTGGCGTGTGAACTTGATGGATGTGTGGTGTAGAGCTGATTCTCTGAGCGGATGTGTAATGATCCCTGCTTTGCTCCTGTAACATTTGGGCTGATTGATGACAAACAAAGGCCATTTAACATGCAGGGGTGCTGTCTCTTAACAATGTAACATAGCTTCATCAATAAGATTACACATTTAGCCTGAGTAAAGACACCCTCCTTTTGTCCACAGCTTGCTGCTTTTTAAATGAAGGCTGTGCTGTTATCAAGCTTTCCTTCCACCCACATCAGAGGAACCAGCCAAGATGAGAATGAAGTCATGTGAAGATTCATGTATTATATATCATAGTTATACTCCAGTTCTTTAAATCCACTGTTTGTTAGAATACAACATGATTTTGCAGTTTTCAAATTTCAAATGATCTTTTATTTCTTTCCTTTTTGTAAACTCACACAAATTTTCCCAGAGTTTCCCAACACTACCCATTGCAAGCTGAAAAGCTGATGTAATTCGTGGCTGTTAATCCCAGTAACCGTGGTGATTCAAAAGACTCGGTTCTCCCACTGGTTGCTCTTGTTTCTCATGGTCTGACCTGCCAACTGAAAGCAGGAAAGCACTGAAAGCAGTTAAATCTGCATCTTATACTAATATTTCTACACATATTTAACTCAAAATCAGAAAAGAAAAGTTGGGATACTGTGGAGAATTAAAACAAGTCATTTTTATGCCTACTTCAACTTCTATTTAATTACAGACAGTATTCATCCAAGATATTTCATGTTTTGTCTTTTCCAACTTCATTTCATTAATATTCATCAATGTTTGCAAGTATTGTGAAACTTTTTTGGCTGGATATGAGGCAAAAATGTAATAATCAAAGGTGATGTCAAAACAATAACTGTTAAAACAATCCTGCAAAAGCAGGATCTGTAAGAGAATCTTGAAAGCGCAACGATGCTTGCACAATGACAATAAAGATCTTGAATCTTGAATCAGAGGATGTCCAGCTAAACTTGTCAGCTATTTTAAGGGATTTGCCTATTTGTCTCTCAACAATGCCTAATATCATTAAACAATTCAAGGAATCTGGAGAAATGTTTTGTGTGTGAAGGGCTTAAACTGAATATCCCTGATCTCTGACCCCTGCGGTGACCCTGCATGAAGACCCTCTTTCATCAATAGCTGATAAAAGCACAAGGAAAAGGGGTACTGTGGTGAAATTTCTGTCAAGTGAGTAAAATTTATGGAAGTCTTTTAGGAACCCTGTCCAGATGTAGCACTGACCGATCTGGGCTTGGAGACATCGTTGATAGACAACCACATTGGATGCATGCCTTAAAATGTGGCAAAATAACTGAAACAAGAGGTTTTTCCATGTTTAATTAAACCATCTTAACTTTCTTTTTCATTTGTAGTTTGAGTGTGTGTGTGTGTGTGTGTGTATTGTTGGTGCATTTAGTGTTTTTGCCTTCATACAGTTTTCAATCTCTATCCCATGCAGAGAGCTTCTCCAACATGCTTTATTCAAGCAGGGGTGCTGCAAAAGCCTGATGCTTGATGTGAGCGTGTTGTGAGTGTTGTGCTGGCCCTGAAGTGACACAGCGAGGGTATAAATAGAGCAGGCCCACAGATCACTGTGCCAGACAGAATGTGGCATCTGCTGTGCTGGGAGTGCAAAGTGTTTGAGAGCCTTTAAACTCCTCTCCATTCCTCTTCCCTCTCCTCTCCCTCTCATCTCTCTTCCTCTTCTGTACTCCTGTCTGCCAGTAACCATCCTTTCTTTTGCTTTTAACTTTTGTAATCTTGCTCTTCCTGCTAACACACCCTCTTTGTGTTTTTCCCTCAGTCTCTCTGTCCCTTGGCTTTATTTCCCTTTTGCCTCCCTCCCTCCCCTTCCCTCACATATTTCTACGCATCTGCTGCCATGTGTTGAGCAGTACCATTTTCAATTTGGCCTTTAAGATCCTATTTCCAAACACACAGAAAGAACTGGATGGGCGGGGGGTTGAAGAGAAAAAAAAATGTAAGTAAAAAGAAAGTGTAAGCCCTGCGGTTTTTTAAAATCAAAGCCTTGATTTGATATTTTCCATGTTTTAGGATTCATGTCCTGCACTGTGTCACATGATTCATGTAAAAATATTTAATCCCACAGGATTATGCAGTGCACTTTCAAAGCAATCTTGGGAAACTTTATCAGCACAAGAGACATAAAAGTATAAGAGACAAAGTCTGCAGATTACTTCTCTGCAGAGCCGATTATCAGTACTACTGATTTAGCAATTTGTTTCTCTGCTCGCAGCGAAGTCACAACAACAAGAAGGTAACCTCTCTGGCCCTAATCGTTGTCACATGGTGCTATATATTGTAGGATTCTGCAGGAATACATATCTACTTCATCCACACTTCACACCCATACTCCCTTTATACTAACACAAACCACAAGAAAAATTCTGTTAAAAATGATCTCCTTGTTGTACCATTGTATTTTCTATATTCAATTATTTATCTGAATTTTATTTATTTATTTTTCCAGAAGCATACACTTAATCTCATAATCTGCTTTTACTGTGACTAGTGTTGTATCCCCTCCTAAAGATAGGGGATAAACAGTCAGCACAACAGTGCGCATATGTGCACATGCAACATCAGCCAAATTATTAAGCAGCTTAACTGTCCTCAGATTTTCATTTTAAAAATGAATCATTCATTTTTTCTACACTGAGTCCCCTTTTTGTCTTTCCATCCTACCGCATGCCCTTTTCCTTGACTGACTCTATGTTCTATGACAGCAAGACTTCCCAGTTTGTCTGCTGACTCTGCACATGCCAACCCTCTGGCGCTCCGGTAATTGTCAAGAGTTGGCATTAGGTAGCGGGAGTAAGGGACTTGCATCAAGAAAAGAAGTCAAATGGAGGGGTTGCCATCAGGAAGACGGGTTACTGCCTAACCATCAGTGTGAGAACAACGGCAGGTCATCTTTTCATCCTTTTGTTTGTTCACAGGCATTGTTCTCGCCTGTGAAGATGAAATTCAATCTTCATCCTTTCACTCACTGTTTTATTTTCCTCCATTACTACCCCCCCACCCCCTGCCCCGCACCCCCACCCCATTTCCACCAACCTAGCATTTAAAGTATTTTCTGCTTCTATCCTCCTGCTTACCCACTCTTCACTTGTTCTTGTTATTCATCTCCCTTTTTGCTATTCTGAGTCATATTACCAACACATACAGAGAAAAGGCTCTACCTCATTTTGGCCTTGAAAATAGATATTTAAGCGAACTGTGTGTGAACCCCTTTTAAATATGTAATTACATCAGTGACTGAACACATACAACCTCCATCATCCCAGAGTTTTCTTCTTTGTTGAGGAGAACAAGAAGGCTTATTTAGCAACCTTTTGACTGGAAGGTGCAGTGTACTCTGCAATCATTGCTAGAGTCTGATTAGAGGACACTGTACATGACTAAGAAAGCTGGTGTCAATATAAAGAGGTAATTAGGGGGTCTGTGATGTGAAAGGCTCTGACTGGTTGTCAGGTTTTAAAGATCAATCTGTTTTTCATTTCTCCTCTAAAGAATTTTGTGGCAATCTTTACCTCACTGTGGTGAGTGGTTTGACAGCTAGTTAAGAGTATTTAATTAGCAAATTTTTAACAAATAAATGGCAATTCTATCCTCTTTTCACATTCTCTGCCTATCTTGTTTAATACACTAACCTTAGAAGTGTCTTTCTGTCAGTATTTTGGAACCTGAGTCACATGAAATCGAGCATGAACCCCTGTGGGTGCCATCCAGGGATTTGGAACATTGGGAAGCTTTGGCATGAGCATGCACTTTGAGAACTTTCCAGGACCACATTAGTGCCAGGATGCCATACGTCTGAGGGCACAGAGGAGCATTGTGACCCAGCACCCACATTTAGGGGCTTGCTGAGAGGGACTAAAGAATAAAACACTGAATGTCATTGTTAAACTTTACAGTGTCAGCGATCTGCTCTATGTCCCATGATGTCATTTTATCCAGCTGTGCCTAAGCATGCAAGACTGCTGAATAAAGTCATTAATCTTAGCATATACTCAGATTTCCTTGCATGCAAACTATCAGATGTTTATTTTAATTTAATTTCTACATCTTTTGCAGCTATATTCTGTTTACACAAACTTTTCCCCAGCCTCAGAGTAATAGATGGTGGAGATCTAAAAATACAAGTGACGTGCTCTCTGCTTGGCAGATTCTGACTCAGAGGCAAGTACACACTCGTTTCCCACTGATGAAGCACAGATGTAGCACGAAAAGGTTGTGTAAGTAAAGCTAAGACAGAACAACCTTGGACAAACTACCCATTGTATTTCAATCACTCTTTTCTTCCTTCTTGATTTGAGGGAAGATGCACCACACCATTTTATTTCTAAAGCACTTTCAAAAGAACCTAACAGCTGACCAAAGTGCTGTACAATAAATGTAAAAAAAAGAGAGAAAAAACATAAAAACAGCACAAATGATGAGTGTACATTAAAGTGCAAATAAAAGATCAAACAGAACAATACAACAACTCAAAATTACCACATAGGAGCTATAAGAAATTTAAAATAGCACAAGTGCATAAAAAGAATAAAAGATTAAGACACAGATGACAACTCATAAATAAAAATGTGTTTCTAAACTAGTTTAACCTGAAGTAGGAGCAAATTCAATATTTTAGGAGCTAAAACGTAAAAGGCTCTGTCTCCTCTGGATTTATAAAATGTTTTCGGGACAGTTAAAATCATCTGGTCAGCTGGTCTAAGAGCATGTGATGACCTGTAAATCAAGCAGCTCAGACAAATAAAAAAAGAGTCTCAAAATTGATTTGTAGCGTCAATGACTATCTAAAATATATTAACCAGATTAGGATGCGGCTACTTTAATTAACAGAAAATAGTTGAAAGGCAGAAAATAGTCCTGACATATTAAATCTATTTAAATGATCCCATGTGAGAAGAACACAAACTAACATTTAGCCACTAATTAAACAAACTGAATAAACAATACTATCAGCAGAATAAGATTTATATTTTACAGGACATCCTAAGACCTTTTTGTTTTTTGTTGTTTTTCTTCTTATTATTATTATTTTATTTATTGATTTTTTTTTTACTCACCACTTACATGGTATTTTACGTGATGCATAATGCAAGATCTAAAAAGCAATGCAACTGTGCAATGATTTAACAGCAATGTTTTAACAGTACAGTCAGCTCTACTTTTGCAGCTGTTGACAAAGGGCTACATCTCATTTCATTATGCCCAGAAAACCATTCCCTATCTGTCACAGTCTGGTAACTATGAACACAACTAGGAACTACATATTTTTCTTTACTGTATATTGAAAATGCTTTTTTCCTCCACAATAAGCTTTGTTCTTAAACCCCATTGCCAAAATACTTCCCGTAACCAAATTCTAAAAATAACTTCAAGGATGGTCATGTCCAGAGACAATACAGCCAATAAAGGAACTTTTCAGCTTTATAAATTTAATTTCTCCTTCCATCTTTAGCAAATAGACTTATCTAATTAAGTCCTGGAACAAAAGCCCAATTCTAATTTCTCTCATCAAATACATACTTCAGCAATTGATTGGTTTAGTTAATTTAATGACAGAAAAAAAGTAATTAGTACCACTTAAAAACAGAAGAATATGGATGTGCTAAATAAATAAGCTGTGGGATTCTGTTGATGATTTGTGAGAATGCTTTGAGGGAATTCTGACAAAATAAATTATAAACACAAGTTGCTAAGTGCTTTTGCAAAAGGGTTGAAGTGTCCAAACCTTTGGTTGTTTTTGTAAATGTCACGAGATTTTGCTTCTTGTTCAGAATTTTAATGTTGTACTATTACTATGCAAGTAGTGCACAAAAAGCCAGCTGGCCAAAGCAGTTTAGGGCAAAACACACGTAAAACTGGATGTAATACACATGCTATACTGGTATGTGTACTGGTATTGCTTGCAAAACATTTCATATAAGCAAAGAGAACTTTAACATGATCGCATAAACCATTTAAACTTGATGAAAGTGAAAGTCTTTTTAATGAAAACAGACTAAAGATGTGCAGGTGTATCTTGTTAACTGGCTTTTAACAACTATCAGCTGCAGTCTAAACTAGCTATATTTAAAAATAAATGTTTATTACCTGAATTTTCCCCCTGTGTATAATTACTGAACACATCTTGATGAATGATGAAATTCAAAATACTTTAGGAAATGCAGGTCATATTCTTTAGAAATGAAGAACAGATGTTTGATTCCACATAAAGTCAAGCATAATATCAGTAGGGCCAATAAGAAAATACTGTTTGAACATCACTGTTCTATATCTAGTCATGTAAGACAGCTACCAGGGCTCACATGATGAGAGCAGTGTATGAATTAAACAGGGGCAGTTGGGAAAATGTGCGAAGGTAATGAAAGTTCATTGCCAGTTCACCTCCTCTGTGTATTTGGACATGAAATGCACATATTATATAGTGCAATAAAAAAAAGCAATGCAATGAAGAAGAAATGTGAAATCCAGCCAAATTCATGTCTTAAAAGTTATTTGAGATAAATAATTATGTATTCATTTACATAAATAGTTGAAAATATTTTTATTTATATATTTCTCTTTCTCTATTTTTGCACGATATAAAATACCTGCAGTTGTGTATATGATTACACTGATAGCTGTTTCACTGGTTATTTACACTTGAGTGTGACCTTGAGTCTCAATTTAATATAGTAAAAGAACACTGACTTACTCTGAGTGCTACACATCTTTATAGAATTGGAGAGAGAGAGGTGTGAATTCATTTCTAACCTTTGCAGAAGAAATCAGAAGATTGTAACCAATGTGGTGCCATCGCCTGCAATGAGCTATACTGCTCTTAATAGCAATTGTAGTAAATAAAGGATTGTAGCTGTGTCTTTAAGAAGAAAATACAGATGAGCATTTTTCCATCAATTCTGGAGCAGGTAGCAGAGAATGGTCCAAAGCTGGAAGACTAGTTACGCTTGTTAAAGAGGACGTCGTCGTCCCTAACTGGAAACAATACCTTGAGTTTGAACAAGCCAAACCTGATGCCTTAATCATTTACTGTACAAGAGACAAAAAGGGAGATCTTTTTAAGATTCTTTATAAACTGTGCAAATTGTAGTGATTTTTTCAATGCAGTCAGTTGTTTGTGTTTCTTCTCTTCTTTAATACGATTGGTCATGTCAAATCATTGTTCTATATGTCAGGAATTAATGCAAAAACTTTATCTTCTTCTCTTAGCTTCAACTCTTTTTAAAGACAAAAATAACCTCCAGCGACGTAAACTATTTTTTTTTACAGATCAAGGTTTTTTCTAAAATTTGCCATCAAATTCAATACTTCAAAATACAAATACTAATACAAATAATAATAATACAAATAAATACAAAAAACAAAATGAAATATGCATCAGCATATAATAAAAATAGGCAGAATTTGATTAACAATTTTTTATGTATTTATGAAATGCAAAAAAAAGACTTTTTAAATCTAAGATATGTAAATTCCAGTAATACAAATACTAAACATTACATTTTTTATTGCACAAAATCATTTTTAAAAAGAAACACTTAGGTTTGGATTAATAATGATTCTTCTCAGCTTTCTTTTAAAATGGCATTTTCTATTTTCATTTGCATATAAAAAATAAAAGATTCCTATTAGTTAGTTAATGAGACATTAAAGATGAGACTGACAGAGACAGGGGAAGGATTTAGAAAAAAGGAAGAGGACTTAGAAATAAAAAGATTAGCTTAGATAACCCTGTGGCAGGAGACGGTAATGAGTTTGTGGTTTGCGTGCTACAAATCAGTTCACAAGACTGTAAAATAGAGGTTGCAATGTACCAATTTAAAATTGAAGACCTTAGTTCTGAGACTGACATTACAGGTCAAGCTTTAGTAAGGAAGAGGGGGGAAAAGGAACTATGTAGCACATTCACATCACTAAAACATGCTTTACATTGAATATGTTTTTAGATACGTTTGACTAACACGAATGAACATAATTTGATTTACAGTCATTTATTCTTCATACAGTGCAGGATATGTAAAACCACACAACCAACTTACTAGTTAATGATGTGCTGTTGACCTGTAACCAGATATAAAGTAGACTACTTATTCAACACATCTCTCAGTATGA
The DNA here is from genome assembly GCF_017639745.1 of Melanotaenia boesemani. NCBI lineage: Eukaryota > Metazoa > Chordata > Actinopteri > Atheriniformes > Melanotaeniidae > Melanotaenia > Melanotaenia boesemani. The sequence continues at coordinate 32,149,973 of NC_055691.1, forward strand.
AACAATTTATTGTATCATTGCCTAAAGAGTGCTCACAGAGCATGATGTCCACCAAGGCCGACACTGTATTTGTAGTTTTAGTGATCCCCAATCCCACCCCAACATTTAATGGCTCCTTTTCTGCCTATGTACAAACTTTCTACCAAGTTTTTGTCATATCCTGCCAACAACCAACCGCTTGACCTCCTGAGAAAAGACAATAATGCCCAAAGAATTCCAGCCTGAAAATTGATAACCAAATTAAACCTTGCTACTTCAACTTCCATTAAATAAATAAATAATATTTTGTGGCCTTTATTACTGTAGAATTTATTATACTAGCTTATATAAGTTTAATACATCATTAACATAAGATAATATGACAATTGTACACAAAAATACAAATTTCAGGAAACTAGGTTTCCTTCACATAATGAACCGCATTTATAGGCTGAATTTTCTTTCAAATTATTTTTTTAATTCTAAGGCAAAAATTGAGATACATTGATTGTGGTTTTCCTTTGGTTCTTGTACGTTGAGCTTTTTCTGTTCTCACCCAGAGTAAAGTTTTATACTTGTTTACTCTGTTCTAAACCAGCTTAGAAGTGAAAGAGTTCAATGTTTGGTTAAGATAGATTTCAAACATCTACAGTAACCTTCCAAACTGATTCTGTTTTATGTTTTTTTTGGCTAATACTTGGAGAGCGAATGTGAACTCACTTAAATAAGCACTGTTCTGACAGACCAGTGCTGTTGCACTGCAGAAATTTTCATCTTGAGACCAACAACTGACCTCATGCCAGTCACACAATGTTTAAGCTGAGGCATTAAGTCAGGTTTTTCTGTTTGCTCTGCTCATCTGCCAAAGCACCCTCCTTCACTCTTGGCTTGTATTTCTGAGATTCTGATTTTCTTTGCACTGCCAGCATCCAAGTCCATCCTTTCCTGAGCTGCAGAAATACAGTTTAGGTAAACAAATGTATTTTCCACTGTGTGTGACATTTAGTTTCACTACACTTTCCCAGCAGAGAAAAAACAGATCAGTCGGCACATATTCATATCGAATGTTTATTTTAATGAACTGCAGATCAATGAGCCTTTTAATTGTTTTCAGTAAATTGCAAAATGCAAGATAATGCTTTCTTTCACTGTGCAATAAAATGTAATGCAGTGTGAGATTTTGAAATGAGCCAAATGACTAAACCACACTGACCGTGCACTAGTGCAAAGTAAAACAGGGCTGGGAGGGATCACATTGTCATGTGCGTGGCAAAACCATTTGTGTTTTTAATTACAAGTTAACTACATATCCAGTCAACGTCATACATCTGTTCGGACAATATGCCCTCTGCTAACACTGTCTAAAGCCAAAGTAAATTAGCTTTTTCATAAGTATGTTCTCAATTAATCCTATTTTACATTTTTAGTCTTATGATGATTTTGAGTGTAAATATTTCAATAACAGAAGAACCCCCTCAAAAAGCTTAAAAACCTTGGGCAAAAATAGATTAATCATCTATATCGGGAGGATGCAAGAGGCTTTTTTGGAACATGGTCAGTGGTTATTCATGACTTGCCATTTAAATGAAACTGAAAGCCAACAAGTATTTGTTAAATCCAACTTGTGTGAAGCCCAGTTCTGCAGCCTTTTAGATTTCTCCACAGAGAACAGCTTGATTTTTCCTCATTTCCCTCTGCCTCTCTCTGCAGACCTTTAATCCTGCTCCATTGTCTCTTAGTGCTGCTTTATGGAGGGCAAAAATGTGAACAGAAGGGGAAAGATGATATAATAATTAGAAATTCCCCATTAGGACTAGTGTTGAAATTCACTGTTAGTTTACTCTTCCTGCTGGGTCTTTTCCTTTCCTCTATCTCTTTTTTATTAATACATAGGGACCCACATTGCCTCATGTTAATTTTTATGTAGGCTAATTAATTACAAACGTACGACTAGGCAATACAACACATTTGCTATACTTCCTGTCAAATGCACACAGCAGGAAATCACCACTGCATTTTATGATATAAGCACACTCAACCTAATCCTCTATGGAAATGAGTTTTTTCTCTCTCATTCTCCAGCCCTGATTAGAACCACTGCTGTTTTTCAGACTTTTATATTGATGATTACCAATACTACCAGCACTACACTGTGGAATAATTTTAAGTATTATGAGGTAAATATAGCAGTAATGAATGATGCACTGATGGCGCGAACAAGCAACAAACTACAGTATTATGCACTTTGACTACATGTGGTCACATTCCAGCACTGATTAGGTTAGATTACCAGAGAAACCTGCCTGTTCATGTCAACAATTAAGTTTAAAGGCAAGCACAGTATCACACATTTAAGCTATTATTGGAGATGAGTCTCAAATCCTTTAAATCTCAGGACAAGTTTGAACTGAGCCCTGTGAATAAACTGCAATGTAAACCATTCTGGTTCTAAAAACTAACCAAGTATTACTGTTTCAAGTATGTGATTTTTCAGGGACTGAGAGTTTCAATCTGAATGGTTTGCACTGCAAATGTATGAGCTGAAAATGGCTTTGCTGTCTTTATTGTATGGTTTTATTGCAGTGTAGACTGCCTTCGGCATTGTACAGATCATTGATCCACAGGTAAAAGGGTTGCTAAATTTAAGCCAATTTATATTTAGATGTACATTCAGATTTCAGTTGATGTACAATGGCTCTTTCAGATTTACCTTGGTGGCACGATAACACACAAAACATTTTCCAAAAATGTAACTATAAAAATAGAACAGCTGTAAATATTTTTGACAGGCTGCAGGCAACAAAATGCCAAAGGGTAGAATTTAAAATATGTTCTTTGTTAAGAGGGGCATCTTCTTCTTCTTCTTCTTTTTTTTCTTGAAGTTTCTTGAAGCTATAAAACAAAAAACCTTGAAAGACCTTCAGAAAGTCTCAAAATCTATTGTTAAATACTACTTATATAGACTAAGTTTACAGAAATAGATATATAAGTATGACTGGCATCGGACAGAAGTGTTGAGCCATCATACAGACCTTTAACTGCAACGTCCTTGCTAAATAAAAATAATATTTTTTCTGTGTAATACAATTTTTATATGCACCAGTTATACAATTACATAATTTTCTATCTAATTTTGATTTTTTTTTAATTGGTACAGAAATTATAAACAAGATGTTAAAAGTTGATTTAACTGATTTTAAATGACTGCCCCAAGTCTGATTGGCAGCTGCTGAAGCTAGCCAGTTTTATTCCTGTAATCTTTATTGTTTTTAATAGTTCTGTTTCAATTGCTATAACTGTTGTGTCCTCCCACGCTGCTCTTATTTGATAAAGTGATGAATAAATAAAGTTGATTTTAATATTGTCATGAAATACAGTATAAATCTGTGTTTTCTGAAATAATGAGAGAAAGTAACAACAAACGTCAACAAATGTATTTGTTTAAAAGAGTCAACACCATATATGTGGCTAACCAGGGTGAGAAATATGGGCGGATATGAGTAGAGGGAAGTGGGATCTGAGGGTTTGGGACCCTTAAAAACAGAGGACTTTGTGTTTGTAATTATCTCTTACTCAATTGTCATATTTTTTTTTTATTTTTATAGAATGTAGTGACAGAGTTCATTAAAATGCCACAAATTCCTGCAAAATCTTTTTTATTTGCATATTTTTTAAAGTCAAAGCTATCATTAAAGCAGTTGGAAATTATGCAAAAATAAACCTGTAAACACAGTTTTGCTTTTAAAGATTGGAGGGGTTTGAAGCTGTTATTTGAGGGTTTCCAGAATCCCTTCATTTCACACACTGATTCTAACCAAAGTGAACAATAATTCTGCTGGATGTTGTAGTTAGTACTACCCCACACTAACTTATACAACATTAAAAATGTCCAGAATATGTCAATGATCATTGTGCAATACACAGTTTTAAGAAAAAGAAGATTAAGCACTGGAGTAATTATTCTCTTCATATGGAAGACAAATATCTTTGTTTTTTCCTCATTTGTTTAGTTATTTATAAGGGAATCATTCTTATATTATAAGCACATTGTAGTGTTGTTTGAAAAAGCTATATAAGTCTTAATATTATTTTATTATGGCAACCGCCACTTTAAATGGATAAATAAATAAATAGATAAATAGTTGGGGTTTTATTTTCAATTCAAGCTGAAAATTCATATGTTTTGCTACATAGAGAACATGGTGAAAAGCGTATGCCAAAAACCTAAATCTATCTTTCGTTTTCTTTCTGCTTCATACCTGCTTCGGGTTGGACTTTGCTTTTATTCTGCATGTCAAACGAGTTTTGTCTCCCAGCCTCTGTGTGTCTCTGTCGTTTCCACACACCGCAGGATACAAGCAGGAAGTAGAAAAAAAGAAGACAAGACCTGATGGAAATAAGGAAGTAAATGATGTCGAACTGGACATGGAGCTCCTGTTTTTCTCCAAAGTGAAAGTAGATTAGCCGACAGCTCAGAAACAGCATTATAAACAGCAACAGCTGCGCTAAGGAAATTAGCTAGCTAGCTAATTATTTTACAGAGTCCACATCATCTTCAGAAGCCATACGCAGAAAAACAGTGGGAGAGGAAGACAGACGAGTGAGTACACACACTGCCCTTCTGCATGCAGACCTGCTGTATGAGGGAGAAAAAAATGGCTGTGGTTCGGGGTTAAAACGAGAGCCTGAAAGTGTTTGGAGAGCTCCGCATTGCAGCACTTTTTCTGTTTGGTGTTTGAGTTAGCACAACAGTGGGAAGGAGTAGAGAAACGGAGCCCAAGAGAGGAGGGCTTCAGGAGAAATTAAAGGTAAAAAGAAACAAAAATATAACAGGGATAGCCCACAAAACAAAGCAAAAGATAGGTATATGGTCAGGGCCTCGTGAGAGCGTGGGAGTGCTTGGACATGCTGATGGTGCAGGTATATATATACTCAGCAATTTCAGTTGGAGAGGCAGTAAACAGTGTTTGCACGCGGAGGCAGTTTAGCAGGTTAGATGGGAACTTCCTGGTTGAAGCACCTGCACAATTATGCTTTATCTTGTGACTTCATAGTAATGTTTTGGTCGTTGTTTCCTGTGTACTATGGCCTCCCGGGTCATCTGCTGTTGGAACCTTATATCAGAGGGATTAGTCTTGAGAATCTTGGACTTTCCCCAGTGCAAATATGAGAAGTGTTCATAGAAGGTCACAGTTATTTATACACTGTCCTCTATTTCCCTATATAAAGTTTACATACACACACATACACACTTTTTTTTCTTTTTTTCAGCCACTATGGATCACAAAGTGGAACCTCTGGAAGGAGCCATTGGACTGAAGCAAGAGGAGCTGCCACAAATGGATGGTTCATGTGATGCATGTGAGCCTGATGAGGCCCAGCCAGCAACACAAGTGTGTCACATCTGCAGCTTTGCCTTCTGCCCCATCCATGCTAGCAAGCACACCAGCAGCACACGTCATACGCTAATGCCTTATGACCACGAAGAGGCTGATGGTCTGAATACAGTCAAAGACAAAGCTGATGATGAGGCTGGAGGAAATAGGGCAAATCAGGGGATGGCACCACTTGATGTGGGAGTAGCTAACGGTGGTGAGAATGGGCATGCTGAGGAAAGAGAAGGAGCCCAGAACTGTTCACCTCAGGAGGCTGAAGGTGCAGAAGCTGGACCTGAGGCCATGGCTGCCGGAGAGGCTGCAAAAAGAGACACTGTGACAGTAGAGCGGCTGCGTTGCAAGGAGCATGGACAGGAGGGCTCCCTCTACTGTAAACCAGATGAGAAGATAATCTGTGTAGTGTGTGCTGTGCAGGGTGAGCACAGGGAGCATGAGATCATTACTCTCCATGAAGCCTATGTGTGGCAGAAGGTGAGTTGCACACTCACAACACGACAGGTTTATGTGTGGTTTGTGATTTATTGTAAGTGTTGTACTTAATCACTACATCTTGCTTCACAACATCTGCAGCTCTGTAACATAATGCATTCAGAGCATCACCTTTCTAGTTTGCATTTCTAATTTAGTACCAAGTAGTATCCCAATAGCTGGAGGCCTTTTGGTCTTTAAGCCAACTTATTAAGGCTATGTAAGTCCTCTGTATAATATTTTAAACACAACAGTTACTCATGAGTTCCTACATGACTTCATTAATAAGTTGATTGAATTGTGCAGATTATATTAAAAGATTTTTATGAAAACAGTAAAATGCAAATGAAACCTTATGAATCACATTTGGCTTTCTCCCAGTTATGCTTTCATGCTTCCGTTGTTTTCCAAGATGCTGCTTTTTTCAAGCATATTTAAAAAGCTCTGAGTCAGCAGGTGACCTAAATGTAATTTGTCTCTTTTGGAAAAAGCACAAACACAAATCAAATGTTAAAAATAATATATGAATAGTATATCTTAAAAGCATGAAACAGGTTTTGAAACAGTTTGAATGAGAGAAATATAATGAATAGATGTTTTAACGCTTGAAAAATAAAAAAGATTGTAATAAAAAGTAGATGGAACATCTTAAAATGTAAAAAAAAATGAATTAAATTAAATTAAAATAAACAGGTCATTTAAAGGATGTGTTATGTAAAATAGCTCCCTAGAATGCTGGGGCGATTAAGTTAGGGAAAGATTAAAGAATTTGAGGATGTCATCATTTGTCAACTTCATGTTTGGAATAAGAAAACACAAACCAATGTTTGATTTAGGTGGTCACTACATTTCTCAACATAATATTTAAATTTCATTATCTGAGATGCATAATTCAATTAACTAAAGAATAAATCTCTGTAGAAAGCCTCAACAAATGAAATCAGTATGTGGGTACAAGGTGAATAAAGACAAACTAAAAACAGAGTTGTTCCCTAAAAAAAAAAAAAATCGAAATCAGGAATTATTGTCTTGTGAAGAGTCGAACCACTCAGCTTGTTGTCAGCAGACAACTTAAAAGCCACATCCTTTGATTAAGGTGCATTAGTGGGACCAACAAAGGTAGTGTGCTCATAAGTGAAGGCACAATTTACAATGAAGGGCATCCAGTTTTTTTTTTTTTTTTTTTTTTTTGTGGCTGATATCTCAGATATCTTTTTTTCTTTTAGTGCAGGCCTGGTCTGTTGCAGCTAAAAAGTACCAAGCTATACTCTGCACCTGTTAAGACATGGTGGTTCTGTTGTAACTTTGTCTGAACTTGTCACTCACTAGAAAAATTTTGGATGTCTTGAAATGGTGGAAAAAAAAAAGAAGTCACAAAGCAGACCTAAACTAGGGTCTCCTTTGATGTATTTGCACCTCTCAGTTATTTTGCACTTTACAATTTTTGTCAGAAGAAAAGATGCAACTAGGTGGAGAAAGGTTTTAATTGATTTACAATTCTTAGCAAAATAAATAAATAAAACGCAGATGTTAAATATTTAATAAAACATTATGTCTAGCTGCAGATAAATAATTTGAGTAGCCGCAGTTTTTGTTGGTGAGCACTGAACCAAACTAAATGAGAAAATTCTGAACATTTTGAATGTCGCCACATTAATTCATCATGTTCATTCACTTACATCTGCAGTGCTGTCCTTCTCTGCCCCATGGTTGTATATCTGGAAAACAAAAAGTAGAGCAGCACACTTCACTGGCTTACCCTTACATCACAGACACGTATGGATTAACAAGAGACAAAGAAGGTCACACAAACAGCCCAAAGGCATGTGATTTATTCTAAACATACTCTAGCTTTTTACTATACAACAGTCATGTTGAGTAACATGCTCAAAGGGAGTGGGAAGAAGCTGTAGCTTCTTTACATATGAAGTTGCAGCCAAGGATACGTCATACTTTTTATTTGGTGTTAACATTTTCTTAAAGCATCCCCCTTATAAATATGGTAATATTATATGTGTATTACTAATCAAAAACCAAGTTAACCCACTCTCTTCACATAAAAATTGATAAGTAAGTCAATTCTTTTGGGCTTCTTTGTGATGGACGACACTCACAAATTATTGGCTGGATGTTTGTGTTACTGAACAAAAAGTTACTGTTAGAACACATGCTGCTCTTTATGTTGTGACACAGTGGTTTTTATTGCTTGCTGGTGCTCTCTACCTTGCAGAGCAGGCAGGGCTATGACCTGCTGGGCTATACACAGCAGATGGCAGAAAGGATCAAGACCAAGTGGACGAACCCTGAGGTGAGTGCAAACCCATGTTTACAGGACTCGTGAGTTGAAAGCTGACATGAATTCTAAAGACTAGTGATGTAAATCTTGCAACAGCTCACGATTCAATTCGATTCCGGTTCTTGGGGTGATGATTCGATTCAGAATCTATTCTCGATTCAAACCGATCTCGATTCACAATCAGTACTCTTTTAGTAACAAAGTGTGCCAATTCCAAGATTAACTACATTCCTCTGTTAGCTAGAAAGAGCTCTGAGAAATTATTACTTTAAAGAAAACTGGTTATGTTCAAGAAAATGCAGATTTACAAGGTTCAATGAAGGGATTTACACATAGAGGCAGTCTTTTGACCAAAAGGTAGCATCTATTTTTGCTTTAACATTTCTTTGTCACTTAATGGTAGCGATGAAAGTAAGACCGTCAAATACTTTTCAAGTTTCTGTGGCTACTCTGCGCTACTCTGTGGCCAAGGCTTCCTCAACTTTAACTTTTGTCTCTCCGTAAAGTTGTGATATGGCTTTCTCTGTGAAAAACTGATGTGACAGGATGATGTACTTGGGCCCAGTCGTATGTACCATGAATATAAAGCCTTCATTCTCCACAATGCTGTAAGGACCAAGATCTTTCGAAATGAAACAGGCGGTAGATTTACTTATCCGTCTTGCCCGTTCAGAGTTGGCTGGAAATTTGTGGAAGTGATGGAGTGTGTGTTGGTCAGGAGTTGGCAGTGGCCGCTGCTCCGCTTCTTTTAACTCCGGATGATGGCGTAAGATGTGGGCTCGGACATTGGAAGTGTTCCCGAAGTACTTGATTTTCATTTTAGAGATTTTTCACGCTAAATATTTAACGTCAAGCTCCTCATTACCGGGAAATTGTAAAATCCGAAGTATGCCCAGACATTTGCCTTCAGCTAATACAGCGGCAACTGTATTTGTTTTTCCTCCTCAGCCCAGCCCTAGTTAGAAGGCATTTATAAGTTATGGCGCCACCATTAACTCTTACATAGTGTCTATAACACATGATAATGTTAATAAGAATCTTACATGGACTTTAAGAGCCATATTACCTGTTAAATGATGGTTTTTACAAGGATCTTGATATAAATGATGCCTGATAGTTATGTTTTGCTTTAATATTTGATATGCAGGCCTCATGTATTTGTTTTTATTCTTTTTAATCATATGGGCTGTGAGTGTAGAGTCATAGAATGTAATTAGTTTATGTTGGCTTCTTTTAAGGTATTTAAAAATACTTTGGTAAATCCCGATATGAAGCCGTAACACAGCAAGGGGAAAAACAATAAATAAAATCAATGAGCCACTGATTATACAGTTTTGATTTAGTGATTACAGCAGTAAGAAGTAGAGTCATAGAGACGTTGCAGTTGCAGAGATACAACAGTGCTGAATGAGACGCAATAACTGGGGATTAGGAAGAGATTATGTCATAAAGACATTTGGTTGCAAACACTTGCCAAGTATTTAAATCCATTTACATCTTGTGCTGCCCCATTCACAGATCACAGGTCTGCCGGTTTGTGTTTTTCAGATATTGTTGTTCTTGAAGTTTGGCATGAGTCAGGACATGTTGAGGCTTTAGCTGATGTCACTTATTTTTGTCAGCACATCTGTGTTAAGTCAGAGGTTGGCATGGATTCAGATAAAGTAAAATATAAAGAGAAACGTTGATTACTGAATGCATCCAGCTGTTTTTAAAATCTTCTTGAGCTCATGAAGACGGTAATCCTTGTAGAAAACCAAGATGGTGAACACAGTGTATTATACACTGTTGAATTTTAATAACTTTCCACTAATTGTATCTCTCAATATGAGTAAATGAGATGAGCAAAATATCAGTACACACCAATCAGCCAAAAGATTATGATCACTGACAGGTGAAGTGAAAAATATTATCTCATTACAACAGCACCTGGCAGTGGGTGGAATACATTACACAGCCAGTGAACATTCTGTCCTTGAATTTGATGGAAGCAGAAAAAATAGCAATCAGATGGATTTGAGCAATGGCTGCAAAGTGGGGTCTTACCATCTCTGCTACTGCTGCTCCTGTGGGATGCTCCCATTCTTGACCTGCTAAAAGTGGTCCACAGATAAAAGCAACAGGGTCATGGATGTCCAAGGCTCATGGAAGCACAAGATAATGGATTGTGCTACATTCCAGAATTGGTTTGAGGAACACAAGTTCAAGGTGTTCGTTTGGCTTTCATATTCACAGATTACAGTGCAGTCCAGCATCCCCAGACCCTGGAGGCACAAACGTGGAACTTGCAGAACTTAAAGGGTCTGATACAGAAAGCTGGGTGCCAGATAACTCAGCATACCTTCATTGGTCCAGTGAAGTCAATGCTTTAGTGGGTCAGAACTGTTTTAGTAAAAAAAAAGGGACGCGATTAATATTTGTCATGATAAACAGGCATGGTGAAGAATACAATAATAATACAAACATTAGGAAAGTTTGTACTTTTACAGGACTACTTAGACTAAAACTGTGTATGAGTTTCACTGTTTCTATTCAAGTGTTCAGGCCATTAATAAATGCTCATTTACCTTCTACACTCGTACCAAAGAAGTCAACTTCTTTAGATAACTGATTTGTTGTAGTTTCTTTGTGGTTGTGCTTTGTGCAAGAGCACATCCCCAGCTAGTTATTGAGGGGAAGTGACAGCTCAGATTCTCATCATCATGTCAAGTTTGTAACTTTATTATTGTCAAAACTCCTTGAGTTTGCCATTTAAAAGAAAAAAAAAAAAAAAAAACCACAGGGCACCTTGTGCATTGCACATGCAACCACATTTCTCTTGATGTCAGCCAAAACAAAAGCTACTCAAAGGGAATTTTCATGACAAGTCAACCTTGAAAGCAGTTTCTGTATTTCTATTACAGATGCCATAGTGGGGGCATGTTCTGCCACTAAAAATAAAACCTGACCACGTAGAGTTACGGGGTTGTGCAGTGAGAGGTGGAACAGTGAGAGTTAGGATCAGGAAAAGTACAGCTGGGTTTTCTGCAATTTACTATTGAATGTGTGCAGCACCTGCTCTCTCAACCACCCCTGCAGCCCTTGTTCTGCCTTATACTCTGCATTTATACCTTTTCTCAGTACCCATCTGAGACCAGTGGCACTCACGAGCAAAACTGAATATCTGCAGCGACGTGACTCAGGCACAGTAGCATAGTATGAAAGGTTAATTTTACTGGCCTGTGAGCGACATAGTTTTTTTCTGGTCACTGGCACCCCACCTCAGTTCATGTCATTATAATAGAGAAATATCACTGCTGCCCAAAGGAGTTCTTCCACTTCTAGTCTTGTGCTGTTCTGCTATAGGGATGCAGTGTGCTGGGCCAAAAAGCACTTACCTGCTCTCTCTATGTTGGAGAACATTATTTGGATTTTTCGACGTGCCCTTTTGTCACTCTCAAATGTCAGCGTATGTTATTGCATGAAAAGCGACCTTCAGAGTGCCTACTAGTGAGAAAAGTGATATGCAAGACAGAGGTAGAGAGGTTGAATTGCATAGTATTGACATCCTGATGGACTATGGGGAAGAGGAGGTCTGAGTGAGGGGTGGATGAAAAATTTAACCCTTGCAAAGTCTCTGCTTATTTAATCTGGCCTGCATGATTATTTGCTTTGGTTCGGGCATTGTAAACTTCCAAAGCTAATTTTGTCAATTTCCACAAGTGAATAGAATGAAGTTGTTGGACAATGTAGCTGCAAATATATTAACAGAGGACCAGAGGTGTGACATGACAGGAGTGGATGTCACTCACTTTGTCTGCGAGCATTATATTTGGTCAGATAGCATCCTGTGACATTTGAAGCGTACTGCAGATGCTCACCAGGAAAATGAGTTTATTTCTTCTTATGCTTTATTTACTCTTATTTCTACCCCTTAGAGTATTGAGTAGAGTACAGAGTGCAGAAAGAGCTGCTTTCTGCAGAGACAGAGAAAAAAGTACCTGAACGCAGCACAGTACCACCAGCCAAATGCTCATGCATTTTCATCTAAATCTGTTTTATCTACCTCATAAGATCTATTAGAGAAGCAGACGCATTAAAACTGGTTTTGAGAGCCAGGGCTGCGCAACAGAGAAGAGACACATAAAAAGCTACTATTAGATTTATTCATTCTACTTTTTCTGCTTCTTCTTTGCCTTATCCTTTTTTCTCCTCTACCCCTTTCTCCCCTTGTCCCATTGCGTTTTAATGCTGTCACTACTGTTCCCTCTCAGCATTTTAATTAGATTACTTAGTACCATTGCCCAGGAAGATCCTTGGCTGACATTGCTTCACTCAAAATCAATAAAAAGGTGCCGGTATTGAAACTTTACTGTTTTAAAAGTATTGACCCTCAGTTTCATCCACTACTTCGATGACCACTGCAGAACTGGGTTTTTCAAATAAACTGTTTGTTGTGATGTTGTGTTTGAGGAAAAACTGGAAAGTCTAATACTGGGGAAGATGAGAGAGAGCATGAAAGTAAGAGAGTTGTGTTCCCTTTGGAGCAGGGCCACTCATAAGGGCAAGGGCAGTTCATATCCATTTATGTCTAATGTATTATTAATGCCTTTTAGTCCTTTTTATAAAGGCATCACAATGCAGGAAGCTCTGAATAATGGCAGAACAGTTGGCTAGAATTGATGAAACAATCAGAGATTTTAGCTACAGGTTTCAGATATTTGATCAAAACAGTGCCCTCTAATTAAAATAAAAAATATCTATCAATATTTTAATCACTTTATCGATGCCACAGCATGGTTAGGAAAAGATTCACTTCTAAGACTGCCAGTATTTTGTTTGCACTTGTGTTGCAACCAGTAAATTTGTACATTTCAGATCTATTAGCTAACTTTTGTAGTTGACTATAAATTAGAGTCCTTTGTTCCTCAAAAATGTCTTTTATAATGGACTCATCAAAGTTCCTGAAGCTCTCACTACTGTGTTGCTGTGCTTTTAGATTGCATTTGTTCTACATTTGTACAAATTCTCCTGATGTCTCTTCAAACACATGCAACGCAGTCAGCATATTACAGAACACAAACACAAACTCCTCCTGCAACTCCTGAACTCCGGCACATTAATCTCTCTTCCATAAGTGTCAGCTCGGTAAATTTTTGAGTCAACTTTGAGTGACTTTAAAGATTTCCAGACTCTAATAAAATCCTGATTTCATAACCATAGCATCAGCTGAAAAAAAACGATTTTGCAGCTGTATTTAGACACACAATCATCTCCAGCGTCATGGTTATTCGTCAGAGAATCTCTTGAAGATTTTTTTACACAGTGCTGCATCATCGGAAAACTTCATTGAATAACCTGACTCATTTATTTGGATGTAAATGGGACGATGACAAGGGTCCAGTTTAATTGTTTGGAGAAACTTTAACCATAGCTCCGCTCACTTGTGCGCGTTCACACAGATCTATTTTCACTCCCAAGGGCTTCAGCTCTTCTTCATTAGTATTTTTTTGTTGTTCTTCTTTTTAGATCAACACAAATAAATAACAGAACCATTTTTGAATCAATCACAAATTATAGTTTAAATATAAATAAATTTTATATTTAATGTCAGTATAATAAACTTTTAATATAAGCCCATTTAAAATCCATCCATATTAATTTTTCAAATTCCTGTTATGATGTGGGGTAAAAAAAGAAAATAAAACTTTATTAATTTGCCCGATGTCCTTCCAATGTGCCTTGTGTCCTTATAACAGCTCTGCCAGTATAAGCAGTGTGCTGCTGTCTCTCCTGAGGCCTCATTCTGTGGCATCAGCTTGCAGCAGTCCAAATGAAGATTAGTACACACAAATGCTTGCTCCTTGCAATTTGAACAATTCTTTTTTTGTTTAGTGAAGGTCCAGCAGCAGAGGGCTATACATCACAAACACATAGATCTCAGATCCCAGTCTCCATCTACCATGCAGGCCATGGAGACTCGTTTAAAGGGCAAAAGGCTTTGTGAAGGTCCTGCAGATTGAACAGTGAGAAAATCGAAGGGCAGATTTTCTTTCCTGAGCAAATTAGCGTCTGGTTGCAATCCACAAATAGTACTGATGGGAGTGTCCAAATCTGTGTGTGATGTCCTCAAGCTCTGCTGGTTGCTGTGCAAACGATAAAAATATGAAAAACTGGGAACAGGTTTGGTACAATGGGTACCATGACTCCAAGTTGGAGATTACAGGCCATTATGTTGCCTTATGTTTCCTCAAGTTATTTAAATATAGCATAGTTTTGCAATGCGATAAGAAGATAACGTCTTATGGCATTGCAAATAAGTGGAGAATTTCTTCTGTTACACATTCTATCTTTCCACTAGTGTTGCACAACCTATGTGGTTCTGTGCAGCAACAACCACAGCCAAGTCAAGCTCAACATTTAGGACATGCCTCTTATCATCAATATATAATGGTGCAGTAGACTTAATTCTCAGTAAATTACTCCTCAATATTGATTTCTTGACTCCCTGAATTTTGCACTCTGAAATGGATCCTCTTACAAATACATGCAGACCAGTGCCAGAAGCAAAGATCACTGTGACCAAGCCTTTCAGACACTAATTTACCACTGCACCTTATTGATGAATACCAACAGTAAGTCTTAATGCCATTTTGTTAGAAGTCTGCCACCTTCATGGTGTGGCTTTGCTTTTGCGTAGGATTGTGCTAAAGACTTGATTAATTAACTTTTTTTTCCCCCTTTTCCCTTCTGACAAAATTTAAAGTGTTTATTAGTGCTTATCTGTTGTACAAAAAATGTCCCACATATTTAAAGTTTCCTTTTAAATTTTGCCTTTCATCAAGCATGATGGTCTATTCCTAGATTACAGCAAATGCTTTCAAATAAATTAACATAAGTACTAAAAAGAGACATAAAGCTAGCTAAAAGCCTGTTAGATTGACTCGTTGTCAATAACACATCATGGTTTACTGTTTATATAAACTGAACTTTTTATTTGTGATAGAAAGAGAAGTCTTACTTTTAAAGTTGCTCACTTGAAGTCAGTTCTGTTGAGCTATTTAAGAAAAAAGTGCAGCTAATGTTTAGCTAATTTAAGACAATCAGATTTAATTTCTCAGACTTTTAGGTTCAAATAGGGCTGCACACTATGCACACAGGAAAACATGCTATGTAATAAAAATATAAATAATCATTTTTACTTTATGATTCACGATTGGGAAATTCGGCTCTGTATTTGATCCATCTCTGGATGGACTAGAGAGCAGCGGGCTGCCAGGTTTCTGCCAAAACTTCCACATTCAAATGTACGTTTCACATCTAGACCAGAAGTTGAGCACATTATTTATCTAGCTCAGTAGAAAATCATCTATCAGACACATTTTCAGGGCACTGATTTAATTGAGGCAAGAGAAGAAAGCTATTCATTGCTTTCCAATTAGATGTTAACAAACTCCTCCTATCTCGCCCAGAATTACTGATGTGCATCTTTTTCTGTCTTCATACAAGGAAATTAAATTAAAAGTGTTACTTCTTGCGCTTGATTTAATGGGCAATTTGCAGAATCTGATTGCTTGTGCAGAAATAGCAAATACATGATAAAACTTTGGACCCTAAGGGGCAGTTGCTCTGCCAGCCTTTGTAAAGACAGATGATTCCTTTGCTTCACTTGAGAGAGGAAGGCTGAGGGAAACTAGATGAAATAGATGGAAAGGAAGAAAGTGAAGCTCTGCTTCAGGGAAGAGCGCTCATGTTCACAGATTGAAGCAATTATAACTATTCAAGAGCAGAGATCTTGACAAGCTGCTTTGGGTTGTTTTACGTCATGGCAGCATCTTCATTTAAGGTGGAGTCATTTCAAGTGGGAAAGACTGCAGGGAGGAGTCTGATTATTGATGTGTTTTAACGTAATGAGTCATAGCTAAAGAGGGCCTCACTGGGGAACAGAGAAAGGAATTAAAAAGGTATCTCCGCAAGCAGTTCAGCCGACTTGAAAGCAAAACAGATGGCTTTCTGTAGTCAAGGGAGCCTCTGCGCTTTCTATCTACAGAAGGGGTGCAGGGAGTTTGCCCTCAGGGAATCTCTTATATGCTATCAATTAGTTACTGCATGACAGAGACTTGTGGGCTTACTGAAATAATATTCACGTCTAAGTAAAATACAGAAGTTTGGTCCTATCTTTTAATATAACTCACTTTGATCTCTTTGGTTCTGTTTTGTCTGTGTTCATTTCCATTGTTCACACCTGAACCGATGTAGTGCATTTGGTTTAACTCCAAGCAGTTCTGTATAAATATCCACTGTTGTAAATCAGAAAGATTTTGCTGCTTAAATTTGTTCTTCTGGGTCATTCTTGCTCTTTCCCTCTTCTTCTCTTGTGTTTAATCTGCATATTTTAGATGTCTACGGAGGAATTGGAAGAATACGTGAACAGTCAGTTTGATGAGCTTCGCAAATTGGTGCGTCTGGAGGAGAGGAGGACCCTTCACCTCGTAGACCTCAAGGAAGCGTTTCTCACAGCGTCTGCTGCGGAGAAAATAGCTGAGATCACCGTGGAGACCGAAAAGCTGCAGGAAGAGATGGACAACATCACACACCAGCTGTGCCTATTGGAACAGGCTGAGGCACAGGCAGTAAGTCCTGCTGTAGCAGCACAGGTCCTTGCAGCAGTGCCCGGACCAGTCCACAGAGCCCTGGTGAGAACATCTTCCCTCCTTTTTATCTGTCTGTATAATGGATTTTTAACTACATATTTAGCTTTACAAGGAAGTATATTTCCACACCGACATAGATAAAACATAAAAAAATAAGAAAGCAGAAAGCGAAAAGCTTTAGAATTTGAGCTTCTAGTTTTTTGCCACATGGAAACACATCATTTTGCCTTCATATTATTATTCTATTAGTTTTACATAAGCTGCAGTATAACAAGTCTGGAAGCTTAGACAATTTTTCATCCCATGTGAGCTGACATTATTTTTTGCTTTTGGTTATGCATATGTCTGTTTATGCTTTTCGCATTTTGCATCCTGTGTTTCTTTTAAATCTTTAGTTGTGCTTTTCCTCAGAACTCTGTGATAACCTTACATAAAATGTGATATCAAGGTATGTCAGTGCAAGCAGAGACAAATGGGATTATATATCTGATGTTCTTGATCTAGAACTCTTAAGTAGCATCT
Source organism: Melanotaenia boesemani (assembly GCF_017639745.1). NCBI lineage: Eukaryota > Metazoa > Chordata > Actinopteri > Atheriniformes > Melanotaeniidae > Melanotaenia > Melanotaenia boesemani. Next base: position 32,167,267 of record NC_055691.1, read on the forward strand.
AAAATGTTGCACCTGTGGCATTGTTTGTCATGATCTTAACTTTGACCAAATACTAACCTATTTTATCATCTTAATGTTCATGGTTTACGTATATGCATGGTCTCAGTTTGCTGGTGGGAGCATATTATAGAACTTAAAATGCATGTCTGAGATTGGCTTTTTAAACTTTAACCTTTTTATTATGATAGCAGTCAGACCTTTTTTTGCAAACTGAAAGTAATTACTAACATTAACAAAACATCAGTGCATTGGATATAATAACAAAGATGTATGAATTAAAAAAAAAGAAAAAAAAAAAACAGAAGTAAGCAAAGCCAATGATTGATGTAAACCTTAAGCACAGATGCTTGCTGACAGAAATGTTCCTAAAAGCAGCCTTGGTGAACAGATACTTTAACTTTCACTCATCAACAATTACAGTGAGTTCTCCAGCCAGCACAAAGGTGCTTGTTTCTGATCATAAATTGGCAACTTGGTGTCATAACACAGCATAGCTTGGAGTAGCATCTTAACCTTTCATATTTGCCTTTAATTTAGCCTAAAAATATGTTTTGTTTGTTAGAAATTGGTCCCTTACAGCAGTAATACTTGGAAAGGGTTGATACATAAATAGATTTCAATTTAAAGGATTATCTTCCCAATGACTGCAGAACCTGCTGCTAAATACAAGTTAATAAGGTAATGCAATAAAATAAGATAAATATAGAGATCAGGTGTAGCTATACACAGTTTTGCTCCAAATATAGGTGAGACTGCCTGTAATATTCATCCACACGTACACAATGCTCATGTATCGTGTTATGACATTGGTACGTGTAGAAGCAAATAAATCCCAGAACAAGATATACACAGTTAAAGTATATTTCCAGTAGAGGAAATATGTAATTGGACAGCTTGACCACAAAGCTGTTTCGTGTGCAGGTGTGAGCTATTGTTTCAAAGATTTTTTTTCATCAAGCAGACAAAATGTCCATTCTGTCACTTCAGTTTGTAAGCTGTCGCTGTGAGTCAACAGCATGTCGTCAAAGAAGCACTCATTGCAAGTGAAAAAGGCTATTTTTAGGCTGGAAAAACAGAACAAATCCATCAGAGAGATAGCTGGAACATTAAAAGTGGCTCAATCAATAGTTTGGGATATTTGGATTGAAAAAAAAGAGAGTATAACAATGCGCTTCCCAACATAGGAAACCTTTCCCTCTGATCATGATCACCTGTTTTTCTTCAAAAAGAAAAGACTTCTCAACAGGAATTATAGCGGGTTCACAATAATGCGCAAAGTAGTCATTAGCTTTAAAGATGAAAAGGACAGATTACCGGAAAAGCCGGATCACTTCTACAGCAGCATTCTTTAAAAAGAAAACAAAAGTAAGAAAAATAAAAGATTATTGAAGGATTAAAAAGCTGGAACATAGTTGTGCAGTTGCAGAGTAAGTCATCTTAATCTCAACCTAAACTGATCAAGCAGAATTTCAAGGACAAAACTAAAGCCAGAATGACCAATCAACGTCATGCCAAAGAACAATTCCTACCTAACGCGTGTACAGCTGCTGTGGAGTGTGATGCAGAGGTCGGTGTGGATTTTTACACTGGCAGAAGTGCAAGTCACATCCTCACACTTCTCAAATTCTGCAGCACATCACTCCCGTATGCCTCGTTTTTAAAATTGCAGCGAACGCTTGAACAACTGATAGGCCCCAAGCTAAAGTATCCCATTGGTCCTCTTGTCAATCACCTTATTTTAGTCACCACAGCCAAAAGAGGAAGCTGACGTGTTCCCCGGAGACGCTATGCAGGACTAGAGAGGCTGTTGTAGTGGCAGTGGCTGATGTGCAGATTGCCTTTTCCCTGATAAATGAATCCAGGTTCATTAAGGCTCTAATTGAATGCCAATGGTTACCCTGTTTGTTCTTATGTGTTTCGTTATTGCTGCTGTAAGCAATAGACAGTGTTGTTTGGGAATTTCCAGTCATTGGAGAAGTGCAGTATAGGAGTGGAGAGGCTGCTTATACAGCGATTGACTCAAATGTGTCCCGATCTGTCTGTGTGGGTTTTTAACAATTCTCAGTTGTTTTTCTAAGCTGAGAAAGTGTGAGATCTGATGTTAGGATCAAGCTGCCACCAAGACAGTTGATGAGAGGAAGAGTAAGTTTAAGTTATTCACATGACACACACAACTCCTTACTCTTTTTTTGTTTGTTTAAATGTATTTCACTTCATGGTTAAGGAGAATAAACATAATATCACTTTCCACCTCACTGACTCTGTTAGTTTGTTATATTGTGAGCAGTTTACTGAAAAATGTTTTTCAGTTTAGAGCAGGTCCTGAAAATGTAGAGCAGAAATAAATCTTGTGCACAAATACAAAAACATCCTTTATGCTTTTGGTGTAGAATGCAGGTTCAGAAATGAAGGAAACATAGCAAAAATAGACTTATAACAAAATCTTGGTGATGGTTAAGTCTATGTTCTGGCAAGGCAGGCCATCTGCTGTCCTTCAGCAACATATACACACAGCATAAATTGCTGGTCAAGATGCTAAATTGTTAAAAATAAATAAATAAATAAAAAATAAAATAACAATAATGCATGAGTGAATTGATACCTGTAGCTCACCCTCAGACACATTAGAGATGTTAGAAGTGATACATGCTAGTAGTTTATTAACCTGGAAGGTATGTTTTGAATCAATGAGGAGTATATTTTAAGAGGTTTGCGCTGTTAGGGTTCCTTTTTGCATCCTCTGGTAATTTGAGATGAGTTTCTAACTCCTTACAGTGCCAGTGTCAGATTTCCAAAGCTTCTGTCTAGGTGTTATCTTCTCAATAATTAAAAAAAAGTTCACTTAAATGTACATAAAAATGCAAAAACATCCAAAAGAACCCTTTTTTTCCTTTTTCATCAGTTTTGGTAAGACTACATCTGGCTTCCTGTACAATCAGAAGCAGAATAAGCCCTCTATGACTTGATTCAACACAAGAGAAACAGTAGAGTGCATTGAAATAAATTCATTTTCTTCAGCTTTGTTTGACTAAGAGTAGATATTTAAATATTTTAAAGATGTTTGTCGCCCACTTTCTTCCTGTGAAGCACGTTATAATCCTGTTTGCAGCCCGAGCTACAGTTGCAGCCTCCAGACCTTTGGGAAGTAGGGCCTTGAGTTCAAGTTTTTACAACAAAACATGGATTTTCAGCTGCATGCAATCACTTTTTTTTGTATGCATGTCAAGCTCAAATACTGCAACTTGTAGAACGCATCTATGATGTAAAACATTTATTACCTCCTAAAACCTATCTTGCAGAGAATAAATCACATTATTAAGGTAAGCTTTCCAGCTTTAATTCAAGCAGACACATTATTGTAAGTAAATAATGCTTCTGCAGTGGTACACAGGTGTGTATAGATGAAAATGGCTTTCTGAAAATCAGTACGAGCCAGAGGGAGAATACTAGATTGCTTTGTCTCAGTCTGTAACCAGTCACTATTAAAACTCTCAGTACAAACAAAAACAGTGTCCTTTGGTACAATTTGATTAAAAAATGGTTTCATGCAGAAAGGTGCATTCCCACCTCATGTAATCAGTAATTCAGTTGTGCTTGTTGATCCGACAACATCGTAGTAAGAACTTCATAATTTAGGTCATGTAAATTTCTATGAATAAAGGTGCATAGTGAAGAAGCAAGACAGCACTGTGCACAGTTATAAATACTGGTGTTAGGCTATAGAATTGTTAATATGTTAATTTTTTGAAGCCTGAATACAGCGTAAGCTCTTCTGTTCAGAGGGTGCTTCACATCTCAGCTGGTTCATAAAAGCCTTTAAAAGTTACTGATGAGAGAGTAATGTTTGACTTGTATGTTCCTGTAAGTTGGTAATGATATGCATTTTCCAGCCTGCATGAGTCTGCCTCATCCTGCTTATTATTCACTTTTGTCATGCCACATTTGCATATGTATTACCAAGAAGGTTTTGTAATGTTCTTAATATCTGTGATTATTTCTTGTGAAGTATTTCGGGATGCTCAATTCATATAAGCTCTAAAGAATTCCAAGCATGAAAACAAAGTCTAGATGCTCCATTAGTCAGAAGATGTGAAGCTTTGCTTTGGTGTTTCCACACTGACTCATATGAATCTTCTTTATTTATGCGTGTTAGCTTAAGGTGTTGGGGAGCAGTTTTGTTTTCAAATATATAAAAGCAAAAAGATGTGATAATTCATTGTGCTGGCTCATTTTAATAATAACTTATTTAGCTCCAGAAAGTGGGATGAGCTACCAGCTGCTATTGGAGCATGGGTCTTACTCTATACCTTGAAGAATCATTTAACAATCTAACCTGGTATCTCTTGAACTAATGTATCTGCTCTGCTTATTTGCCATCATTGAAATAGATTTGAGTTGATTTAGTACTTAATGTTTAGACCTGGGCTTCTTACTGGTCCTAAGGTTGGTTCCTCACTGGACTGAAACCTTTCTTAAATTGTAGAAGTGATTGCATCTGAAAAATTGCTTGACAGTGTTAAATAAAAGCCCACATGCAGTCTGCTTTATTAGCTTGTTAAAACTGTGTGTCCAGATATACTTTTCCCTGCGAGATAATAGTGTTTAAAAAAAAAAAAAAGAAAATCTGAATTTATTGATTTTTGTTGTCCTTATTTTCCTTTTGAGCATTATTTATATACATCCTCATCCCTGTGTATATATCTTTTTATAGCTTGTACATATGGAAATACACTATTTTCAAAATTATTGGTGCATCCTTCAAAATCATTAATTCAGGTGTTCATAAAAACATGGATGAGCAGGTTTGGTGTGGATGTACTTGACTGGCCTGCACAGAGCCCTGACCTTAACGACAAAGAACACCTTTTAGATGAATTAGAGCAGAGACCAGAAGTGCCTGATTTCACAAATGCACTTCTGGAAGAATGGTCAAAAATTCCCATAAACAAACTGTTACACCATGTGGAAAGAAGTCTTTGCAGAAGAGTTTATGCTTATGTAGGGTTTATATAAAAAGAATGGGATGTGCCACATGCCTCAATATTTTTGTCAATAACAATGTGTAACTTGCCCCAGTTTTCTGTTAACTCTTGATTGTGTTATTTTAACTAATTTATGGATAACTATAAAGAGGTTTGCAAGTTTGCAAAGGGGAAATTTGCTGTTTAACCCTTTACAGCACGACCCGAGAAAAATATATTTTTTGTATATTAACCCTTTATTACTGTGATATGTCAAAATTACTGTGGTGCATTTATAGTATTGTTACTGTATCCATCTGGGGGCAGAGGACCAGCATCAGATTGTGTACAACTGGGTTTCGAGCCAAGTTTTTAACCATAAAATGATGCAAAAAGGTCCCAGAAACTATAAATATCAAACATGATCCATACGGCATTGTAGGGTTAAAGAATGTCCTTGTTCTGATTTTACAAGATGGCTTTGGGGTTTGTTGAAGGACTTGACAACAAGAATGAATGAAAGTCTCACTGCCAAGATTCAAAGCTAGTTTGGTGCAAAGCTGCAGCGTAATCAGTGAGGCAGACAGCCACTCGTTCCTCTGCAGCCCCCACTCATCAGCTTTTTGCTGGTCTGCTCAGAGTCTTTTGATGATGTTAGTTGCTCGTTGTGTGGAAGCTAAATTAGTGTTGGTTGTCATGGTCCAGTGCTAAAGATTATGCCTTTGGATTGTTAAGGATTTAAGAAGGTTTGATTCAGTTCTTTGCCTGTTAGCTAAGGAACATCCACCAGTCTGATGCTGTAGAGTCTCTTAAGACCTGATGAAAATTTGATATTAAAGCCGACATATGAATAATGTTTGCAGCTCACTTGGTGCTTTGCTCCAGATTGTTTCTTAAAAGCTCATTAATATACATGAACACACATGGTGGATAAAAGTGAAAATTAATTGGTCAGATTTAGAGCCACACCAGCTGTGGACCCATGTTAATGTCAATTATGTTGTTTATGTTTTTTTTGCTATCCATAACACCTGTGCAAAGAATTCAGATTTGTAATTCTTTCCCTCCCCTCTCTCCTTCTCCTTTTTTTTCTTTTTTTCAGCACAACATTGACGCCAGGCCAAGGTAAGACTCACTCATACTCACTTCACTTTTTATATCAGGGCACTTTTAGTTGCCACAGAGGACCCTTCAGTACCTCCTTCCTTAGGTTGTTGAAATATCATAAATATTTATATATATATATATATATATATATATATATATATATATATATACACTTTCCCTCATATTTTTCACCTGCCAGTCCAGTTTCGTTCTTAAATATCTGACAAGCTTACTGCAGACACAAGGTCTGTCGTGCCTCGAATCTGATCACATGCACGTCACAGCGGTGCACTAGAGGTGACAATCTGCCTGAACCGATGAAAGCATTGCAAAACAGCGGCTGACAGTTTAAAGCTTTAACTGTGTGTGTGTTTGTGTGTCTGTGTGCATGCAGCTGTGATACAACAAGCTGTTATGTCATTAGCGGGGTCAAGTCTCACTCTTATACAACATAGGTTTTTTTTCATTTCTGCTATTAGAAACTCAGTTCGGTGTGCTGGCACGCATGTATATGAGGAACAATACTCATGCATCCTTATTATTGTTGAGCTGCTATGTGTATATTCATATCATACATACACATACAAATAATAAAAAAGTCACCACCTGGATTTAACTAAGCTAGTAGGTAGGAGCTTTTCTATTGGATAATTACTGCATAGGTGATTATCTTTCTGCTGGGAACAAGTTATATAGCCCAAACTGATGCCATGAGTAGCTTCTCGTTTCTTTAACAAGCATATAGAAAGACACATCCTCTGGTTGTGGAAAAGATGTGTTTTGAGAAGGGTCGAATCATGAGCATGCATCAAGCAAATATTGCAGAAACTACTGAAATTGGGTTAAGAACTGTCCAACACATTATTGAAAACTGGATGGATAGTGAGGAAGCATCATCTTCCAGGGAAAAATGTGGTTGAAAAGAAATCCTGAATCATCATGACTGGCGGTCACTTAAACGTTTGGGTACATCAGATCAAAGTAAAACACCAGCAGAACTCAGGGCTATGTTCATGGGGTTATGAGTCTTTTATCGGGTCCTTGTATGCTTCGAGTCTTTCAAGTGTCACCACAGTGTGCTTCATATTAAATCCATTATGTCCATTTATCTTCTATTTGAGACTCCTGGAGTCTTAGTTTATGTGTCATCTTCTCCAGTTTGTAGATTTCTTCAATAGCTGTCATGTATTGATCCTTTGTTGAGCCTTCACTCTTTCCCCACATCCAAGAAATCGCCACAAGCATTATCTTGATTAAGTACTTCTGTTCTTTTACTACTGCTTCTGTGAATGAACACAAATAGCAAAACTTGCTTTGTCTTGGTACTCTACCGTCAAGAACCTGTTCCATCAACTCAAATATCATCTCCCAAAACCCTCTTATTCTTGGACAGCTCCAAAATATGTGCAGATGGCCAACATTTTGCACTACACAGTCTCTCCAGCACTTCTGAGGTGTTTTTAAATATTTACTTTGTAAGTCTGGTGTTATGAAGCATCCAGGCAAACATTCTCCAAATGTTTGAGCTTGTGGTTGTCTGTTCTGTAATACATATGTTTTGTCATTCTCTATCCTCGATCTTTTCCCCTAATTCTTGCTATTTTTCTTTTATGTATTTGGTATTATGCTTCTCGTTAAGATGAAGTGCTTTGTACAATGATGAGATTATGCTAGTTGTTTTATTTTTTAGGCTCGGTAGGTTCGAGATCACAAGGTTCTGGAAGCTTTTGAATTTACCTTTAACTTCCAGAGTGCACCAGGCTGTAATTCCTTTATTTGCCCAATCTTTAAATCTTTGCAAAATATCTGAAATCTTTATCACATGTTATCCACCTTAGTACTCTGTTTTGTTTCTGTAATTTGTACACTTTTAGTATTTTGTACCAAACTGCTAGTGTATATGTTGAAATTGAATTTCTTTCTTCAGTGATTTATATATTGAATCATCTCCAGTTCTAGCTTGGATTGGGAATTGTAATCCCTCTTGAAGCTGTGTAGTCGGTTCTATACCAGCAGTTCACCGCTCTCAGCTGAGCAGCAAAATAATATTATTTTAGTTTTGGGAGGAGGAGTTTTGTCCCATTTTATAAATTGTTCTTTGGGAACTTCCACTGGTAATGCTTGGAAAAGATAAAATAGTTTCGGTAGTATATTCATTTTAGTTAGTTAAATTTTTGAGTTGAAGTCCAAGGGCAAGGAAGCCCACCTTTGTATATATTTTTGTATTTCAGAGTTGACTACCTCATAATTTAGACTGTAGGGATTTGTCAAATTCTGTGATATTTAATCGTACTTGTAAGAAATTGTAAGTTTAAATTTATTCTGAAATTCTATAGAAGGTTTGTAATTGATAGTAAGTATTTGAGTTTTTGGCATATTTATCTTATATCCATAGAGCTGATCATATGACTCCAATAGTGTCATTAAGTTTGGAACTGCTGTGAGAAAAGCCAATACGTCAACTGCAAATAATCCAATTTTATGTACCTTTTATCTAATTGGAATTCCCTTGATGTCCTTACTTAGACGCACAGCTTGTGCTAAAGGCTCAATAAAAATGTTGAAAAGAATTGGTGAAAAACAGCACCCCTGTCTTGTCGACCTTTGTTCTATTCTGTTAGTCAAGTTGTCATTAATTTTAATTCTGGCTGTGGGAGCACTATAGAGTTTTGATTCTGTTCAGCTGTTTTGTTATATCCTAGTTTACCTAAAGTCAAATATAAACTGCCTATTCACACAATCAAAGGCACTTTTAGCATTTAAACTCACCACCATCACAGCTTGCTTTTGATTTTGAATTTGCTCTAAAACCAAGAGTGTTCGTCATATGGGCTCGACGCATGGAGGCGATATCGCTCCTTCATCATTTCCAAGGGAACTTGCGCAATGAGGCGGAAATCGCTGCCCTTCTCCAGCCAAGCAACAGGCAACATTCATGCATGTGAAATGTTGCGCTTGTTCATGTAGACGTGCACACGGGGGCTTGCGACGCGACACAAGAAAATAGAAAAATGTTAAATTTTTTGTCGCTGTTGCAACGCACTACAACCACTTAAACATGGAAGAACAGATCATTTTAGCTGTGTCTGCCTTTCCCGTACTTTACAATATTTCACGCAAAGGTTATAGAGATGTAAATGAAAAGGCAGTCGCGTGGCACCCGGGTGGCTTTGTCCGAACGTAGGTTCTGGATTAATCTGGATCAACCTTGAGGTTCACCATCAAATGATGATATTGACCATGCTGTTTCCTACTTTGTAAAATAGGATATAATAAAGGAATAAATGTCAAAATTCCCTCCAATAAAATAACCAATCAAATTTCTTGGAGAAAAGCAATCTGAGAGCTCAATGCCTGTCACCGCCACCATCACTGCTGTTGGTCCCGTCCTGTGTGTTCGGTTTCATCTGGGTAGTGATGAGTTTCGCCTGTCGCTGTCGCTGGTCACCCCCCGTGTGTCGAGCCGATTATACTGTCATGTGTTTGGCCTCCCTAACAGGGTTATGTTTAATAGTGAAAGTAAGAACATTTTCACACACAAAATACGAAGGGAACTCAAGGCACTGGGACTCAAGACCACTGAAAAGCACTAATCAGTGAGGTTAACTGGAGAAAAAGCCTTCAGTTTGCTAGGGAGCATAAAGATTGGACTCTGGAGCAGTCAAAGAAGTTCATGTTGTCTGATGAGTCCAGATTTACCCTGTTTTACACTTTGTGCAGTGGTCAGACTCTACCATCATCAATAAAGGATCTTGGTTAAAATTATTGCAGCAGTTGATGAAACTACATCTTGTGACATTGCAGAAGCTTATTGAAACAATAACAATAACACAGTGAATGCTGCTGTAATCAAAGCTAAAGGTGGTCCAACAAAATATTAGAGTATGTGACCTTTTTTCTTTTTTTTGGCCGGGCAGTGTATATGATCTTTCTCTCTGTGTTAGACAATTTGAAATGGATAGTCTTCTGCACTTATTGATCTGCTGATGGGAAAACCTCCCTGACTTCTCCACCCAGACTGAAGCACTCAGCACCACCTGATATCTCTGCCTACCCCATTAGCTGTCTCAGTGGGCTTTCATCTGAAAAGGCTTCTCCTGCCTACAGACAGAGATACACACATATACATACATAAATAAGGCTCAGACACCTTCAGGAAATGTCAGTGCATCTGTTCTTGGTGAAAAGAACCATATTTTCCTCCAGACTTTAGTTGAAGCGAGGGTTGAATACAAAATCAGCCCTGTGCACTGTATAACACACTTTTGGTGGTCAACATGCTTATTTCCGGCAATAGAAATAGACTTGTTGATTTCATTTTGTGCTACTTATGTGGTGCTGCCTGCTTGTTGGAAATGTGCTATATTTCCTCGCTGAAAATGTAATGTGCCTTGCTTTTAATAAGCAAGGAAAGTCATAATTAGGGGTGGTGCTCGGTGCCAGCATGTAATATGTTATTGATTGGTCAGCTTGTGTTGTGACCCCTAAGTTCCTGAGCAGATGGCAGCCAGCTTGGACCCAAGGGTGAGATGCAGCTATTAGTTTGCCCTTTGACAAGGTTGAATTTTACATTCTTACAAACATACACCCTGATATAATTACTCCGAGTACCTGCTATTATCTAAAAACACAGTCCAAGCAGAATTTGTTGTCTTGTGTAAAAACGACACACATTTTGGGAAAAAAAAAAGGTTAAAAACATAAATAACCAATATAAAAAATGAAAGTCTGTAGGTAGTTTGCGAAAACAAACAAAAGTACATTCTGGATGACTTTATGCTTGTTGAGTGAAAGAGATTAAAGTTTTCTCAAGGTTTGAAGGTGAAGTGAAAGTGTGATCAAATTTGGCATGGGGAGAAATGAAGAGAAAGCAGGAAGAGATTTTAGAGGATCAAGCGACAAGTGGATGTTTAGGGTTATATGCTGTGGGATCCAGACAGCAAATTGATTATGGAGCAGAAACACTAATCCGCTGTCTGAGCCCCATATCGCTGCCATAGACAGAGCATCCCCACAGGACCTCAATCCTGCACCCACACGCATCTTTCTTGGACTCGCTCATCAATACAAATCCCTGCCTTTCCCCAAGCCTGTCAACATAGGTACTCCATGCCTGCCAAGATTTGTTCTCCTCTGAATTTAAATCTTTCTTTACTCCCAGATGCCCAACCATTTCACTTCTGCCTCTAACGCGATGCATTGCAAATTTCACTTTCACTCTTTGGTTTTAATCTGCACAACCCCCCATGCAGCTGTTGGCTCTGGCATTTTGGACTTTACAAATGTTTGTGTGGATGTTTGTTTTGTTTTCATACATTACACGTTACTAATATTCAGGTGTTTAGCTCTCAGTGTTTTTGTATATTTGTACGTATGAATCTTCCTACCAGGCGAGATGGAACATAATGTAGAGCTACTGCAATCTCGTCATAGATAAGTTTCCATGCGTGCTGACTGCATGTGCATATACTGCATGCACTTTAAGTGTAAATAAAATTTTGCTTGGATCCTATAGTATATTTAATATATTTTATATGTAAATTAGATTTCCAGAAAAATATTAAAATGTAGCATTAAATTCTTGGATGCAATTTTATCTTTCCTCTTTCACACCAACACCACTCATATGCTTTAACATATCACTACCTGAGTCCTCAGTGATCACAGAAAAGACATGATATATCAGGAGTCACCATCACAGTGCTAAGCAGAGGAGAGCTTTCCAAGTTACTTAAACTCATAAATGTGCACACACAGCAAAGGAGGGGAAAAAGGCTTTACAGCTACAGCAACACTAATATCTAAAAGCCACTTTCATGTTGTCTCCAGAGGTATTGTGCTTAAAAGAGAAGTAAGAGCAAATGTCAGAAGACAGACAATGATAGAAAAAGACATGCAAACTAAGAAATTCCTCTCTCTAGGCTCACATTTATCCCTTCTGTTGGGACTTTGGAAGATTCCTTTAAAGCAAGTGTGTTGAAGTAATTCACTGCTTTTAGAGCTGGAGCTCTGGATGTCTTGTAACTAAGTAAATAAGTCAGTAGTGGTCGTTGTTTTCATGGATTTATCAAGTTTACCCATCCAAATCGCCTTTAACTTGCTCAAAATATCATATGTGTGAGTATCGGAGCTCACGTTTGTTTTCAGTGTGAATCTTTTTTACTTTGAAGAAACTGGACATGTAATGCAACTTTAAATGTAATGACACAAAATATGAAATTCCAAAAGATAAAATATATTCCTGAGGTCAAAAACTACCTAATCAGTACAACAAGTAAATCAAGACATGTAAAAATTGGAAATGTGTGGCAGATTGGCTTAGCTAAAATGATGGAAGCTGTTACGGCTGTACACGAAGCAGTGTAGGAACACACACTCTCAAAATATCCATTGCTCTCCATTCTTGCATGTCCTCTGCAGCTCCCATATCACTTCACTTACTTTATCATGCATGCATGGTCCTGAACACACACACATTCAGATTTTTTCCATAATCTTTTCACCTCTACAGTTTTTGTCTTGCATGGACACACACATGGACTATTCTGCATAGCCTTTCAGAAAGAAACAATAACACATGATTAACATGTTTTATATGTGATTCAGTATTTTTCATTATAATATTTAACATACAATAACACATTTGCGTTTTCAAAAAGTGGACTAGTATTAATTTCAATTGTTATAATAAATATACTCCACTTTATCTGTTTATTTAGTTGGACTGATTTTAGGACAGAGCTTTGCTTGGAATGATGTCATCAAGTTATTGTATGTGACTGAGCACTAAGTCAAATAAAGTTTTTAATTCTAGTCAGTTTTGCCAGCCTTGCGCTAAAAACCTGCAGTCTCTTTAGCTCCTGTTCTGCATCCTTATATTCTCCCCTACTTGTGATCTGCCATCATTGCATCCTCACTGACAGACGAGGGTAATGAGAGAGATCTCTGTCCCACCGAGTGAAAGCTGAAGACCACCCACATCAACGGCCTGTATTCACATGAACGCACAAAAGAGAAAAGGAGGCTGACAGGGAGGCAGAGCGGATTCTTTGGGACGCAGCTTATCTGTCTGAGCTTCTTGCCCTTCACTGGGTCAAGTAGATGTGTTAAGCGAAGCAAGGAGGTGCCGGCAGAGAGTGGCCAGAGGACATATGATGCAGCTGGAGATGAAGGCGTGGAGGGAAGGGGCATCTTTTATTCTCATGAAAAATTTACATTGTCTCCCACGACAGGAGCCACCGAGAGCCCATGCAGTCATGTTGTTCCAGCCCATTCTCAAATTGTAAAATATAAATGTTTTCCACAAGCACAATACATATTAGTTTCCCAATCTACCTTTCAGATTTGTATAAAAACTATTTTTAGTTTTAGTTTTTAAGGCAGTTGTTTTATGCCGAATAGCAACACATTAAATGACAAGAAGCAAAACCAATCAGTATAAAACTTTACAGCCCATAACGAATTATCTTTTTATAACCATAACTATTAGAAATGACACAGTAGTACAGACGTAAGTGATGACTATTACAGAAAAACTTGTGAATTCTGACTAGCAAGCTCACACCTGAAGGCCGATCCACCACCCGACCTGCCCGTAGATCAGAGAACCATCATCGGCAGTTGGAGCTGTATCGCAGTTTAAAACTGGAAGCTAAATGTAGATCAGCTTTTTTTAGTTTTTATTAATAAACTGCTAAATATTTTGCAGCCAAGCAGCATAGATATTTTACAATTTGACATGAGGACATGTTGATTTTTAGTCTTTTTTTAAATGTTTGTGTGAGACACAGTTTGAGTTTTTGACATTTTGACTGGTCCATCTTTTAGTCTCTAACTCCCCTAAAAGGCTGAATGAGGAGTAAGTTTCATAGTAAACATTAGAATTAGTAGGAGTTAAGGTCATTTAATTGTGGAGGTTAAGGTAAGAGAGTAGGAAATATCTCATGTTAATTAATGTTGTCACTAAAATATAAAAAAAAATGTGAGTCAACATAATACCCTCATTCAGAAAGTTAAAATATTTCAGTGAGAATTGTTTCCATTTTCCTGTCTGTTTGCATGAGTGAGGTTTTCCTCACTCTGTCTCTTTTTCTGTCATCTTGTCACCTCTCTCTTCCTCAGGCCATCACCGTCCCACGGGCGGACCTGAGGTCCCAAATGAATGCTAAGCACACACAAACCAAACTGAAAAATATAGAGACATGCAGTTAGACAATGATAGACTTGAGCATGCATAATTTATGCCACAAGCACATTGTTCCCTCGATTTTTAAGATGTCAGTCATCTGCGTTTGAGTGCACTGGCATGTGTGCAAGCGTGTTTCATGAATGTTGTCATCTCGGGGAATGTATGTGAACTGTTAAAGGGAGGGGGAAACTACATTTGTGTTTGTGTATACCTTTTGTTTGCTTTGCCTTTGGATATAACTAATGGTAGTTATTAGCTTTGCTTTAATATAAATGAGGTCATTTATGTAGGAAAAATACTTCTGTTTAGGATGGTTTAGCATTAGCTATTTATTTTCCTTTGCATGCTGGAACCTTTAGATTGCATCCAAACTAGCCATTTCTCCAAATCCCCTATTTTGCAAAGACCTCAATTTTTCATCCATGGTTTGGTCCATACATCTTATAGCTATATATTTTTTATTAATTCTTCTTTATTGGTGTGGTGAGTAAGATAAAATAAGAGGTAAATGTGCTTTTCTTTGAGTGTGGTTCATTTATGATTGTAGATTATATGTCGCCTTTCAATCTATAACACTCCCTACCTGAACAATCTTTATAAGTTAGACCAAACAAACAAATTTAAATGTGACATTAAAGAAAACAACCAAAGTAACGGAATAAAAAAAATCATATTACCCAAGTCCATATAGTAATAAAAAATAGTTTACCCATCTATAGTCCCTTCAGTAGCTAAAACGACACAGAACTCCATCTGTTTTTCTGTCACATGATCTTCTTTTCTATCTGGTTACGGTCAGACATATAGCCCTTCCACATTACTGCACTGTATAATTTCTTTTTTCTATTGCTTAACAGATGGCAGTGTGGTGGATAGATAGACGGGACATGGCAGGGACGAGTGGGAATTTGTGAAAAAGCTCTGCCGTATGTGCCTTTTTAAATGTGCCAAATCTGTACACCTGCTTCTAAATTACTTTCGATAAAAAACAGCACTGCCTACACAATGCACTGATGTTGGAAATGGATAGTTTTCTCTACACATAGTAACCTCGGTTCCTCCATTCTTCGTTGTTTGAATGGAAACTGAATAAGCAAGGCTCTGCATGTGCTTTTAAAATCAAACCACATTATTCAACACTTCTCATCTCATTTTTTATTCTTTTCTGTTAAAGAGACAAGAAATTTGAGTAGTGAGCAATGAAATATTCATTCAGCATAGCAGTATAGTATAAATAAGTCCAATAAAAGTCTGGAATAGCTGAATTTTTTTGTAAAGATTTTTGCAGATAACATGGTCTCAGAAAGCAGAAATCTTCAATTTTAAAGTTAGAAAAAAATTGTGTATGAATCCTACCCAAACACACACCTACTAGTGATGACTCAAAAGCAAGTAGGAAAATAGTTTTAACTGAATAGTCTGAAAAGTGTCAGGAACCGAGACGTATACCTTTTCAAACTGAAAACTGGCTGCAGTGGGGATTGCCCTCTAATCAGCTTGACTGTAGGGAGATATGTGTAGTTATTCATTTCCCATATTATAGCTTTATAAGGGCATGGGGTAGAGTGTTAGAGTGTACTTCTGTTGATGATCTGCTGTGATAGATACTTAAATATGAGTACTTTACTGGTGTTGTGTGTTTAGTCAGTGATCCTAGAGAGCACGGAGTCTGCATTAAGTATCTGAGATGCATCCAAGACCATGTTGTGCCAGAATCAGAATATTGCTGTTTGTGTTGATGTTGTGAGCCTCTAATGCTTGTGAATAATGGAATGTTAATCCATGTGTACAACATCTTTCTCCCACACGCCTTTTCTTGCCTTTCCACTGCTGTTTTTTATTTAACTTGTGTGCATGAAGGTGTTTGCAGTCCATAAAAAAGCATTTTTATGCCCATCTGTGTTCTCATGAATATTTATCTTCTGAAGCAGTTAGAATTCATTTTTAATATAAATTATCACAAACACATAATAAAAACAGAACACAGAGGGTGTAAATGTTCCACCCAGTATTAAAGGGTTAAAAGATCTCTCTCGGCACAGAATTTTATACTCAGATTGTCAGTTTTTTATTCTGCTGACATTGAAATTCAAATAAGAGAGATTCAACCATTTAACAGGAAGCCCGGGACTCTTTAAATATACATATCTGCTGAACTTTGCCCTTCAAGTGTCAAAAAAGACTAGATTTAACTGAAAATGATTGTCTGGATCCTTGGCGATTCATATTTTACAAATCAGGCTAAATCTCCTAAATGAAACGTAGCACAGGTTGGTTTGTGATGAGGCTGAGATGAGACGAACATACAGCTTGTAGAGATGCATTTTTACTTCAATGAGGCAGGTGTGGGATGACTGCTGAAGTAGAAAGAGAGAAAAAATAAGAGAAGTTGAAAACAGGAAAACTAAGGTGAACTTTCAGGTAGATTGGTAACACAGAGGGGAAAAGGCACATTAAATGAGAGGAAAGGTGACAAGTAATATTTCAGAAGGCCAAAGAGCACAAGACAGCAAGAATAGGTTAGTCCGGTAAACTTCACCAAGCTTTCTAGAATGAGCATTTTATCTCTTCCATTGGTCCATATTTTGCTGTATCTACTTCAACAAATACCTTCCTGATAACCTTGTGCTGTCGAGTGTGGAGCTGAACATCATATCGAGTCACTTAAAATGAGAAACCACAGTCGTGTTTTGTTGTTGTTCAGATCTTGCCTTCTTTTACTACCCGTGACTGTAAATTTAGGTTGGACGTGTCATTTTTATGTTTCATCATAAAAGCGTGTTGATGGGATATTATCTGCTTTGCTTTTTACAGACGATGCTGCCCTCCTTTCTCCCAGCTTGTTTTGTTCCTTTTTTCTCTGCTTTCACTCATTAAATGACCCATCCAGACATTTCTCGCCATCCTATCTAGTGATCATGTTGCCACAGAACCTACTGCAGTTTGGTGTCTTCTAAGACAAAGGCTGTGAGAAATCATTATCATAAAAATGAATCCAAATGTGTGGATTACACCTCACTTTCCCACTTATGAAATGAGATTTTCATGTATGCCTTGTAGTGTTGGAGTTATTTATGCAAACATGTAATTATTAAAAAAAAGTAATTTAGTGACAGAGTGTAGCAAAAGATGGACATCTACATATTGTCCTCACATGCAGCAGTAATGACATGACCTTCTGTATTGAATTTTGTTATTAATGAGAAGTATTTTGTAGTAAAAATGGTGTTATGTCTGGAGGGTATTTTGCTGTCAGACTATGAAGCGTGATCTTGCTTGTATAACAGCAGCAGTCTTACATTATTTAAAGAATAGATTATGACTTTGAAGTGTTGAATTTTAATCAGTTATCTGACAAAAAAAGAAAAAAAAGAGGAATCAAAGCTTGCTGAGACAATAAAATGAGAAGTCCTCAGCTGTGCTGGAGTTGCCAGTCTTCATGGTCCAGCTCAAATCATCAGGGGATCACTGAAGTTGCTGTGACTGCTCATGTGAAAATCATGTGATAATGTCTTCAAGAGTTTTGCAGACTTTTTTTTTTAAAGCAAAATATGGATTTGGGCTATGTCCACATGGAGATGGGTTTAGCTTAAGTTCATCGTTTCGATGTTTCTTCCACATGGAACCGACGTCTTGAGAGCCAAAAATGCACTTTTTTTAAATGAAGTCCCAAAGAAAATAAATCTGAAAATGCCACAGTTTTGTTTCCATGGCTACAACCCATTCGGATCCGTCCTGAACCAATGATGTCATAGCACTATGTCTCCCTGAACCCGCATGCCTGCATGTGCAAACAGCTACAACAATGGCGGATTACAGTGTGTTTGCACTACTGAGACTGATATGGCTTCTCCTCATCATCCATTCACATTAGAACTTGGTTAAAAAAAATATGAACTAATTAGAATCTACTTAAATTTAAAAAGTTTTAATTTTTCACTCTTGGTTTTATTGCAGCCATTTGCTAAAATCGAAAAAGTTCATTTTATTTCTCATTAATGTACACTCAGCACCCCATCTTGACAGAAAAAAACAGAAATGTAGAAATTTTTGCACATTTATTCAAAAAAAGAAAAACTGAAATATCACATGGTGATAAGTATTCAAACCCTTTGCTGTGACACTCACATTTAACTCACATGCTGTTCATTTCTTCAGATCCTCCTTGAGATGCTTCTACTCCTTCATTGGAGTCCAGCTGTTTATGAATTAGACTGATTGGACTTGATTAGGAAAGGAACACACCTGTCTATTTAAGACCTTACAGCTCACCGTGCATGTCAGAGCAAATGAGAATCATGAGGTCGAAGGAACTGCCCAATGAGCTCAGAGATAGAATTGTGGCAAGGCACAGATCTGGCCAAGGTTACAAAAGAATTTCTGCAGCACTCAAGGTTCCTAAGAGCACAGTGGCCTCCATAATCCTTAAATGGAAGAAGTTTGAGACGACCAGAACTCTTCCTAGACCTGGCCGTACAGCCAAACTGAACAATCGTGGGAGAAGAGCCTTGGTGAGAGAAGGAAAGAAGAACCCAAAGATCACTGTGTGGCTGAGCTCCAGAGATGCAGTAGGGAGATGGGAGAAAGTTCCACAAAGTCAACTATCACTGCAGCCCTCCACCAGTCTGGGCTTTATGGCAGAGTGGCCCAACGGACACCTCTCCTCAGAGCAAGACATCTGAAAGCCTGAATAGAGTTTGCCAAAAAACACATGAAAGACTCCCAGACTATGAGAAATAAGATTCTCTGGTCTGATGAGACCAAGATTGAACTTTTTGGCATTAATTCTAAGCGGTATGTGAGGAGAAAACCAGGCACTGCTCATCACCTGCCCAATACAATCCCAACAGTGAAACATGGTGGTGGCATCATTCCCAGAAAGACTCATGGCTTTACTCACTCAAAAAGGTGCTTCTACTCAATGCTGAGCAAAGGCTCTGAAGACTTCAGCCCATGTGATATTTCAGTTTTTCTTTTTTAATAAATGTGCAAATATTTCTACATTTCTGTTTTTTTTTCTATCGAGATGGGGTGCTGAGTGTAGATTAATGAGAGATAAAATGAAAGTTTCGATTTTAGCAAATGACTGCAATAAAGCCAAGAGTGAAAAATTTAAAGGGGTCTGAATACTTTCTGTACCTACTGTATACACAGCTGAAAGGTTGTCCGTGTCACTTCTGTCCAAAATCAGCTGTTCTCGCCTAGATAATGCCAAATTTGCATTTTTAAAATAACACTCATAATAAGTTTGTTTCTGAACACCCAATGATAAAAAAAAATCTAAATGGAAGGCTGGAAAAATATCAGAAACTTCATAAATAAGGAGGGTTAATGCTCTTTGGTGAATTATGTTCTCAGCTGTTACAGGGCATCTAAATGCCAGCGCTAAGACCGTGGGCTCTGCCATGTTCAACAAACACCAAGTGATTTAAAAATAAATAAAAGGAAGTGACTGATTTTGATGGTACTGGAAACAGACTCAGTGTTTTATGAAAATAGTTATTTGAGAATATCTTTAATATTAAAGAAAAATGCATGTTACATAAATATCCGTAAATTAACTGATATTGAATCAGATTACTGGTGATACCCAGCCCTAGTCCCCATAAATGTCTCCTTTTCAGCTCGATTCTCCGCCATCATCTGCGTTTGTTTACGTTGCTCAAGTTTATGTTCATGTGCCATCTTATTCTTTATTTATGTGTATCACTGTGGCACATTACAGCGCTACCTCCAGGCCTGGCATATGTACCATAGTGTTTTAAATATGTTTTTATATTTTGGTCATTCCAAATTTCCTCCAAAACAACAACAAAAGTCAGGTAAACAAACAAATATTACTGATCAAGAATTCATTTAAATTTGAAGAAACAAATGAATGACCAAAGAAGTGTAGGCTGAAGCCCTAGATTATTACACCCACATTCCTTTACATACAAATATTCCCAATGTCAGCACAACTTTTCAGCACTTTTGTGTGAACACACACATTTCTTGAAACAATTCTGACTTTATGGAGAACTTTTTATAAATGAAATCGGTTTCATCTCCTTTTGGATATAAACTTAATGTGTTATGTAAGGCTTTAACCAGTACAAAACGTCCCCTCAAAACAGTCCAAAAACATTTGAGTTATTTCAGTCTGGGACAATGAAGTACAACAACTGACAGATGAATCAATAGCTACACATTACCAACACTAAAGACATACTGTAACTGTGCCCAAAAACAGAGGCAATTACAAGAATTGTGATATTTTCCGACAGCCATGTCCTCAGTTAATCGATCTATGTCTGGAATTTTTTTATTGGCTACTTCTGAAGAGTTCAGTCAACTCTAACATTAACATCTGGACTGCATGGATTCCAGTGTTGACATGAGAAAAGGTTACCTCAAGAAACTGGCAGCCAGCCAGTTGATTATTGATCCTCTGGGCATGTTACACGTTGTCGGTCATCCTGTGGTGCCTGAGGGTTTCGTTTGCTTTGAAAATAACATTATTTTGCCTGAGCACGACTGAAGTGACATATTGCACTGGAAGTAGATAAGCCAATTAGAGCAGTTTTTTTTCTTGTCAAAAAATCGTACGCATTTCCCAACAGGAAAAAAATACATTCTCTGAAATTCCTTTACATTTTCTAAAAAAACAAGCACATTCTTTGTCTTAGTGTTTCATCCACACGGCAGATTGTCATGTTGGATCTTTGAGAGACTTCACCTTGTACCCTGTTGTGCATTCAGTGCTCATGCATACACTGTAAAAGCTCTCAAAAGTTGTCACACTGTGATTAAACATTCATTATTCATTCTAAAAATCATACATAAACAAAAGAAACAGTCATAAAATCTAGATAACTAGAGAAAAGGAACCAAGAACCAAGAGGCCATGAATCAGAGGCTTATCAAACTCTTGCTCTAGGTATGAACTGTCAACACAGAAACAGTAGACCCTCTTTCTGTCTCACACACACACACACACACACATACCATTGGAAATCTTACGTCCATAGTAAAACAAGGCAACAATGGCACAACACATTCAAGCCCCTCCCTGTCCCCACTTTGTCCTTCTAATCAGTTATTCTTAAAGTAGGAGGAACCAGAAGTGTGCGAAGGTTGGCATGTTTAATTCATCAGTCTCACAACAAGCTCTGTCATCATGTAGATTTATAGTTTTGGTTAAAGAGCTTTGAGAAGATGGAGATTTAGCTACCGCAGAACTCTAAATGGAGGTTTAGCATGTACTTTACCAAACTCATCTTTCATCCAGCGTTGTTCTGAGGAGGGATGCAAATGGAAAAAGAAATTGATTTTTCTGAGATTTGTTCCATTTGTGCATTTGCATAATTTCCTCCTCAGCTGCTTTGTTGATGTTTTTTTTACATTTTATATATTATTGAAATGGGTTATTTTGTTGTTCTTTTGATTTTTTTTTTTTTTTTATTTTCTTCTTTATTTTAAACTGTGACATTGCTTCAAATTTCCTGATGATTAAAAAGTCAGTCACCTTCAGGAAAATCCAAGTTTTTATGACTGATGTTTTACACTTACAGGATGCATTAGTACACATAAAACTTGATTAGCAACACTGGGGAGCCTTTGAGACCCACAACTCAATTTTATTCTGCAGCAATTTTGGATCCAACGACACTGCTACTTAGGGATGGGACGAAATATCGTTGGACGAAATATCGCGATACAAAGCGTGACGTAATGCATCGAGTTTAAAAAAAATGGATCGTGAAATAAAGGCCAGATGGCACTGCCACATGATTTTTGTAGTATATAATTCAGTGTAAATGTGCGTGTAGTTTATGGTGGCAGGCTGGCAGCACTCTCTGCGGGTCAAGCAGGAGAAAACTAAATGAAAAAAAAAAAATAAAATCCGTGAATGGTGCAGTCAGTGCGTTATCACGTCAGTCGGTCACGGCGCGTGCTGCAACAACGCTGTAGGCTAAACGAGCTAACGGACGTTAGCACCACCAACTACCTTGCCCCCAAACAGCCGAAAGATGTCGGATGAGGTCGAAATTGAGGACGCTCCGCCTGGATACAGGTCATATGTCTGGCAGTATTTTGGCTTTCTCATTAAAAGCCACTGAAGACCGCCACAACAGTTCTTTGTGATGAAAAAGAGCCCACTGCTTCACTTATAATGCCACTTAAGCACATGATCGAGCAAAGCATGTCACCAGATGAAAATGACACACAGACCATCGCCAGCATGAAAAGCGCCATCCTACTTGACATCACGGGCCGTTACTCTGGGGACTGTAATGACATGTTGCAGGAGTGCGCAGCGCTTGACCCACGATTCCGAAGCCTCTCCCACCTGAATGATGAACAACGTGAGTCCGTCTATGCGAGGATACGGGAAAAAGCTTCAGGACTTCATGCGCAACGCAACAAGGTAGACTAACCTTTTTTGAAAAAAATGGAGCTGGGTTGTGCGTGTGTAACTGTATATGTGTAAGCTACAGCCTGAAAACTTATTTCTCATATATATAAATATAATTAATATAAATTAATTAGTAGTTACAGTGAAAGCGAGAGGGGGCGGGGCGTGTCTGTGACGGAGTGAGAGAGATGGAGAGAGAGAGTGTGTCTGTAAGAAAGAGGAGTGAGGGATTGAAAGAAATGTTTGAGCTAGTTTTTCTCTTCTTTTTTCTTTTTCTTTTGTCTTTTTTTTTTAAGACCAGTGACACTGATGAAAAAACTAGGGCCAGTGCTTCAACATCAGGGTCTGCAGCAGAGCGGGTCTTTGTCATGGCTGAGGCAGCACAGGGAGCAGAGCAGAGCCAGGAAGAGCCAGTAGAACGAGAAAGGCAGATGCAGGACGTGATCCAGCCTCCCCCACCAAAGAAGACAGCGCTAGAAGATCTCCTTGGGAGCTCCTACACCACTGTTGAGGCAGTGCAGTCCAGCAGAGGGATTGAAATGTAGATACTCTCCTACAGAAATGGGATTCCTATCCCACTTAACAGTAGTCCACTTGAGTGGTGGAAAGTGAATGCATATGCTTACCCCATACTTGCCCCTTTTGCCAAAGCCTACCTTTGCATTCCTGCTACGTCAGTGCCCAGCGAGCGTGTCTTTTCTACAGCAGGAGACATTGTGTCTGCTCAAAGATCACTGATTACACCAGAACATGTTGATATGTTAGTTTTTCTGAAGAAGAACCAGTGCTAGGCCAGGCCCATGACTTAAGAGAAGGTGAGAGAGCTTAACCTAGGGTAAGAGCTGCACAAAGGGAGTGTTCTTGTTTTTGTTTGGCATGTAAGGCTGTGTGCTTTCTGTGTGCAACTGAAACAAAAATAAATAAGTTGTAATTACACAATAATATTTTTTATTTTTTTCTCTTTTCATATCGTATCGTGATGTATCGTTTCGTGACCCTGCCATATCGAGATGCATTGTATCGTGAGTTTAAGTGTATCGTCCCATCCCTACTGCTACTACAGGAACAAAACAAGAAAATAATAGTTTGAGGAAATAAAGCCCCTAACTCGGTTTGTAGAGTATCTGTAAAGCACATACTTTATATGTTAAACTGTAGCATCAAGGTATGTTTTGTGGTTGAAATGCATCAATTTCATTTTGTGCAGTCAGAAGTTCTTTACATCAATCACGTTGAAAAATCCATTAATTGCTATATAATTTTTATTCCACAGAGGAAGAAGCAGAAAAGGAAAGCTGAGCTGTATTGTACTTTTATCAGGCAGCATAAGAGTTGTGACAGTCTGGAGCTGAGGTTTTTCTGGGCTGTCTGTCTCGGTGTCCTTCACACTGAGGGCTTGGATGACAGGGCTTGGATGCTGGGGAGGGGGAGTTTTCATGTGACAGAAGGCTTTGCCTAATAGCCGGTCTGTTCTCTAACTCTGTCTGTTTTCTTTCTCTGTCTCACAAACACACACTTTTTCTGCCTTTTTCTTTCCTCTTCTCTGGCCACATGTGTCCATAACATCCACCCCCATCTCTGATGGGGGAGAGTGCACACAGAGAAGAAGGCGACAGGGTTTTTCATTTTAAAATTTTTTCCAGAGCATTCCAGTTTCCACGACAGCTTGTCAGGCTACCTGAGCAGTCTCTCATTAAGTAGGCGTCAGTGCTCTGCTGTTAAAGAAAAAGGGGATTTGTTTGAAAATGACAACAGGGGGCATTTCTGCCAGGCTGCCAAATGTGTGGGCACTACTGTGACCAGTCAGTCTTATTAATGGCTGCCTGCCTCTGAGAATGAGCCAGCTTAGGGCTCACATGGCAGACTGTGAAGATCAGACAAGGAGGGAATATGGATGGTCGAGGTGATGATGATCAAGATCAGCTTAATCAAGTCAAGTTTAGAAAAAGGAAACTGACACAGGATATCATCAAGTTTGGAGACTGAATAAAGAAATTAACTCTAGTTAAAGTTAAGTTAGTACATGGGGAAGAAATGATACTAAATGGTAGAATGGGGACGGGAAGGGCTCTCACTGTTTGTTACCTGTAAGCTGAAGCTGGGTGCCACAGAAAGGAAAGATAAACTTTATCTCTCCAATATGTTTCTCTCTCCGTTTATCACTCTTGTGAGCTTGAGATTCAAACTTCAGAAGAGTATTTCATATTACAGAAAATTCAATTTATGCCAGAGACATAGCCTGCATTTAAATCATGCATTTTTGTAACATCTAAGAAAAGAGGGTTTCACTTTTCTTGGGAAATATAATTTATCCCCAGACTCGGAGCTGTCGTCAAGCTCAGTCTAGGCTGTATCTTGTCTGATGCAGTTATGTATAAACCACATGGCAGAAGTGATGTTTTAAATAACATCCTCTCTCTCATTCAACCACAGAAACAATGACAGCTCTTTATACAGTAAATACTTCATTTTCATGCCATTACTGATGTTATCACAGATGATTACATTTGTAATAAAGGAGGGTTTTCCTGACGAACTACCCGTTTGCAACTGACGTGCATAACTGATTAACAATATAAATGCAATTGTTGTCATTTAATCTTATTTAGGAAAACACATGAATGAAAATACACTGTATGTGTGTGTGCATATTTTTACTTGGATGGCCAAACTACTTTTAAGAGATTCTGTTCAAATTAGCTCCAGCTTCCCAAATTTATTTTCTTATTGGTTCTTTTGCTAAATTTGCATTACAGTTTGACTGTTTATGACTTTATGTATGCATTGCATATACGTGCACCTGTCAGCATCCAATAGTTTGTCCATCCTTCTGCAGCAAACTGAGCCCAGGTTGTGATGGGATAAATTAGATTCAGTCTCTCACCAAAGATTTATCTTCTATCACCAGAAAAGATAAACCACTTATATGATATTACATTGTGACATTTACAATAACCCCCTCCCCTGAGTTTCTTTATTTCAAGTGTTTTTGTGTTTTGGAGAGAGAAATGAACAGCAGCTTATAAGGCAAATAACATGGCACAAAATACCATCATAAAGATCCAAAACCTTTTTAACCAACTGCATCCACCCTAGTTTAGACTTTGGATGGTCTGTAAAACTGCTTTGACATACTTTAGTTCAATACAAATAAAGCTGAATTATTTGTCTTCTCTCCATTTTTGTGTTAAAATAAAACATGTTGTATTTTTATTTTGAAAAACCATGAAATGATTCTATTATTTTGCTGTTGCTTCCCTTTAAGGGATTTTCTTTGCATCACATTGTCTTGTATTTTGCCATCCATTGCATAATGACTGTAGAAAACTGGAGCGGACAGTGGTGTGCCTATAGGCGAGCAATGTTCAGAGTAATTGTCGACTGTTGACTGACTAAAAGCCTCTAAGTGGAAAGTGGCTTTTAATGATGTGTGCTAGTCCAGACACAGCCATGAACTATACCTAAGGTAAGTTTTCTTTATGGTCAGGTAGATTTTACAAGTTACATTTACAATATTGAGCTGCTTAATCGTGGATAGAAATTACTAGTCATCCATAATTAATTCCTCAATTGCTCATTTAGTGATTGTGAAATAATTAAATGAGACAATGAAAGTTTTTACCGTAGTTTAATGCTCTTAAGCATTGCATTAATTCCTCTGTCTGATTACTGGCGGGTACATTTGTCATGGCATGTAAGATTTTATTTTATGGAGGAATAACGGTATCCATCCAACTCCTTTCACCTGCTGAAACACCGACAAACCTATGAGATTATTCTGATTGGCTGAGCATCAGCACACTGCTTTGTTCTGCATCGCTGACCTTTTCTGCCTGGCTGTGCACCGGCTCATGCGTTATATATTGAGCTTCCTGCAAGTAATCCTTGATTAGAGTGGCTTGCACTACAATGCATTGCATGATTTAAACTTGACAATAGTCGTCTATATGAACATGAGTTTGAATGGACTCTGCTTGCTGTGAAACATGTGGCAGATAATGAAATGGATTTATCTTTGCCTCTCCCGTATTGTTCTGATAAAAGAAGCCGTGCACAGGCAGGGTCATATTAAACATCCCCCAACTCGTGGTTCCGTGTAGGGCTGTGATGCATTGCCTGTTGTTGTCCCTTGTCTCTTTAGCTTCTCTGTGAACTGACTAGGTCTTTTGAAAAGCACCACAGTGCGTTGCATTGTCTTACAGAGGGAACATAGTACCTGGAACACATAAATGGACCAGTGACTTTGAAAGAAGCAGATTGTTGCTGTTTGTAGCAATTAATCATTTTTTCCGAACATTTATTACATGATGGTAGGTTCTTTCTTTCTCTATCAAGATGATGCAGGAATTTAATTAGGGTGCTTTGTTTGTAATTAATAAGTTACAAGGTAACACTTGATGTGATCAAGCTTCCATTTAAGCTATTATTCAACAGCAGTACTTTTTATTCCATAGTGTAGCCCATTTTCTGTGGTCAGCCTGGATATTGTGAGTGTAAAAACCTGTATTAACTGGGGGTAAACATTGTCTTCAGTCCAATATGTCAAGATGTAACAACGCCAAACTTCTGCAAGTTCTCCATAGTTCACCAGGGGTTGCTGCAAACATGCAGATTTTCAGGGAACCTTGACACCCCTGTAGATTTTTCTCCCATTACATGGAGGAGGAACATCGCTGTAGTTGTTTTCTTAGTCTCAAGGCGAATCATTGTCATCATGAATCTCCTCCTTTGCAGAGTATTTTTTATTCTATCAGAAAACCTCACAGATGGATTCAGCTGTATCTGAACAGTCCTAAATAGCAGTTTTATCAAATAGGTAAAAATAAATCAGAGCACATTTTTAAATAATTAAATATACAAATAAGTCCTACAGTCTGTTTGCATTCTATCATTTGAAAGATGGTTTTACAGTCGCATGGCATGCTAATGCTGTTGAGGATATTGTAGCTGTATCACATGCACATCCTGTGTGTTGGCGGTTTAACTGTAAAATTGTTCATGTTATGAAATTCAAGCTTGTGACTCATCCTGTCTGCCATGCAGCTCCAGTACCCGCACAGATGGTAGCACCTCTCACCGAGGAATCTTAATGAAGTCCTCGTTCATCAATAACAATCACCGCTACTGGTTACAGCTTTCCCTTTCTGCAATGACAGGAGAAAACCTTAGTGGAACATAATTCTACATCATATTTCAAAATATAAATAAGACAGAGCTGTAGAGAGGAAAAGGAATCACCAAATCATCCGAC
Source organism: Melanotaenia boesemani (assembly GCF_017639745.1). Lineage (NCBI taxonomy): Eukaryota > Metazoa > Chordata > Actinopteri > Atheriniformes > Melanotaeniidae > Melanotaenia > Melanotaenia boesemani. Next base: position 32,195,172 of record NC_055691.1, read on the forward strand.
ATCAACAAGTTAGAACATTAGGAGTAATGTGGAGACTTTTTACCAACCTGTATAGCCAGATATCCTGAGGTGGGTTACTGTAACTTCCCAGAGTCCTAAGTGCACAATTCAGGTAGAGTTTATCTAGAGAGCAACCTTAAAAGTTGTCAAAATAGGGAAGATGCAGTCATGCTTTAAAACTACTCAGGTAAATTTTAGAATAACAAGTGCAACGATGGCATGTACAGGAGGCACCCCCATACCTGTCCAGTAGATAAAATCTGAACAGCTGCACCTAAATAAACTAAGGTAACGGCACAGAGCAGAGGGTGGAGATTCATAGACAGGAGCATAAACATGACAAACACATTTCCAATGCTTTGTCAACATAGAACAGTTAACTAAATGAGTCAGAAAGATTTGTCCAGCTTTTTGGCTCAACCAAGTACTGAAGAAGCTGTGTGCACTTATGCCCAAGATGATATTGTGTGATGAAATCATGAACTTATGACCTAGTTGATATTGTTTGATGAAATCGTGATCCTGTATTTAAATAAAATGACTAAAAAAAAAAAAAAAAAAAAAAAAAATTATATGCACTGCACTAGCACTACATGACAGCACCTGGGTCCAACTGGACTCAAAAGCGGTCTGACTATCACTTAATTATGACGTCCCATCTTGTTTGAATTCATGCTTGTGTTGTTCTTCCTCTCAAATGTAAGTCGCTTTGGATAAAAGCGTCTGCTAAATGACTGTAGAATAGAATAGAATAGAATAGTTCTGGTAATAATTTGGCTGTATTACAGAGATTAAACAAGCATCAGTCCATAACATGCAGGTCTATAACATCCACAGAGCACAGAGCTACCATCACTGCTTTGTCTTTGTTAATAGAAAAAATATATTCAAAATAAACACCTCTGCATAAGAATAGCATTTCACAAGGTTTTTTTTTTATTTTTTTTTAGCATCCACAACCAAACACCCTGTAAGAAGAGCAGATCCACAATCCACACCACCTCACACCCTACAATGCTTTCTTATCTAGTTATCTTTTGTCAAGCACAGCAGCACACACAGCACAGTTCATGAATGCAGCAGATGAAACACTCACTCACAAATTCATGTTCAACAAAACAGAGCAGGAGAATTGTGGTAGAGACTCACTGATCTGAAAGGAAACAACTGCACACAGATATGAGCTATTTTGACCACACACTAATGATGTGAGGTAAACACTGATGCTGTAAAGACTTTGGTCTAAATTTAACCTCATTCTAAAAGATTTGGTCCTGTGAAAGCTTGACTGTTCACACTCTGTGAACTTGAAGCTTGATTTTCATTTTTGGCTTTGCATTAGCATATTTATAACCTGAGGCTGGATTTTAAGAAGCTTTTTTTTAAATTGAAGGTTTTCTTCAAACTGCACACTGAAATATTTCTTCTCAGCTTTGGAAAAAAAACTTGGAAAGATTATATTTTTAGAAATGATTGAAGTTTATCCTCTGTGTAAAGCTTGGCTAACATCTCATTAACATTGTTTGGTGCGGCGACAAGGCAATCACTTTCTTACTCTTCGGTGGCAGTCGCATAATCTGCCTCGTGTATGTGTGTGTGTGTGTGTGTGTGTGCGTGAGGCTTATCTCTCTTGAAATAAAGTGTTTTTGTTGAAAATTAAATCTGCAATGCAAACCAAGCTTTATTGGGCATATTTTCAATGTATTTAAAATATTTAATGACAATGCTGAGAGAAATCCGCTGCCTCTCATAAAGGCCTGATTAACGTGAAACAATGAACTGTAATAGAAACTCTTAAAATCTGTAAGCCGCAGCTTTAAAACTTACACATCACCTCTCCCTGTTTCACGTCCCAGCAACAAGTTATCGATCAAGATAATATTACTGACTCTCCTCCCAATGTTCACCCTCCTGAAGCTCAATTTAATGGTCTTCTCCTTCTCCTATGCCTTTTCTCAACCTTTTTTTTCAACCCTTTGTTTAGTTATTTTCCCCCTTAGCATTTCTCCACATAAGAATGCATCTATATCTTAAATTCTTGCTTTCAAGATAATCAGAGGGTGAAGGAAATACTTGACATCCTAGAAAAAGCTCCAGGTGACAGGAATAAATATAACACTATTAAGAAAAGAGGGGAAGTTGGTAGACTAGAAGAAAGACAATAAATTAACAGCACATAAAATGTTTTTCCCCCTTACATTAAATTGCCATCTTCTAGAAATCAGCAGCTGTTTATATTCACTTTCTTTTTCTCACATCTTTGATGTTCTATCCTCATTTCACTTATTCATTTGACCTATTTTCCATACCACAGTCATCTCTTGTTAGAAAGATGTTTGTAGCATTAAATCATCATTTGGAAGCAACAGGTTTTGCTTCATTAAGTAATGGCAAAGTGAACTGCTCTGCTGGAAAGTAAGGCTAAGAGTCGGTCCTCTTGGGCTCCATCAATAACCATTAAGGATCCTCTTTCATTAGACCAAACTTCACAAGGTCCCCAGGCTTGAGAAATGGGCTCAACCACCCTGTGTGATGGAGTATGCCTAGATGGCATTACCACTGTTTAGGAATGTAAATTGGAATGCTTATTTTCCCCTCCGGATGATTGCCAAGATGTCTAGGTATGGCCTTATTCAACCTTTTCATTTAATCAAGAGGAACCTCTCTCCCCTATCAGCAACCTCCCTCCATCTTTACATCCACATATTAACTCACGGCTCTAAGGCTCATTCAGCATATCCAAGCTACAGCAGTATGAATATTCATGTGGCAATGAGGCTGCATCAAGCTGGCACGGCTGCCACAGCGTGATGGGAGTGTTTCCGGATGATGACTTAGGAGTCCTGCAGCTTTGCTGCCAAGAGCAGGGAATTCAAACTTAATCAGGGCAAGGACCCCTCCCTTCTCTATCTCCCAGCAAGCTCTATGGGGTTGAGGCCAAAACAGGAATAGAATGAGAGAGACAAAAGTCAACGTCTAGGCAGCATCATGCACACTCCTACACTCTGTTTTCCTCACAGGAACCAGTGTTTTTTTCCCCAATGAGTGATGGGTTCATTTTAGGGCTATTGGAGAAACTTTTCTGTTTCACTCAGAAAAGAGATATTAGTAAGATTAACTTTGTTCCACTCAATCAGTCCTATCTAAACTCTTATCTCTTTCTCATTCTCCCTCACACACACACTCACAACGTTCCAGATTTCCACAAACCATGGCTGTTGTCCATCCATCACCCAGAAGCACAGCTGGTGTGTTTCACTGAGGCCCAGACCAGATCTGTGGCCAGCCTCCCAAACCATCAGCTCCACTCTTTTCCACAGGCCATGGTCGCATCAAGTGGAAGAGGCAGTGATCATTACTGATCAATAAAACATTGACTGCATTAAAGCTTATGAATAAGTCATGAACTGAAAGAACCCAGTGGTCAGGACACACACACACACAGAGGAAATAGTCTTTTACTTTTGGCCAGGAAAGATTATCAGACAGAAAAAGAGAACAAAGCAAAAGCCTTAACTTTAAGGGACTTTATCAACCATGCACTGACATTTTCTTCTGTGTTAAAGCTTGTTTTTTTCCCTCCTCTACCCATTCAACTTGATGCCTCTCTGTCGTGTAATGGGCTTTTTCCTGTAGGTGGCATAAATAAGTTATTACATCCTTGTGTCCTAAGGCTTAGCAAAGACAGGCTGAATATAAATGGATCACTTGCATCCACAGGCCTCACCTTCTGTCATGTCAGTATATTTTTAATTTTACACATATATATATATAAATTTATTATTTTTTTATTTTATTTATTTATTTTTTTTTTTTAAAAGAGCGCTGTCACTGTTTCGGTCGACTGGAGTGTTGAGATGACATTCCTGTTCTCTTACTGACGTTTTACCCTAAACTCCAGTTCAGACAGGCTGACGTTGAGTGAGAACATGAGAAAGCATGTGCTGGGCTGCGAAAGGAGAGAAAATGGCCTGCTTGGTGTTGCAGACAGTTGAGTAAAACCGGTGAAGTGGACAGAAACACAAGTGGCAGCTTAGCCAAGGATTTGAATTAACAACCCTGTTGCATAATTAATGTCTCAGTTATATACTTTGGAGAGATGGTATAACTACACAGCAATTAACCCCGGATGTGTTTAACATCATTTTCTTTGGCAGACAGTTATTTGGGACTTAAAGCCAAGCAGTGTGTATTGTGTGTCTGTATACATATTGTTGCCACTTTAACACTTAAAAGACTTGAAGAACGTGACTGCTATGTATGTTGGAATTAGAACATTGAGGAGGCTCTGCTTGTGGGTTTACTCGCACAATACTGGGCACTGGTGTGCGTGTGTCTTTATTTACATGACTTGTTTGAGTTTGTTTGAGGAGGTGCAGAGAGAGGAAGCAGCTCTTTGACATACTTCTGTTGGCAGAAGCAGACAGAAATACTCAGGGAGCAGTCCTCAGAAGGCCTTATTTACAAGCTTATTTCCCCGATATTGCTTCTTATGGCAAAGGCGAGAGAAATGAGGATGCACATGTGGTGTTAAAGCAAATGTAGGCTGTAGAAAGAGATGCTTACAAATGTGTCCTTGTCAGAGAGATTAGAGATAGAGATAAAAGAATAAACTGAAGAAAAAAATGCAGGTTTATTGAATATTTATTTATTAGCAGCTTTTTGGGGGGGAAGAACTTTTGTCCTGAAACATTCAGCTGTCATGGCTCTCCATATTGCATTATAGATCAGCAAGCGGTTTACTGCTGAGATCTTGGCTAGTGCACTGTATTTCTGCAACAGCTGGGGCAGTGTGTGTAAATTCCAAAATAAACACAGGGTTGTGACAGTCATGGCGTTGACAATTAAAGGTTTATAATCCGTATTTTTTAGACAACTTTGAACATTTTTCATATATGTATATGTTTTTTTTTCCATCTTACAAAATTAGATTCCATTATTTTAATTTAATCATACTGCAGGAAGCCCAGGTTATTATTTATTGTTAATATGTTTGATTTATTTAATTTATTGCTTCATAACGTAGTCTATTCAGCAGCTACACATGCTTCATCCTCTAGAGAAAATGTCTTCAACATTATTCAGGCCAAGGACCCCCAAATGGATGCAGAGGCAGAGCAGGGACCATCATGCAGCTGATTGGCTGATGGTGTACTGCGACCATGTATGGAACTGTTAAGTTTGTTAAGCTTAGAAAAAATTTCGTAAAGAGATGTGAGTTGGGTGACCCAGACCTTGTCCCTGTGCAGCAGCTCTGTGACAGTGTCATCCAGATAGATGAGTTTAAGTCCAGCACGTGACAGCACTGTTCCATGTGAAAACCATTAAACCTCAGAGTGGTACAGCTGCACAGTGTCTTCGTCTCCCTCAGCAACACAGAGATTAGAAAAGACACATATTTGCAAAGAAATCTTTAATATATTGACACCTTTCATGACTGAGTCTATGACATCTGACACTTGTGACTGACTTCCTGTGTAGCATGCACTGTGTTCATCAGTGCGATTAGTCCACTTCTTAAAGCAGCCGCTTAGTGGAGTATATTTGGTACACACAGGTAATCCAATGTCATTGTCTTATTGAAGGTAAATCCAAACTTTAAATCATTACATGGATATTTTCGAGCCGTCTGTCATTTGCACTTTCTCTCTTATCAGCTGCTAAATCTGCAGCAGGTGCCGCCTCACCACCTTTTTCACTGGTGGTTTCTGAGGTGGAGGAGATATGGCTCTAGATATAGACCCTCACCTCTTGTGATTGTGAAGTGTTTTGGTTGAATAAGAAAATCTTTCCATTTTAGCCCACAACAGTGTCCATACAGTTGACATTACAATATACTGGCTTCAGTAGCTGGCCATTGTGGTTCAGAGCTGCAGTGTTTTAGCTGGAATATTTGGATCTGCATGCACGAGATTCGTGGATCAAGTAAATTATTATATTTTTTTGTCTTTAATATGTCTTCTTTATTTTACATTCATATAAAATTGGTGCATGCATTCTTGTATTTGAGATCTTGGACAGCTTTTAAATCAATAGACTACGCCAGTCATGGGTAATCTGACAGAGCCAGCATGTAACGTGCGCCCTTGTAAATGGGGTGCAGCCTCCTCTGTGTTTAGGAGACTTGAAGTGACTGGTTTAGGCTGGTCTTGTGCTGTGTGTGAGCCGGTTTCCAGCTTAAAATATTCCCCGGGTGTCACTGATGAGTCTAATTCTGATAAATTGATAAAAAGATAACATCTTCTGCCTCCACTTATCCATTCACTACAGTATTTTGGATTCATGTTAATACTTGTTTAAAATTGTGGGAAAAATATTCAAATATGTATTTTAAATAATAAAATGCATATTTGTATTTGGGGGTGGAGGTGTTTGGTTGATTAGGCCTCTCAGCCAAACACGCCCTCTCCCCAAGCAGTACCTCATCCCAGCTAACACTGGCTGTAAACAGAAGTGCACCCTCCAACTGCAGCTCTCGTCCCCAACAAAATGTTTTTGATATTGCGTCAGCCATCTCGTTCCAATGTTCCTAACCATCAATTTCCACAGCTCATGACACTAATGAGGATAAACTGAAATTGTTCTTTGCATTTTAAATCTAGATATACTTTATTTTTATTAAGCTTTTATTAGCCAAAAAAATTGCAACATTTTTCATTATGATAGATGACTTTGTCAGCTTGCTGCTGAAGGAGAGGAAGCAGGAAACTATTTTAAATGCAGCACAACGTTTTGCAGTCAGAAATGGAGAAGCAGAATGCTGTCTTGTCAGACTACTGTGAAAAACATGTTTGTTTATTTTTAAATCTGACGAAAAAGAAAAAAAAACGAGTTGAGCAGCTCATTTTCTCATCCTGATAACAGACAAGTTCAACAGAACTTTAAACAGTGACCCTAGAAGAAGACATATAACTTACACAGGTCTCAGCTAATTTTGATTCCAGCTATTAATTTTTCATTTTTAATTAATAACAAGGTCTTAATTTGCATCCTTGATAGTTTATGTTTACTGATAGGGGGACAGTTGGTGATAGCTCGCTCTGCAGACTTTGCCCATCTGTATGTAGGAAAACTGGAGAAAGAAAATAAAAATGAAAATGCTGAAATCCTTTTGATCCATCAGTAACACACTGGATCTACTCTACAATGGCTTTTTGCTTCATGACTTACTGCCATGCTGCTGTTTACAGAAGATTTCCATCCAGTCATACACAATTTATTCATTTGGGTTTTGTTATTGCTCTCTGTGCTTGTCTTACAGATTATTCATCTCTTTTATTAACTGTGTTTGGAGCAGTTTGTGTGAGGGATAAAGTTGCTTTGCTTTCAAATGACCCTTCGCTCCATTGGTTGTCATGAACCACTGTCAATACAGTAGCAACACATCTGCACTGTTTGTATGAATGCTTTGCTAACAATGAGAGAGCAAATGATCTTAGTGGCTTACACTGATTACATCTGTGCTTTGTAGAAACTATATTTATTCTGACCCTGAAATGGAATTTTTCTATAATATCAGTTTTAAATTGAGCAAGAGACTGCAGGCATTCCAGCGTGTCCCACAGTTTTTTCCCTTGATCTTATGTAAGTTCACAAATAAAAATGCAAACCAGCTGCTGAAGGTCCTTGGACGGGATTGCTTCAAATCAAATGACATTTGAACAAAGAAATCGAATGACATATCTTATAAGAGCACGTTGAATTTCATTGACTTAAACATACACGGTACACGGAATGTGTGTTTAGAAAATTCTGCTGACATATAGTCTTTTGAAAATAGATTGTGGTTCTGTGGATTTAGTGGGAAAACCATAATAAGATGGAGGGAGGATAGAGAGAAGTTATAAGAGAGTTGACTCCCGGGGAGAGCTCTGTCACCCTCATGACGTTGTCCAATTAGAGCATATGATTAGTGTAGAGTGTCTCCAGTGGAATATATCAGCTGGGCTCAGATTACTCCAGGTCCCTGCAATTTAGCTATCACTTTGTCTCTGTCACACCTGCTGCTAATATAAAACCGACAGAATGGATGATTTCTACTTAAGGTTTAGCTTGATTGAAGCTGATTACATTTCACCAAGGTTTGCTATATTCCTGTCATATATGTGTGTGTTGGGAAAGTGTTTGTGATGTTGTATGCAGGTTGTTGTGAAACAGGAGAAATGAAGAACTGGAGAACTGTCACCTATATGATGCATTTTTGTGTTTTATTTGTTTACTCTTCCAGGCTGCCAGAGCCCAGGGCACACCCCATGGACCCCCAGGACTTTGAAGACAACGACTCTGGACCATCCATGGACCACGCCCCCTGATACGAGCAAACCAGATTCCTTGTACATCCACCTGTCCTTCACGATCTGCTTCTGGCAGCCGTCAGCACTGTTGAGCTGTCAGGCCGGCCCCCTTTCTGTCAGTCATCTCCCTCTCTTCCTCCCCCACCCCCCCTTCTCTGTCAATGAACTGACCTTGAAGAAGGCTGCTGTGACAAATATGGATGGCCATGTCTTTTCTACTCTCAAACTTTTTTAATTCCTCACTTGCTGCTAACTTTCTATAATTGAAGCATGCAAGTTATGTGCAATCAATTACCATCAGGCTCCATTTCCACAGCCAGTCAGATCCTTGGCTACTGGTGAGCCTGGCTGATTCGAAGAGGAGCCTGGGTCGGCACAGCCCAGCACAGCATCTGTTAAACCCCACAGATGTAAAGACAAGGAAAGTCACGACTTGGTGCTTTTCACTCTTCATTTAATGGCAGTATGATTTTGGTTCTGCTCTTTGGACTCTCTGGACAGTCTGAGATGTAGAAAGGGAAGATTTTCTCAGATGCCACAATGCCTTACACCGTCAGGAGAATACATAAAGATATTCTGAGGTTTTCATTTGTCTTGTTAAAAAAAAAAAAAAAAAAGCGAGTGTCTTTTGTACTCATCACCTCTTTTTTCCTCACCCTCAGCCATACCTGCTGATTTACAGTTTTTATTTGTTTTTATTTCTTAATGTGCTTTTCACATCTGTTATCAGAATCAGGGGACATTTTGATATTTACTGATTGTGATAGTTGCTAATTTTTTTTTCACTATTAGATAAAAATCAAAGTGTAATTTGATTGTGCAAAACAGCACTTGTACATTTATCAACTCTCTTTGTATAGTCAGGTAAAGGCTCATTACTCCCAGCCAATCTGCAGCATATGACGGATTGTAGTCTAGAATAATGTGTGCACTTTCTACTTTGACCTGCTCAGACTCAGCTTTCACTTATGATGTACGGCTTCGAGTCCACATATCAGCAGTTTGTTTTAATTGTGATTGATTCAAATGCCTTAAATCCAGAATTAGGAGCATGCCACTAGTAAAATGTGGGACAACGTGACTTCACTGTAGCACTGCACTAAGATACACTGAAGCTGTGTTCCTTCCCAAGGGAATTGTTGGTGTGTCAACAGTGTATTGAAAAAACAGCAAGAGCTTATTCTGTATTCTACCATGACAACAGACAGGAGTCTGACTGTGTGATGTTTCTTCTTGTTTTTCTTTGTCTATTTTGGTCTTAAGTCTAAGAATAAACAACCTGTTTCCTGTATTGTTTCTATAATATTTGCTTCTTGAAAAACTCAAAAAACATGAGAAACCCATGAGTCAGCCTAGTTATCAGCTAATCTTAGAGGAGTGTAAGTTTTTATTTAGTGATGTAGACAGGAAAAGTGATGAAATGCCTTAAAGAAGAATTTAGAAAGTGGAAAGTTCTCCCTCATTAAAATTCAAAGCAGTAACGCATCTAGATGGAGCGGGGAACAGGAGGTTTGGGAATGAGGGGTAGAGGAGGAAAGCTCTTTAGGGTCTTTGCTTCTCCACAGATGCTTTTAAATCTAGAATCTGTTCATGCCTCCAGACCTAAAGAAGCCAGAACAAACTTTCATTAACTTATATCCTCAGTCTGAAACATTTTTTTTCCTCTCTCTCTGCAGCTCCATTTCATTCTCAAGTCTTAAAAAAGAAAAAAATTCATCACGCATTAGCATCACACCTGAGATACTGGATGGATTCATGGATGCAAATTTAGCCACTGGTCTGTGCCGCCGCGGTGGTATTGTCTGTGCAGCATTTTCTGCTGAACAAGCCCCAGATCACTTTAAGTCCTTTGGAGATTTTCTCATCTAATGTGTGTGGTGTAAGTTAGCTGGACCTGGGCATAACTAGATAGAGCTCATGTGCTATCAAATGGAAAATGATTGTTATCCCTTTATGTGCATTTCAGATGTCCTGGAGCAGTAATAACAAAGCTGAGGAGGGGACAGTGTCCCTGTTGTCAGGGGAGGAAATGAAGAGAAGAAGGTTGCCTGATCTCATTTAGGCATTGAGACCACAAGGTTCACATTTTTCCACACCCAATTACACCTGCTCTTTCAGGTCCACATCACTGAGTATGTTCACAAAGATGCAAGAAATAAACAGAGGCACAACAAACATAAGACCTTAGCTCCCAACAAGGGGAAAAAAGACTATTTGTGTATTTGTATTGACATGAATTAATTGCTTCATGGCTTGTGAGATTGAATTAGCAACGTGACATGCCTGCTAGTGGTGATGCGGCTTTGATTGCCGCCTTTAATAGAGCCTGCTTCTCTCCCATCATTTTAAGAAGACAGTTGGAGTCTGCGGTTTTACAGTAATGGAGCAGATCCACCAACCCACTATGACACGCCTTAATAATTCTGTTCATTAGTATGAAAGAGCTGGTAGAGAAATAGGAAATTTCTGTAATAAAAGACCACACTTTACTATTAGATGCTGCCTGGGTGTGCGTGTGTGTGCACTGCATGTGTGTTTTTTGAGAGTGTGCAGAGTGTGCATTGGGCTGTGAAAAATGACAGTTTATTTCCAGAGATCCACACCTCCACCTATCCTCAAATTACATGTTCTTGCACCATTCAAAGGAATCTATTGCTTGTCTCAAAGTAAATGCATTTTCTTATTCATCTTTCCCCTTGGCCTCTCCACACACACGCACACACACACACACACACACACACACAAAACAAATGAAATAGGCATTACAGTAGGAATTGTTGCCTAGATTTTTTACTTATTCCACTGCTTGCCCTGAGTCCATCTACTGATTCTGTCATACTGTAATGCTTGATTGTGAAGAATGAAAACTGCTTTTTACCTTTACTTTTGAAAGCTTTTCATTGTTCCTAAAATGACTTCATATCACAATTCAAGGCATGGAGGTGCATGTTTTCAATGAAAGGCTAAGGTACACTTGTGAAATGGTAACAAGGAGTAATAATCAATTATTTATATTTAGTCTTTTTGGGGGGGGTTATGATGCAGGTTGTGGACCATTTTAAAGTGACTGACAGTAGGCATCTGTCAGAGGTGGCAGGTACAGGCAGCTGTCTGGCAGCTCAGGCTTATGAACAATGACCGGGTGAAGACGAGACAGGCCAAGGAATCCATCTCCCCTCTAGACAGCCTCCATCACTCTTTCACACCCAAATCAGTGAAGATACCTTAGGGCTTCTTTCTTTCACCTCTTTGCAGTCTTTTCTGGCATCTTACTTGGACAAGTAAGGGAATTATAGAGTAGGAAAAGAAAGAGTGGAACTAAAGGGATATCATGATCAAAAGACCAACAGATGAGAGGGTTCATAGTGGGGTGGATGAATGAGGATGAAAGTTTAGAATGAGCTGGAGACACTGCGAGTAAACTGGTTTCAACTTGCCCCGATGATGACTTGAGTTCAAATTATGTTTTGTATTACAGGTGTCTGAAATATATAAATGTGGCATTATTTAATTAAATATGTGCTCATGAGTATAAATGTCCATTGAAAGAATATGTTAATACAAAAATAGCTTCATAGACACAATTTAGCCCAAAATAGATCAGCATTAATGAAGCATATTTCTTTTCTGTTTGTTTGTATTGCTTCACTTTGAGCACAATATGGGTAGAGGAATAAGACTGGTCACTAATGAGGTAACACAGATGGTGATGATCGAAATGGCGTGGCTGCAGTGGAAAGGAGCCCGGAGGCTCCAGCTGATAATGAAACATGCCTCTGAATAAAATGAACATTCCACCTTGATAACACCTAGTGCCTTTCCTTTTGGGAGCTGTAACGCATTATACCTTCTCCGCCACGGTTGTGATGAATCATCCTCACAACCAGGATGAATGCAGAATGAAGAGAAGTGGGAGGCAAAATACAGCATTTGCAGACCCACTTTACAAAATGTGAGCCTGAAGGGACTTTACAACTGAAACACTATATCCTTTACTGTAATATGAAAACAGTTTTTTTTTGTTTGTTTTTTTTGTTTTTTTTTCAGGGAAGGGGAATTCAATCTCAAACATTACCTCTTTTAGGCTGCCCACCCTAACTGTTCCACCAAAGCCTGGCAGCTTGTCATGATCCACTCGTGTTTCCCTCCTTTATTTTCGATCCATCTTAGGTCCTCTCGTCATTCATGCTGTGTACACAGTCTGCCTCTTTCTGTTGCCCAGGCTCCTCCGGAGCTTGTTAATTGCGTTGGTGACACAAGTCTGAGTGAAGCAGCAGTAGTAATTGCTCTAGTCTGGCTTTCAGGAAGGAAGGGTGCGGCCATCTGGCCTCCAGGTTTGCCCTAAGGCTACAAGATTAGATGCTTTCCTCCATGTTTGATAAGTTTGATTAGCAGTTTTATCAGGGACTGTCTAAAATGTACTGCTGTCTTTAGTGGGTTTGTTGGAATATGCTGCATGGTGTACACTGAAGCAGCGCATGCTGAATGATGGCTTATCTGTCCATGTAACATCCGTATGGTAGTTTTATGAAAGCTAATTATACACCTTATGTATTTTAATTGCAAGCTTTAGTCTTGTAACACAAACATTTATCTTCCAGTCATTAAGTAACACTTTCAATTATTTTAAATTCTATTGCATCACATTTTCTGTTACAGTGCTCTAGCTCAGCAAATTTCATATGAAATTAAGTGTTAAAATATTTTCTTTATATGTACACTCACCATTCAGTTGTCATCAAAGCATAATCACATACAGTATGCAGCTTATTCTTAATCTGCTTTATTCAAGCATGCTTTGCTTCATCCTCACACAACTGTTTGGTTAATTCAGCCAAAGAGTCTTGCAGGGTAGTAAAGCTCATCAGAATAAGAATATACTGGTAATTTTGCTTAAGTAAAAAACTTGTCATGTCATTAAAATATTAAAAATACCATCAAACGTGATACTGATTAACTTTGTTTCTTTATCGTCTTGGTGCAATTTAAAGGAAATATTTGTTATTTTTCATAAAGAAAGGTCTCTGCTTTTATAAAATAACCAACAAGGTAAATAAAAAAACAGCTAAAAAAGAAAATACTAAAATGACTAAGGATGGAAAAACAACAGATTATTATTTATTTATGCATGCTGGACCAGAGTGTAGGGCATTTACATATACAGTATAAGCAGAGTAGCTATACATCTTCTTATATTGCGTTGGCCTTTATATTACAGCAGGGGCACAGTGTTATCTATTCAGTTTATTTGTTTCTCTTCAGTCTAATGCAAAAAGGAATAAATGCAAAATGTGTAGACCCACATGCACAACAATGGCAGACTGAAGCGGCAGCTGTTGCACAAATAGCTTTCCCTCAGTTTGTAGCTTACTGTCAGTGCCCCCCATTCATCATGCCTTCCTTGAAGAGATTGGATATTCTACAGAAGTAATGATCCTAAATCAAAGGCAGCATTTGAAAGGAACCAAGTGAAATCTGGTTATATATGAAACCACCAAAAATATGTTGTTTCCACTGATTGAAAAGGAAGGATTGGCAATTTAAAATATGCATACCTTGCTAAAATTTATTAAGGTTGAATTTTAGATTTTTTTTTTCTTTTTTTTTGTCCCAGGAGCATCTGTCAAATTGAGAGAGGTACAAATGTATTCCCTGCAGAGGAGCAGAAGAGAGAACTCTAAAATCCTAAAAGATAAAATGTGACAACACAGAAATGTAATATGATTAATGCAACGTGCCACAACCTTGGAATGTGGTTGAATAGTTAGCATGCTCACCTTAACACACCTTAACACTAACTCTGACCTGACAACCTTTCTGTCAGTCTGCAGAACATTTTCTTCCAGTACAAACTAACTTGGTACTTTGGTGCTGCTACACAACTGCTGCTAAAGAGTGTGATGTGTTCAGTGAAAGTGAAGTGTTACAGTGAAATCACGGTTGGTGAAGTGAAATGCATCAGGCGTTGCTCTGGGTTTGGTGTGAGAGTTTTAATTGTTGCTGGTAAAAGTGGTGATTTTTGGCAGCTTTTAATGTCATGGTGTGCAATATTTGGAAATGAACTTAGGACACCACAGTATTATTAATCAGTCTTGGTTTTTTAATAAGGTTAAACCAGTTCTCTGGCTCTGAAATTAAATAGTTTGCTGGTTAGAGAGAAACATTTTGTTATGTTTCAAACTGCTGCTCAGTTTCATCAACCCTCTGGTTTGAAGCAACATGTTAAAACTTACACGTTCCTGTTCAGGCTTCACTGAATTCTCACTAGTGTGCAATGAAAGCCTCTTTCATTTTGCACTGTAGCCCACCTTTTGGCCAGATATGGTATGCAGAATTGCTCAGTTTAGGTTATCTCAGATATTTTGTGCATTTCAGGGTGGTGTATCATGATGGTGGAGCGATTCCAGTTATCACTGCACATATCAGTAGCTTTTGTTATTTGTTGCTGGTTTGAGGATTTTTTTAGGATGTGAGTGGGATTTTAAAACAAGGATAAAGCTTGTGCTGTGACCAGAACATGCTCACTCTGAGATCACCTGGGATTGTTCGGCACAGTTGGCCCAGAACCATCAGTTTTCTTATACTTCTGTAAAGTTAAAGTGCTGCTAAAGATTTATGGCTTAGATGGTCAAAAATGTTCTTTGGAATAAAACATATGCATTCTTTACATACATTCTGATTAACAAAATCTGTTAGACAATCGATTTATTTTCACTTAAGACTGCTGGTGTTTAAGAAACAGTATGTCCATCTCATTTTTTTTTTTTTTATTTCAAAGGGACAATGCATATTCATGAGCAAATAAATGTAAATATGCCAGAATTAGCCCGAAGGCTACTTTACATCTGTAGTCCCTGGCCATTTTAAATGAGGCGGCACAGTGGCGGTGGTTAGTACCATTACCTCGCAGGTTTGAGGCTCGGCTGGAGCATTCTCCTGCTTCAACTCTGGCTTCCTCCCACAGTCCATAAAACATGCTTGTTAGGTCAACATGTGATTTTAAATTCTCCGTAGGACAGACTGTGAGTGGAAATGGTTGTTGTCTCTCTGTCTAAGGACTGGTGACCTGTCCAGAGTATGTTCTTCCTCTTGTCTGATCACAGCTGGGCTATAGACAAACAAATCCAGTTCCACTGGATCCACCAAATCTAATTTCCTGTTTCCTTTCCAATCTTAACATCAGCTGGGGGTAAACAAATAATTCATTTGCATTTCTGATGAATAAGCTTAACTTTTTTTTTAAATTAGCACAAATAATTATGTTATTGAACTACTTTAAAAGGTAGTTGTAATTACCCCACTAAATTAATCACCTCGTACTTGGTACAAGAGAATCAAGTCAGATCCTACATTTACATCCACAGATATAATTGGACAGAACCATGATAATGAACTAACAGTAACCAAAATACATCAAGCTGACCCCGAATATTAAAATTTAGTTCAGTCAACAAAATTCTTTCTCACTAAAATTAAAGTGTTTGATTTAAACAAAAATTATTTCCATAATTTTATGTTCACCTAATGAGTTGTGTTTTGAGTGTATGAGCATTATCTTTTCTTATCTTATTCCAACTATGATAAAGTGATTCAGCACAAAATTAAAGAGGCTTTGGTTCAAGTGAGGAATCCGAAATGGCCACACACGTTTTAAAAGGCTGAACTAGGAAATTAAAAAAACAAGGAACGCAACACAGATGCAGGAATGACTGTACGAGCAAAATGACTGCATGCAGCAGGATTTTATCCATTTAGTTCCCACCCATGAAATGCTCCTTCAGTTCAACATAACAGCTAAATAAAGAGGACATGCAACCTTAAACTCCATCTATCCATCCATCTATCCATCCATCCATCCATCCATCCATCCATCCAACACCCTGGACAAGTCATCAGTCCATTACAGGCAACTTAGACAACAGGTCCTAATTAGATGCAGAAATGATGAGGAGGAAAGTATAAGAGTCTAACAGGAAGGAAGATAAAGTTTCTAAACAATTCTTATTGTAATAAAACTTTTTATTTTTCTGTTTGACACACTTATCGGAGAGGAAGTTTTAGGTAAAAGAAGATTCTTGTTGCGATAGAATGAGGAAAGATGAACGACTGTGCATTCTGTTTCATCCAACTGACTTCTGGTTTCTGTTATGTGTCTGTCACTTCTTTGGTGCTGTAACACTTGTAATCCATAAAAAAAGAAAAAGAAATACTTGCAGGTAAGTCACAGATGTGCTAATGACTTCTAGACAGCAAAGGAAACTGTGTTTTCTATTTTTGCACCATCGTGAACAGTGTAATACTTTTCCTCTGCATAGAAATCAGAATCTGAAAAAAACTGAGCAAATTTCATCTGTGAGATTATTTTGTAACAGATGTAAGATGCAATCTTGTAGAAGAATCCTTTTATTGCTTGTCATTCTTCTGCTGTTTTAGGTTGCTATTACTGCACATGGAATTTTCTGATCGATATGTAGATAAATGAGTTTCTTTGCATCTTTGCTGGATTTCTAAACTAGAAATTGGCAGAGCAGATATTTATAAGGTATAGAATATGTAGTCTCAAGGGAGAGGTGTTCTTGTTGGAAAGGACAGAGCTATATTACAAGTAGATGGAAACCTTACAAATAGCATTTGAACTGAGGTGCATTTTGAAACAAAGTGCAGAAACAAAATCAGTAAACAAGGCATGGAGCAGATTCCACACCTGGCTGTAAATGTGACTGCAGACAGAAAATACCTTGTGATGTGTAGTCAAAGCTCAACGCACAAATACAGATGTCCCACCACTAAGAAAAAATTAACACTCTTTCCAAAACTAGACATCTCAATTGGGATTTTTATTTATTTTTGGCTGTGATAAAACAAAAGGCCATGGGACTCAACCAATAAAAGAAGAGATGAAAGGATAAAAAGCAATAAAAAGCCATGCCATGCTCCAAGCTAATTACTACCAGCTGGCATATTAGAACTTTAACAAAGCTGAAAAACAATATGCATTTAAAAGCTGCTGTTATATTTGAAATTAAGAATAATATACATGCACGCACAGAGATTACAGCTATTTGTCCCTTTCATTCATGTCCACAGGAGCCTGAAATCCTGTCTTTTTTCAGTTTCTTTGTTTCTCCAAAACAGGCTAGTATCTATTAGTGCTGGCAGGCAGGCTATCGAGAGGAATGTTTTCCAATTTTTTACCACCCCTCTGAGTGGCCTGCTACATCTCACAATATAGGGAGAGTGTGAAGTGAAGGCTGGAACTGTCCCAAAGAGGCTTGGCCTGTTTCATAGTGGCTTTGTGATCTCTGTCTGTGGGTGGAATACCAAAAACACCAATAAATGGGTTTTATGAATGTCTAAAAACAGCTTCTCTTCTCTCTTTATTTGTTTGTGTTTTGCCTCATTTCTGCAGACATATCTCCACATCCAAAGATCTAAAGCATATAAAGCATCATCATCTCAAACGTGGCCGCTCTGTACCCATCACAATGGGTTTCGTGGCAAATGAAAGGCCAAAAGATGTCAACAATGTGCATGCAAATTAATTCACTGAGAGCACGAGATAATAATTCAGAGGAAAATGAGTAAGCAGCTTGTTTTTGAGAACCTGAATCTGTTTTTCCACACTTGAGTCATAATTTCACCATGTACTAAATCTTTTCCTCATGAAATCTTTGTCAGTGTCTCAGTAGAATATTGAGTGGATTTAACAAAATTCTTTCCCCTGCCTTGTATTTAACATCAACCTTCTATGTCCCGTGGGTGCTTTGAGATTACATTTGAAGCATCTGTCTTAGCCAATCATAGTTCTCATTTAACACTGTGGCCACTTCACCACACTGAAAACACTCATTTGGACTAAGGCTATGATATATGAGTTGTCATTAAGATAATGACAATGAAATGGTCGTCTGATTAAGCATCCATCCAGTCATGCTATAATGAAAGAACCAACTCAATGAACACAGATGCCACCATTGGTGTTTAATGTTGACTTTCTCCATTAAATTATCCACAGCTTTCAACAGGTACTCTTGAGTAGGACTTTCCCATAAAACACAGATTGATCTACCTCCATAACCTCTTTTTCCCTTCTTTTCTTTTTTTATTTAACAAAACAAAGAAAAAAATTACCACAAAGGCTATTAGAATTGTTTCAAATGTTTGTGTAGTTTAGTTATAATACTATGCATTATACAGCATGCACATGCTAGATACAGTACGGCCTTCCCCTGCTGGAGTTTCCCACACCCTGTTTTTTTGTTTGCTTTTTTTTAAAACTGCAATCAGACCATACACACCTATTCATCAGTCAGATGGGTAATCTTCAGGCATGCTCCGAAGACCAGGAACCCAGTACTCGGAAGATTTATGTTATTGCTTACAAGTGTTAAATGTTTGCCTTTAGCTATTGTGTTTTTTATTAAATTATTATCATTATTTTCTTTGTGTGTGTGTGTGTGTGTGTGTGTGTGTGTGTGTGTGTGTGTGTGTGTGTGTGTGTGTGTGTGTTTACTTTCATCTCCTTAGTTTGAGGAAAATCAATGTTTCATAAATGTTTCACTGAAAGACAAATTTAGGCATTGTCATACCACAGCAAGGTCAGAATGAACATAAGGAACGTAAAGGGAAGCATTTCTGCTTCCAATAACATCTCTGAAGGTTTTTTTCATTACTTAAGAAAAATGAATGAAATCCCCCAAATGGGGATTTCCTAGCATTTTAATCTCAGTAATTTTTCCATTACTCTTGTCAGTTATTAGAAAGTTTACAAACTTGTTTTTTGTTTGTTTGTTTGTTTGTTTGTTTTGTTTTTCTTTTTTATCTTTTAATCCTGTATTGTGCTTTGAATGTGCTGAGGTAAAAGAATTTTTTGATTTCAACTTCTGACATTGAAGGAACACTGAATACAACATTATTAAACCCATGAATTGATATTGTGAAGCAGTTTTTAGTATAGCTATTTAAAGCATAAACTCAACTAGGTAATTACATTACGCAGACTCAACTAAACCACAAATTAAAGCTAAACGGACACTGATCTCTTGAATTTTGTGACTTTCCACCACCTCTCTTCCACCCTTCCTTTTGAGGATACACCAAGGTAATAAGGGGCAGCTCAGCACATATGGATCAGCTAATTTAGCATTTTAAGTCAACATTGGTTCTGTCACCAAGAAAGAGACCACTCTTACTGGCAAATATGCCACTTGTGTAGCAACAATCTTATGAGCCATATTCTCAAATTTCTATTGTGAAATAAACAGTATTGTGATAACAAGCAGAAACTTTAAAAAAGAAATCTTTATCTGCAGGGTCCCCTGGTTGTTTTTATTATTACTACTACTTCTTTTTATGGTTTTGTATTGGATTCAGGATTAAAAAAACAGTATTAAGTCCAGATGTCAATATGTCAAAATAACTTTTTTATTTAGAAAAGTGCCCTAAATCACGCAAGTTGCTGGAGTTGCAGATACTCGCTCAGGATGGTGAAATGCTGGTAATTATTCCAGTCAAGAAAGATCCGCAGAGAAAGAATAGAGCTTAACTGACTACTGAGGGTTTTTCTGAAGATTCATTAAATCCAAGGGCTTAAGGGTGCACTAACAGCAGCCTTTTTGATTAGAATCCTAATCCATTTGCTTTTCAGTTAATCAACATTAATTTCTGGGTTTGGAAGCAATGTCCAGAAGAATGTTACACCCCCCCAACTAAACCCAGTCCCCAATCGTACCAGGTCTAGAGAACTATCCTGGTGTGAATGCACCATAAAAGGATGAGGTCATTGGTAGACACAGGCGAGCTGATGAGTCATCTTTTACCACCAGCAACCAAGCAGGCAGCTGGCAGCGTCTCTAGGGTGTGTTTACTTTTTAAATTTTTCTTTTTTTTTTTTTTTTTGGTAACTTAAAGTGACCCAGGCAGAGCCCTTTTCATTGCTGTTGATTCCCATAGCCTGTATGAACCCTAGGACTTTCATTCATATATTCAGAAGTAAAAATTTGAAATGTTGAAGCATTTATACTGCTAGTTAATGGTAGTTATCTATAGTGAAGAACACCTTGCACGAATCTCATACACTGTCTGGCCAGAAATAAGTTGCCACCTGGATTTAACTAAGCAAATAGGCACAAGCTTCCTATTGGATAACTACTGTGTCTGTGATTATCTTTCAACTGGCAACAAGGTATTTAACCCCAACTGATGCAAGCTTCTCATTTCTTAAACAACCATGTGGAAAGACACTTCCCGTGGTCATAGAAAAGATGTTAGATGTCAGAATCAAATCACGGGCTTTCATCAAGACAAGAAAACATATAAATGGACTGTATTTATATAGCACTTTTCTAGTCACATGTTGACAACTCAAAGCATTTTTACACTACATATCACATTAACCCAATCACACACACACATACAACACTTCTACTGTTATATACTTAGTTTATCCTCCTGTCAAAAACGTTCATACCCCAACAGACAACATTGGGAGGCAACATGGGCTTCACTGTCTTACCCAAGGACACTTTGACATGTAGTCAGGGGAAACCAGGAATTGATCTTGGCTGTCCAAGGCATTATTAAAAAATGGAAGGATAGTGGGGAATCATTGTCTTCCAGGAAGAATTGTGTTTGGGAAAAAAATTCTGCATTTACTTAAAGGTTTAGTGAAATCAAATAAAAACAGTACTGGGAATGAACAGCTGTGTAGCCATAAGAAAACCCCTATTAGTAAAGCTAACTAGAGAAAAAGGGCTTCAGTTTGCTAGGGAGCATAAAGATTTTTTTGTGCCACTGCCCTCCTTTCCATTATTTAGGAAACATCTTTCTACTTTTTTGTCCAGGCAGTTTACAGGCAATTTAGATGCCCCACAAAACATCTTAATAGTTCAAGCTGTTTTGGTTTTTTTTTTTGTTTTTTGGTTTTTTTTTCTTTTATAAATTCATTTATATTTTTATCTTACATACAGTTAAACAGACAAGGGACAAATGGCACACAACGGATGCTTCAGCATCTCATTGTAGACTAAAAAGTGAATGTGTGTTTCTGCATGGAAAAACTGTGTAAATGTGTCATAGCCCCATTGCTTCACAGCAATGACTCTAATGAGAGCTGCCCCACAGCAAGTCTAGAGAACAAAGTGATTTGTTTGTTTGTGTGTCTAGTTCAGCGTTTGTGTGTGTATTGCCTATAAATGAATCAGTGTTGGGAGAAAGTCTGACATTTGAATGTGAACATTTCCCATGGTGCTTTGGGGCTGGGACCCAGCAGCAGTGGGCATTGAGTTGATAATTTTTCACCCTATGATCAAAGACCCGCTTCTCAGCAAGCTCCCTTACCACCCCTCTCATAGTTCCCCCTATTTTCCTTTCCCTCCCCTCTGCTGGCTGCTCCAATCACAGAGAAACGCAGCCAGGCGTGAGTTATAACCCTGTGGCGGTGTTGCTTATTATCCCAGAGTCTTGCAGATCTTGCTGGTCCCGCCTGGTAACCCCTCACTGTGCTGAGTCTTACCCTTTCAAACCCAATTTCCTCCTCTCATTGTCAACCTGCATGCTGTAACTGCACCCAGATGCAAAGTACTGATTTGAGTCGTGGCCTATTTAGATTACTTTATACAGCCATAATGCTGTTACACTGCTAGCCTCCCCTGTGCGTTGCCTTGTGAGCTTCACACACAATCCACTCATCACACTCTTCACAAAATCTCTTTGCAGCAACAATGAATTTTTATCTAATTAAGATAGGATCCTTTCCCCTTTTCTCCTAACCTCCCTTTACATTCAACTGCATTCATGATGTTAATTGCTGAATCTTAAGCACAGACTTACACTTTTTCCTGCTTTATCCAACTTTCTTTTGCATCCACTGTCCGCTGTTCCCTCTATTCTAATTCAATATTCAATAGCTCAGATGTGTCACTTGTCTCTTCCAAGGGCTCTAAACGTCTTTCCTTTCTATTATTTTGTAGATATGTAACATCATGTAATTTTCTCAAGGTTACACTCAGTTACCCTTCTGCAAATCTAGGTCTCCTTAACCAACACAAATGTAGAACGGGGTCCTGTCACAGGGAGGCAGGGAATGACTGGCCTACTTTGGCCTAGAAAAAAAGAGACCTGAGACAATTGGTGGTCTTCTAAATGAAGGCAGCTGGCAGGTGTGAGTAGTGGGCCAAGCCAAAATGAACGCTATAAAACAGGCCAAGCCTGCTGGGAGCACTGGTGCCGCTTCTCATTTTGGCCTAACTTCATCACATGACCTTCTAGCCCTAATGCTGCTGTCTGCCTGGTTTTCTTCACCCTCTCGCTCATTCTCTGTGGTAAAACCATTCCCTCTGTTCTATTTTTTATAAGGTTCTGTCTGGTCAGTTATTCAAATATGCCCAGGCTTTTGTGCACTGAGGGGTGAAGCAAAATAGAAAAGTTTTAGTTCTTATAATTTCAATGTTGCACCATATTAGGGATGGTTTTAAAAAAAATATGTAAAGGATGAAAAAGAAAGTCCCCTGATGAAGAAGAAGTTCATGTTAAAGGAATATTACATATATTTCAACTTTAAAACTCTGTGCTTCTGACTCATTTTGTAAGCACACTGACATTAATTATACACATTAGTGAGGCCACCATTGCTATGCAATGACCCAGGGCTGAGAAAATGCACTTCATAACTGTTTTTTTCTTCTCAGTCCACTGCATCACTTTACAGATGCATTTTGCTTTTTGGCACTGCGCCACAAACCTGCAACTGAATATTGACACTCTAGCTGCTTTGAAGACACATCATGCCTGATTTGGTGAAGAACTCAAAAGATCATTAGTAAAGGAAGCAGGGAAAAGAAAGAAAAAAAGCAACAGAGCAAGAGATAACACAAGAGTCAACACTGGACAGATTTTTACTTGCTGGAGAGAGCTCAGAGAAGAGACAGGATGCAAGACAGATGTCGAATTAGCCATTGTTAGGGGGCATCAAAGTGCAAAATTCTGCCAAGGTCCAGTCATGCTGCTTTAGAAATAAAGAAAAAAGAAAGGAAAAAAAGCATTGGGTGTGTTCCAATCTGCGCACTTCTATACTTCGGACACTACATTTAAGTGCTTAGTGCGCTGACACAGAAATTTCAGTAAAAACTGTGCACTAAAAGTACCCGGATGCTGCCCTAAACTTGGTCAAAAATCTAGTGTGAAATGATGGACACTACACGCACTAAACGGATGCCATCTTGCTGACGTAGCGGAAGGGGAGGGACTTTCAACCAGTTTTCCAGAGCCGAATAATGGCAGCCACCGACTCAGCGGTACAGATGCAGGCGGAGGCTACTTTGTATAGACGTAAGTGTGAAGTTATTCGATCATAATTCTAATATAAACAGCAGCATGCTTCCTATCTCTTCTATCTCTGCCAACAGTTATGGATCTGATCATTTGTTGGAGGCTGCAGTAGAGTTAGCACACGTAGATGCTAGCAGTTTTTTAGCCGGGTTCGTGGACGTAGATGGGTTAGGGCATTTACCACCAGGGCCTAGGACGCTGCTGTGGAGGAGAGGAGGCGGCAAGAGAGAAATGTTTAAATAAAAAGTTTCAATAAAAAGTTTTCTGCATCCTTGTGTTTTAGCTTCTTCATTACTTGCCAGATGTGAACTGTATCAGTGTAAACACAATGAAAACAAATGTATGATGTAAAGTACTTTAATTCAGTGAAGATATCTTTGCATATTTAAAAGCTAACAGGTATGGGGGGGAGACATGCAAAGACACCTGAACGTGTGTGCTGATGGTTTCTATTGTTATCAACTTAGGTAGATTAATACGGTGTAGGCAATGGTACTTTGTTTCACAAATGAGGCCTTTTGAAGGCATTTAATAACATAAAAGTATGATATGCAAACACATACGTGAATGTGATTTTGGATTTTGGAAGAACTTGGACGGATTGTCCTAAAAAAAAGTATATTAACGGAGTGGCGCTACCAACAGGCAGCAGGTAGGAAGGTCATATATCTTAAAATAAATAAATACACCTTCCAGTGCACTCACGTAAGTGCGCGGTTTGAGACACACTCATTACTTTTTACTTAAGTGCAAACTCTTAATGCTAAGTTTTTACAACAGTGTGATGTTACTATCCTCTTTGCTGTTGAAAAAAAACCTGATTTGTATGAACCTAAGCAGAAAGGTTTCATTAAAAACCTGAATACTGGATATCATGAATCTTGGATAAATCATTACTGCTTTTGTTTCAGTCATGCTAACAGCAGGTCCCAGAGGCAGTTAGCCAGAAATATCTTGATGAATACTGAATACACTCAGTACAGACAGCCAGGGTATTCATGGAATGAATCTTTCTATGAATCCTGAACTTTTCTGCCAGTACCACTTTATGTCATTTTTAAAGAACTGAAACAATGATGTATACATTCATACATTCCCAAGAAACTGATTCTTTTGACTTTTAATGATCAAATTTACTTTTAATATGGCCCCATTAGGAGATCAAAATTCACACACAGAGTATTTGTTTTTTTTTTTATGTAGCAATAGTAATTATCAGTCTTGGCTAGGGTAGAGTACTGTTTGGTAGAAATAGTTTATGTTTCTGTTGGTTATCCCCTCGCTTACATACGCGAATCAGACTAGAATATTGGTGTGAATACTTTGTTTTCTGAGCTAAACTAATAACATTCCCAGCAGCCTCGGCTGTACACAGCATTCAGCTCAAGGCACCACGGTGCCAAAATAGATGCTCACAAAGGACATTTGGAGTCTGACAAGCTGCCCCTGGTGTATCTTTCTCTTTAATCAACCAGCCATTTAAACTCAATTGTCAATAATTTAATCATTTAGGGTGACATAGAAGGTTGTACAAGCATCAGTTCAGCTCATATTTTTCAGAAAATGAAGGACAAAATGTGCGGAACAAAATCTTGATGACTGATCAGAGTTAACTGTCTACTAATTATACATAAGTGAGAGAAGATTGGCCATTGCTCAGCTATAATTGACCTTGTTTAAGGCTGTTATTTAGAAATGTCCATGCTTGTTGTTTGAAGACGGTTGTGGCCTTGAGAGTTTATTCACCACAGAATAACTCCACAAACTCAAACAGTTTCACATCACAATAGAGTCACTATAAGTAAAATGCAGTCCAATCTTCCAGTGTACTATTTACAGTAAAGAAACAAAGGTAAATCTTTACTGTACATTTAATGGATGAATTAGTAACCCTCTATTTGTGGTATAATTAGCCTAACAAGCCATTTTTCCTGCCATTATATCCAGATTGGTTTAATAAGCATTTGCACATTAGAAGACACCGGTTATTTACATTTACTTGTCTTATTTATTTAACAGGCTCTTGCATTTTATGTTACGGCGTTAGCATAACAGAATAATATTTAATATGTACATCATCATCCTTCATTTGCAGATTCATACATAACCTGTCCCAGTGTGTATCTTTTCAAGATTAATTAATCTTGTAATTATCAATGCTTCAGGCTTTCATCACACAATCTGTTGTTGGCCCCTGCATTTGAAATCTTAGATCAATATTTGTTCCTTATTTGATTCTCTGCCTGCACTTTAAAGATTGACAACTGCATGCAAACACACACGCATAACCTACCTTGTGTGTTCTCTGTGATTCAGCTGCTGAGGGAGGCAGGCACCTAAAGGCACGAAATCCGTGTTAAATGACGTCAAAGGAATGTCTCATTGATCGCATAAAAAGATGATAACTCTGTGATGAGCACTGGCGAGAATCCTTTCATCAAGCATTCTATGATGTATATGTGCATATTTCATGTGTGTGTGTGTGTGTGTCAGTTTGTTTTGCTCTAATATTTACCAGTTTAATCAACTTTTTAAAGGGCAAAGAAGAATTTACAGAAATCATTAGCTCAGTGTTCTGCAGTATGGCCTGTCTCTTGTCATGACTCATACACTTACTAACAAACAAAAACACCCATCTCATTGATACGCTGGCAATTAGATGATGAATTTCAAGAGGCTCACGCTAGAGAATGAACCTGCCTTTGCCAGTCCTTGAGGGGCCTTGGCATTTCACAGCTACCTTGACAGCCTTCTGGAATGACAAGGATGTGCCATCACCAAGCTCACATGAGCTGTATAATTGCTCCCTTGCACTCAGCTCATATTCCCATTAGATAAAATTATATATTATTAGCAAACCTCTCAACATCAGGGGGCTTGTCTTTCCTTGCTGGCAAAGTTTAAGTGTATTTTCTTTCTGAAATAGCCTGTGGCTTGCATTTAATTCTTTGTAGAGGCAATGTCTTTCAATTTCAGTCAAGTACACTTCTTTTATTCTCTGTCTCCTTTCGGATTTTTATTCTGCTACATTGCAAAACCTTTATTGTCACGTTGTCTCCATCTCACTTTCTTTATCCACCCCCTAATACTTTCCCTGCTCCTCACATAGTCTTTACCTGAAACTCTGAAAGCACTGTTGTCTCTCAACATCAAGTCCACACACAGAAAGACTCTCTTTGTGTTTTCCTGGTTGTGCACTCATTTAATCTGATGTTCAGTCTTTCAGTGCCACCCCTCTCCCGCAGGCAAAGTCATCCCAGGTTGCTGTGCTCCACCTCCCCATTTTCACCAATCAGAACATCACACAGCCCCTGAGTAATTTTCCAAATTTGGCCACTAATTGGGTTTCTCCTGCTATTAACTCAATAACACCATTCATATCAGAGTTCAGTGTCCCTTAATGAGTCCATTTGTTAGCCAGTGGCTAATTAGGTCTGTGCTGTTTATAGATAGCCTAACTATTTGATGGCGATTGCTTGAACACTTTGTGTCAATCTGTAATGTATTTGAGCATATTTCTGCTTTTAGCTTGCAGCTGTCTTATGCAGACCTCTCATCCCTCCACCCCACCCAAAAACAGATTATACTGTTCTGGTTCATGGATCAGGCTTTATAATTTCTGAGACAGCTCAGCATTAACATTAATGATAACTCCAGGGGACCAGAATAAAATCCATTTAACATTGACTGACAAATCTTCTTTCTCCTCAGCAGGCATTTAGTTTTATTACTGTTGATTGTATCCAGGATTTGTGCAGAGGAGACTTGTGTCTGCTTTTGTTAACTGTGGTAATCATTAAAATATTCATGTCTGCCAACTGTAAGACTTCTCAAGAGTGGTTAAACAGTGCATAAGCACTTCCATCTAGCATCAGCACTCATCCCAACAGAATGAAATACATAATGCCCAGCAGGCAACAATGGGAGGAAAGGAGGACAACAGGCTCCTGCAGAAGGTATCAAACTGGGATCTTTGACAGAGTTTCAGCAGATCCAGCTGACATGCCAAGACCCTTCCCTTGGAGTTTGAGCCTGCGCAAAGGCTTTCGGTTGATAAGGGAGTCTGAGGATGAATACAAAGTGAGCTGGAGGAGTAAGATATTGGGACTCATCCCAATCATATGCCTCCAGGTTAGCGTGCTATCAAAAGGAGGGGTTTGTTTGAAGCAAGGTTGTGTGCCTGCACACAGCTGCAGTTCTATGATAAAAGACAGGAGAGAGGTTTGATAGGCAAAGCTTCCTATCCTTCCATCCCTCCTCCTGTCTCCCTCTAATTGAATCCAACTTTAAATTGCATGCAAACACAATTACAGTTTAAAGACTTTCTGCCTTGCGTGTCTGAGTTGGGCCTGCATATAATAGAAAGTATATATTATATACAGCTCTGATCTGTGTCTGCACAGTGCACTGGCAGACACAGATCTAACTTCCACTCAAAATGAGTAGAAGTTCGAGCCAAGTTTCAACAGGAACACCAGAGATACAATGGGGGGAAAAAAATCTCTTTCTACAATTGTTTTGCTCAGCTTTTGTGCCAACATCACAGATTCTTCCATGCTTTGATTTTCCTCAAGTAGTTTCCTCTTTTAACTTTCATCAAGACCAACCATCTGTTATGAGATGGATCCAAATAGTTTTCCACTGTGCCATCTGGTGTTTCCATTTAGTTTTGTTGTTAGGGAAAGAGCTCAATGAAAATATTTGGATGAACATTAACTCCAGAGAAATAAAAATACATTACCTAACTATGAATAATATGTCACTCTCCTAACAGGATCTGTTGATGGTTTAAAAGCTCCTATCAAGCAAAAGTGACTATTCCTTGACAGTTCATGGTCCCTGGTGCTGCCATAGTTGCAATTATAAACTCCTATTTTACTACAAGTAAACATGCCATTATTCAACCTACTGTAAAAGCCTGACTTGAACCCATCAGTGTCCACCAATGTATGGACCCATTTCAATTCAACCATTAGTATCAAAACTTTAAGAAAAGGTTGTTGCAAATCATGAGATTTTAGCTATTTGATACAGTCTGAATTTAGTACCACCTTTGACACAGTTGACCACCACATCCTGGTAAATACGTTACATGAGCAGGGGGGCACATCAGGTGTGATCTTAAGCTGGTTTATGTCCTACCTCAAGGATTTTTACCTCAAGTTTCTCTCATCGGCTTTCTCTCTAATCCCTCACCTCTGACCGGTGACGTTACACGGGGGTCCGTACTGGGACAAATATTATTTATCCTGTATATATACTTCCTTTGGAAAATGTTATATGCACTTTTGATATTATGTCATATATTACGTGGATGACATACAGCTTCACTTCACATTAAAAAAAGAGACATGTCAACACTTCTTGACTGTGCAGAGGCATTAAAAGAATGGGTAGCTGATCACTTCTTTTGGTTAAATCCTGACAAGATTGAGGTCCTCATCATAGCTCCATGTTTCCTGAAATAAAGCAGAATCTTCAGTCCTTGGCACCAAGAGTATGCTCAAGCTTTAAAAAACTTAGGAGTTTTATTTGATCACCATCATTCAACACACACATCTGTATTTTCCACCTATCTAACATCAGTAAGCTGAGGACTATTGTCTCCTATGCAGATATGGAAATGCTGTTGTCTCATCCTGTTTGTATTGCAATGCTCTGTTCTCAATAAGATGGTCCTCTACCCCCCACAGTTCAAAATACTCAACATCTCAGTGCCCTACCTACAACCCTGCATACCTACAGACCTCATCCACGTCCACACCACCTAGCCACCTCAGATCTAATAACCATAACCTGCATATTTGTACAATGCACTTGCCTGAAGACATAGAATAGAATAGAAATACTTTATTAATCCCTTTGGAGAGTCCTCAGGGAAATTTGGGAATGGGGGATAGGTTGTGTTTCCATTGTCCCCAAGCTTTGGAAGTTAGCCCCTCCAGCATTAGATGTGGAGATAGTGTGGACAGCTTTACATCCCAGCAAACTACACTTGTTAGAATAGCCTATGGGTAAACTAGTGTTATGAGAGTTCCTCTTTACTTCTCTATTTGAATTTTATTTATTTGGATGTATTCATCTGAAGTATGTTTTAAATCATTTTAATTCTCTGCTTTTGTGTTTTGTTTGTTTTATTGGAAAGCAATTTGAGGTATTATCAGTGAAAAGCGCTATATAAATTAAACTTACTTAGTGCTTCTGCACTGGTCTAGCCGACCTCTGCTCTCCGGTTCTCTGCCTCCGGCTCCGCCTCCCTCTCAGCTCCAACACACGAGCGACCGACACCAGAGCCTGTCCGCCCGCCACCCCGAAGCCCCTCCAGCTTGTAAACGTTCCCCTGTCCCCCACCACAACCTGGACCTGACGCGAACCCACTCCTCTCGAGCCACTCACACTCCTCCTTTTGCTGGAAAATAAAACAAAGTCAGACTTTAAGAAGTGCAATTGACAAGAACGGCTGCATCGGAGAACTTTTTCTCTTTTTTACCCCCACTTTTTGGCCCCGTGCTGGGGCAGGACAACAAGAGCAGGCCGGGAGGGAAACGTTGATAAAGGCGACCGTATGATGTGGATCTGGTACCTTCTGCTTGGTTCGGGGTCAGGCTCAAGAACTGTAGGTAAGTTTTACAAAAGCAGAGGGAAAAGTAATGTTATCACGGCGCAGACACGCTTCAGTACGGGTGGGAAAGAAGGGGGCGACGTTAAATCTGCTGAAGAATTTCTCTGTGTTCTGCTTTCCCCCCCGTTTTTTACTTCGACGAATTGGCTCAGACTTTTTGGAGCCACATCTGTGAAAATAAGTGATCAGACCTTCTACTTCCATCGAGTGAATTGGCTTTTTTTTGTCTGCAAATTGACAATGTTCGCAGCCGGGGCCAGCACTTTCAGAGTTTTCCGTGCATGTCGAATGCATTGAACTAGGTGTGTATGTGTGTGTGTCCCTCCCCTTCACCTTGGAGTGTGAATATTTTTGCTGGAGACACCCTCCATGCTGTGTTTTGGGATGAGGCTGTATTCTCCAACGCGACTTTAGGACCGAGAGATTGCTGACAGGGGAGGGTGTTGACATGTCTGTTCTCCAGCCCTGTCATGGCAGCAGGGACCCGGTGAAGAACATTGTACAGGAGCAACTTAGCCAGCTGGAATTTAACTCTTTCTAAACATGCAAACATCCGAGCTGCTGTTTATAAGGAGCATTTTTCCACTGGTTGACCGTTAAGCTGAGCATATCAGGCTATCAAACTATAGTTTATATATTAACGTGTCTCAGTCAATGAATCAGAAATAACATGTATCCACGTGGAAGATGATGATGATGATGCAGAATGGGCTAATGGCCACAGATTTCTACTTAAAGACACTGGTTTTTGTTTTTGAATAAAAATTTGGAAAGTAAACTTGCAAAGTTAAGTATTATAAGAATCCAGTCTAAATGGGATTAATCAGTTCTGACAGAAAAACAAAAAACTGGGATTATGGTTGAAATGTCAACATGATTTTTGATTAGAAAATGCAAATTACTGAGAAAAAAAGAGGGAAAATTGTGTACATTTTAACAAACCTGATGCATTATTTGCCCAGCCTTATTTGTGACTGACAAATTATAATTTACAGTTGCTGCTGTGATAAAAACAGTGTTTTATACATTTATACATTACATTTGTGCAGGAATAATACACACAATCTAGATGTAAAAGGCTCCATCATCAACTTGTTTACATTTTTAAAGCCAGTGTTTCATACTCAGCAATCAGACCATCGCTGATGTGTGTGTGGTCAACATGGTTTAATGCCTGGATTGTTGTGAAGGCTTGATGGTGGACATGCCACCTTGATTTCACCAACCATTGCTCATGAAAAAAGCTATTAAATGCACCTGATTGTTCTTTCAGAGATAGGGTGTTAAGCTGAGCTCTTTATATGCATGGAAAAAAACCTATTAACCTTACCTTTTGTTGATTAAAACCTAAGTAGGACTCAGCAACTGCATGGCTCACCTGAAATGATTTTAGTGGTGACTCTCATATGTTGATGCATCAAAGATGCACTGTTACTGTCCACACACAAACATTAGTTACAGCTAAGACTTACTTTTATTTGTAAGTCAGTTTCTAAATATCAAAGATAAGAACTGTTGCACCAGGCTGGTTAATCACCCAGCTCCGGTGGATGAAAGTCTGTTAGCGCTATCATCATATACTGGCATGGCTGACTGGGAATCTTTAAAAAAAAACCTGAGCAGTAATGGGATTAGCATCACCTGTGATTTCCTGTTAGGGAAATTTTCTGTGAAATTGTAGAATGTAATTATAACTGTAGTGTGTTTTCTTTAATATTACATGTATTGTTAGCTTTGGATAAACTGCTTTGGTGCTTTATTAGCTCATAATTTGAGTGTGGTAATAATATCCACTAGATATTATCTAGATTGTGTATATGTGTTTGTTAGTTTGTGTTGCCATGTTTTTCAGGTCAGTTTATGAGTTAGAATTAAGCATCACTTTTAGTTTTATTAGTTGTCTTTTATTTTGACCACAACATTGTGTTAACACAAACAATAAGACAACTGACTCATTTTAATTTGTTCCCAGAACATACCAGTTAAATTGGTGTCCAATAACATGCCAAACTTTGTAATATGCAGTAGTATAACTATGTTATAGAGTCAGGGCTCATTTAACGTGGTTTATTGATTCCAGCCAACCCCAGTTTCCACTAACCATTTTTTTTCAGGGAAAATCAGATTATAAAGTCAACTGAATGCATTTAATCAAAAACTTTTATTCAAATAGTTTTTTTTATTGAAATTTTTAAATGAAATGCCAAACAAAAACATTCTCTTTTCCATCAAGGAACAAAGTGACTTATAAACCAGTAACTAACCAGCATCATTCTTTAAACATATTAAAAATTCTTCACTTTTTCCTGACATGCTTCCAGTTAAACCTCCGTCACCCTGTACCAAGTCTGTAACACTACAATCACTGGCTTCAGATTGTCTGACCCCTTTCCTTCTTTTACATAATGGTATGATCCCAGTCTGTCCTCGCATGTGATTGGCAGCATGTGCACATCAAACTAAAGTCTGATGATAAGCTGAAATGTAGAAGATTTGGTTTTCCCTGATGGGAGTCGACACTACCTAAAAAAATCACCCACCAGAGTGCTTCGGAAGTTTTTTTTTTATTTCTGCCAAATTGAATTTTAACATGCATTTGGTGGATGTAAATTTTCCTGGATGCAGTCCAACTTCTTTTTAACATATATGGTTGCACTTGTAGACTTTTATTTTCCTCACAGTATTGATAATTTGGGACTAAAGTTTTTACATCACTTAAATTATTTTCATCATCATCATCAACCTCACTGTTTTACATGCTACTGTTATGAACATACAGAGCGACGGCGTTAATGAGTTCAACTGAATAGACCACAGAGCCTATTTAACCTAATCTGAGTTTTCCAAATAGCTTTACGGTGCATTTTTCATTCACCCATTCATGCTCACACAGAACTTAGCATTGAGCTTGTTGAGGACAGTTTCTTGGTCAGTGATTTTCTAAACCCCACACTGGAGCAGAGGATCAGACCAGTGATTGTCAAGATATTTGTCAAATATCATCACTTAAATGTAACCTTCGCTCCTATACTTGCCCTTCATTATGGCCACACACACAGGCCAGATGGTCAGATAATTTCATACACAACCAGACACAGACTTTTAAGGTCATTTCTCACAGTGAACAGGATAACAGTCACATTGTGTTCTGCTTATTGAGCTTTTTATTTCTGCTTTGTGGCTTTAGTGAGACAAGCCAGTTGGACCAATCTACCTCTTTGTGTTTGTGTTCATGTTTGCATGTCTCTAAAAAAAATAGAAAGAAAAGGAGATGCTGGGTTTTTGCTCAGGCTAATGGGCTTCCAGCCATAGTTGCATGTTATTGAGAAGGAGAGGCATTGAGGTGGGCCAATGTGGCTTTAGTTCCCATAGTTAAACAAAGCCACATGACTGGAGTCACGTTTCAGAGCAGCTTTAACTACTATAAGCGGATATTGCATGTTTAATGCATCATCATTGATCAGTCTAGCATTACTGCACATTATGTATGTTTAATAGCTTTCACAAATAAAATATTTGTACACAGTGGGATTCTTGACCACTCTGTGTATGTACTCTGATCAGTCTTATTTAGCATTTCTGATCAATAAGTCATGATGTTAAATATTTCATGGACCCCAGTATATGCAGATCAAAGGCCAAACTGGAAAACTGTACTGGAAAAGTTGGCAGACAGCTCATTACATATTGATTAGGGATTGATCTTGAATAGATTACCATGCAGTGATGCGGGGGTTTTGTGATTCCCAGATGGTTACCTCATATTAACTAGCCTTGGTGTTTAGATCCAACCTTGTATGAAGCCAAGTACATTGCTCACTATGCTCTAGTACATTGGTTCCCAACTTTTTTCCTTGAGGGCCCTTAATGCAACTATCAAAAAGCCAGGGACTAAACCACAATATCGTCATAAAAAAAGTACTGATTTGATCTGTTTTACCTTTGATAAATTTAACTTACTAAAAGATCTCAATGCTGAGCTGAACAGTTTTTTTCTATAATAGGTAACAGAGCTGGCACATCTTTTACCCAAAAGATAATCTATGATTAGTAGGAAGAGCTTGATCAGCCAGTATACAAATAGCTCCGTCCAGAAAAGGCAGGTTCACTGAAACGGGACGTTGTTTTACATGTGTTGTGCACACAGTGATACACAGGTTATAAAGTAATACTATATTAATATAACACAAGAACAACTTTTTGTCCATGAAATCACTAATGTCCACCTTGGGCCTAATGTCAGGGGTGATGTTGGTGACAGTCAGTCTAAAGTCGTTGTGGACATTCAGCCTGTTAGATCTTTAGTTTTTTATTGTTAAAAAGCTGCTAAAGGCTACCTACGACAGCTATGTCGTACTAAATGGAAGATTACTTTCATAATTGTGTGTTTGGCCAGCTTGGTCGCAAAGAGCGTCCTGTGACAATCCAAAACTTAAAGTATTTGTTTTCCTCTAAATATTTCCTCGATACTAAATCAGCTTGAAGGTCTGCAAGCTCATCTTCACAGCTGAGGTATTCCATGTCCTCAAAGCTGGAAGCGCATGGGTCCATGACCCACGATTCGTTTTGATAAGTTTGCATCAAAATTGGCAAAGTGGGGCTTAATTTCTTCCCGAAGCATGTTCATGTGAGTGAACTCTGTGCATCTATTTCATCAGCAGTGGAAACTGTTTTAGTTCCCCTTTTGATATTTTGGCAACTCTTTAATCCAGTTTGCGAATGAAAGCGTCAAGGGCTTCTTTGCACTGGAGAAAGTTTGACAACAGACCTTTCATCCGCTTGTTTGTCTCATTGTAGACAGCGAAGGTTTCCCAAGATATGCTGGTTTAATCCCTCCTCATCCATGCACAGCTGGGTGAACAGATTCTTTTTAAAGGAGCGGGCTTTATTGAAATTGACCATTTTAACAACAGCTGTCAAGGTGTTACTGAGGTTTTCCGAAAGTTTTTCACCGGCCAGTGCTTTCCGATGTATCGTGCAGTGGAAAATTGCACATTCTTGAGCCTTTTACTTGAGCTGGCTGTTAAATCCCCGGGTTTTGCCTATCATTGCTGCATGCAACAATATGTTCATAAGGCATGTTGTTGGATGACAAATAAGAGTCCGCAGCCATAAAATAT
Source organism: Melanotaenia boesemani (assembly GCF_017639745.1). NCBI lineage: Eukaryota > Metazoa > Chordata > Actinopteri > Atheriniformes > Melanotaeniidae > Melanotaenia > Melanotaenia boesemani. Next base: position 32,230,535 of record NC_055691.1, read on the forward strand.
CTCAGCCTGTTGTTGTTGTGACTAGATTGGTGGACATGAGAATGTCTTGTTTCAAGCTGTAACCGTCAGCATATTGAATGTAAACGAGAAGCACAGATTCGTCCAACACAGTCTTCGTTTCATTCGACTGAATTGTAAAGGGAACTTTCCTGACTTTCTCATGCAGCTGCTTTTGACAGGTTGACAGCAATTTTTATCAATTCTGTCTTTGACTGCTTTGTCAGAGAGTGGGACTGTTTCCACTTTCTTCACCACCTGAGATCCACACAGTCTCTCCACAATTTTCATGCAGGCAGGTTTGATCAGCTGCTCTCCGATACTGTGGGGCTTTTAGCTATAGCCGTTAATAATTAACACCCAAAGGACGCCTCTGTGGCTTTGTTCAGATCACTGCCTGCTCTTACAAATACTTTTCTAATGTCTATAGATCTTTTAGATTGTCCCAACTGCTTTTTCTGTTCAAAGAACTCCCGACTGTCACCAATAGTTTCACTGTGTTTTGATTCCTGGTGTTGTTTTATTTTGCATGGCTTCATGCTCTTGTTAGCTAGCTTCTTGCCACATATATGCATCGGGACCCCCAGGTTGGGAACCACTGCTCTAGTACACTATAGATAGCGTAAGATGAAATTAAGTGTTTAATTTGTGAAGTGCAGTTCACTTCTACATCCTAACAGCCCCCTCATAGAGATCAGTAATAAGTAGTTTGGCCTCTGTACACTGACATAAACAGAGTTACACTTTAAGATAAGCTGAGTTTATTTTTTTTAAATATCAAGGTAAATTGACAGTTTTTTCCCCATATCTTTTTGTCTGACCTTTTTTTTTTTTTTTTTTTTTTTTTTTTACCAGGCTTTCAGACCAATTGAGGTAAGAACCTCTTCTACAATGGTGCAATTATTTAAAACAGATCATACAGATAATGAACTTGGAAAAGATGAGCAACAAAAGACATTTCAGATAACGTTTGAAAACATAATTTCTAGATTAAAGAAATTAAAAAATGGCTATGTGAATGACTAGAGGTGTAATTTCATCAGGAGCGTAGCATGCCATCACACACATCTCTCTGGATGAGGGAGGAGGTAGATGCAGGTGTAGCTCATGACACGTTTTAGCTATGTCCACACACAAGCAAAGTCGGTTCAGGTGTGAAAGCAGTGCAAAAACTAGGAGAAAGTCTTCAACATCCCCACGAAACCACTGTAGTACATACTACAAGGCTGTGAGGGGGCGCTACGATGATTAAAGAGTAACACTCCAGAGCTGGAACAAGATGTAGTGCATGCACAGATAATGATATCCGTTGCTCCCGCTGTTGATGGTACAGTAATGCAATACTGTGTTGTAAAAGCAGTGCATTTTGGTGCTAAAGCTGTACACAAGCCAGGACTGTCTGGAGCAGCACCACAACACAGTTGTCCATGGACGCCATTATTGTTGTGTTTGGCGTGCGTTCATCACACTGACATCATATCCTGTAGTGGTGCGGTTACACTGCCCACACAATACCACAGACGGTAGAGGTCTCAAACCTACCACCTTGGTACCTGGTTTCAGACATGATCAGTTTCATGGAGGCTAATCCCTGGTTTCATGCAGATGAAAGGGGTGGATTGCTAAAATACTTTTGCAGTTTTACTGAAATTCAGCATTTTGTTTTCAGCTACATGCAGCCACAACAGTAAACCTTGCAGTGAAACAATTTCACATTTTGCCCCTTTAAAAACATGAACAAACAGCAAATGGCTCAATTAACAGAGCACTTACTGCAGATCAACTATTAAGTTGTTATGTTGTTGGTTTTTATAGTTGGTAGAAACTTCTCCAGGCTTGTTTTGTAGGCCTTACAATACAAGACTCACACATTAGCAGCAGTGTTGTTTGTTGTTCTGTTGTCTGGCTTTTGGCCAAATCTTTTCTGACTCTTAAAAAAGTGTTTTTTTTCACAGTGTTCACCTGTCATAAGGTATTTAATCTGGAAATGCAGCTTGCACAGTAAAGTAAGCCAAACTCTCAACAGAGCTGAGCTATAGTTTTTTATCAGGAGCTACCATGGCATTGGCTCAGTGTGGTCAGGCACCTTCATTTCCCCCTTTAATCCTCATCCAAGGTGCCCCCTCTGAGAAGAGAGCGACCTGCTGTCTTTCTTTGCCTGCCATCAGACTGGGAATGGACCCTGGCATGCTGACAGCTGGCTCCCCTACTGTCCCCTGTGGTTAGCAGTCATTTGCTGCACTGTGTCTCGCAGTCATCATGGCAGCCAGTGTGGACACCGACAGGCTATTTTGGACTGAAATTCCAGCATCCCTCTGTCAGTCCAAACAAACGCTACCTTAAAGGTCAACAAAAACCCAGAGAGGAACATGGATAGTATATCAGGGCTGCTGCCTTCACAGTTTGTTAGGAGAACTGGCTAAAATTATGTGTGGTGTGACCATTGTTTTATATATTTTCTACTTTGATGTTACACTCATAATCCTGAGATAGCTTAAAACTGAATCCAGTGCTTGCAACTTAACCACAAAAAATTAACTCGGGAAATAATTTTATATACTAACTTTCTCATTATTCCTTAGTTTAGTTATTTGGTAGAGCATACAGATTACAGATTGGACCATATCTTTCTCTACATGTCTTTTTGTTAGCCTAATGTGAAAAGTGAGTTTATTTTAGGCTGTTACTTTTTCACATTTAGTCCTTAAAAAGAACAGTTTGTTAAAAATCTTCTTATTATTCCATTAATGACTTAAAACTACAACGAAATTATTTTCCATTGCTGTTTTTCTGTGTTAACAGTGAAGAGTAAAGTAATGAAGGGAGTTCCACAAATGTATTTATCACTTCTTTGTTTATAGCCACAAATGAAACAAGCCTACAAAAAAGTCTGAATGAAAATGGTGTTTCTGGGAACTGTACATAACAGCAGCCAAATTCCTGTGGTGGTAATTATGCAGAACTAAATCTTTGTTTGAAAGCACCTTAAGCCTCGTACATAGTTGTTTTGCAATCCTTATTTATCTCAAGCAGTTTAATTATCTAGTTGATTGTCTCAGTTTCATCCTCCAGATTTGGATGGTGCATCTGTAATCAGGTGGATTTCTTTTATTCTTTTCCAAACATGTAATCATCAGGAAGTCAGTTATTTTGAATAGATGTGGACTGAGATGTTTTCTCTTCCATGTTTAACATAAAGTGTAAAAATGGGCTGAATAGCATCTTAGTGAAACCCTATTAGAAGCATATCTTACTGTATGTTATTGCATTCGTCTGTAGCATTGGAAATAATCTGTGGGATTATGGAAACCAGCAGTGGAAATCTTTATTCTTTCTATTATAAAACCAGTAAGTTTGGATTGTTCAGTAGGTCAGGGGTAGACTGTAACCCTGGGACTACCATGAAAGCAATGCTGGCTTATGAAATAAGCCCTTTGCTGAAATAAGCATCACAAGTATGTTCGGGGTGCTGTGGAGTGTGAAATTTAGTGTGAAGTGAGCTGAAATTCTGTTTCCCCCATGGATCTATAAGTGTATGCCTTATTGATATCGATGTGACAGTTTCTTTTTCCAGACTCAAGTGAGAGGATTATGTGCCATCTTTAAGTCATGCAGATGTGTGTACACCCTTATGCACCATATTTACATCACAAAGATCAGCACATGGCTTTACATATCGGTATCATGCTTGTGGGAGCATGTATGGCCAGGAATGATGAAGTTAGGGGAAATGACAGTTTAATCTTAATCTCTCTGAATCCTCGTCTGTTTGGGGAAAAGCACAAGGGACGGTTGCTACCCGCAGTTATGACTCACGTGTCAGTGAGCTATTACTCCAAGCCAGAGCTCCAGACTGCGACCAAACGGTCGCATTTTGCGACTAAAATGTGAGACAGTGCGAGTAAATTTTTCACCTACTCGCGCAATGGCGACCAAGACATTTGCCTGTCTTTTTCATGTAGTAATTATTATTAAATTTATTTAGTCGCTAACAAACTTCTGCTCCCCTCTTCAACCCAGTAGTTCACAGTAATGCGCAAATTAGCTGCTGGTTTGCAGACTCAAACTAACTTAATAGGAGAAAAGGAGACGAATACCAACGAAGAAGGTGACAGCCAATGTGTGTGACGAGTGATGTGTGTGACAAACGATCACTGTGATTGGCTTATGTGTGGAAAGAGGCGGGTCTTGGGGGAATTTATTATTCCTCAGTGTTGCCAACTTAACAAATTTGTTGCTATATTTAGCGAGTTTTTAGACCCCTCTAGCAACTTTTCAAAAAGTGACTAACGACAAATCTTGCTAATTTTTCTGGTATTATTGAAGACTTTTGGAGACTGACGTGAATAAACGTAGTTTACTGTTCCCAATGAGGAGTGGGTGCTGTGTAGAGCCCTCCCTGTTCACAGGGGAGCTCACAGCTGTATTCAGAGCAGACGACATGACCTCTGTTTCATGACCAGGTTGAAAATGAAACGTACAAAGTAGGGATGCACCAAATATTCGGCTGACGGGAAAAAAAAGACTAAAAACTAGAAAAATAAAAGAGTTTTATCACCGAAACAACACAACCGAAACAGGAAGCAAAAAACGCAGCCAACATAGTCTTTTCTGGAAGGGCCAACATGTCTGCAGCGTGGAAGTATTTCAGTATATCTGAAAAAGACCCACGGATAGCGATTTGCAAAACGTGTAATGGTGAAATTTCAAGAGGAGGTGCATCTGCAAAGAATTTCTCCACGGTTTAATTTATCACCTGAAATCCAAACATCCTGCTGCTATGAGTATGAGAGGAATGTGGTACAGAAAAGGAAAATTCCTCCGAGCACGCCCACTCCATCTGTGGCGGAAGTTTTTGAAAAGGCAAAGAAGTTTCCCAGTGACAGTGCCAAGGCAAAAGGGATTACACAAAAGATTATGGAATTCATTGCCTTAGATGATCAGCCGTTCTCTGTCGTAGAAGATGTGGAATTTCGTAGGATGATCGAGCTTTGTTCTTCCGATGTAGAAGCAACCACATGGACATTCTAGTCTGTATACTACATATAACATAAACATGCAGTTAGAACTGGTAACCTACAATATCCTATGGCTGTTCACCAGCTTGATGCTAACCATGGTAATTGTAATTCATTGAAGGTATCTGGAACAGAGCATACAGAAAACCCAATTAGAGGTGGAGACAGACTTAAAAAACTCTTACAAAGAAAGCATTTTGGATCTACACACTAAAAGCGACACAGTACCAGGTTTGAATGGGGAACTGGATTTTTCTCCTTTTTTGTAATGGTTCTGTAATGTAACTGATTAATCTGTGGTTCCTTGAAGAAGTAATGAGCAATATCTATTTATTTTTTAGTAGATATACGTATGATCATTGATGTTTCTGTACATATCTGTTGAATCTTGTTATATTATGCTATGTTAACCTGTTTTTTGTTTAAAGAGTCTCTGACTATGATTGTCTTTGGCAGGTCACGGGTACCATGTGACCATCTACCTGCCCACACAGAGCAGCTGCTGGTGATAGCCTATGTATGCATGAATTAAGCTGCCAGACAAACATTTTGCCACTCGCCCTGATGAAGGCCCCTTAGGCTGAAATGCGTTGGCGTTGATATGTTTTTGAATACATTAGCCATGAGATAATAAAGGCTTTTTATCTTCTACCTTCTTGAGTGCCTCAGTAATCTTTTCATGAGTTCAACTTGATCCCATAACTGAAGAGGACCAGAGGAATACCACCATTTTTTACATCCAAGCAGCACTCCAGGCACTTTTCTTTTTTCTATACAGTTATATCTTTCAGCAGCTGCACTTGTTCTGAATGCACTTTGTTCTAGTAGTCCTACAGAGAAAATAGTATTTTATTCTTAATTTTATTTTAGATTATTTTATTATTGTACATTCTTGGAATGTGCTAAATAAATATTTTCATAATTTTGTAATTTATTTATTCTTTGAAACAGTTATATTAATTTATATAATTGCAATGCCTGGACTTTAATGAGGTTAGTACACATTCATAGCCATGAATACAAAGGTACTAATAATTGGCGTAATTTTTTCTTTCGGTGTTTCGGTTTTCGGCCTTGGTTTCCTTATTTTCGGTTTTCGGTTTCGGCCAAGAATTTTCATTTCGGTGCATCCCTAGTACCAAGCTGTTATTGAAGAGTGTGGACAAAAATATTTAAAAAGTTAAAAGTGTTGTGACATTTTCCAGACTCCTAAATAAAAAACAAAATACACTTAAAAAAAACTGAACTAAAAATAAAGAAAATTTTGACAGAATTATTATTTAATTTAATTTTTTTTAATTATTGCTGTTCTAAACTTTTTTTTTGAATTTTTAATCAATTTTTGCTTTCTCACTACATCCCTCTTTATGGCAGCATCTTTTCCAGCATCTCTGTTGCAACTATATGTAGTAGGCTGATTATGCTAATTAGGGCTGAACCATTTTGGAAAATAATCTAATTATAATTTTTCCCCTCAATATTGCAATTGCGATTTCATTTGTGATTACTTTTCAACGTCCTCTTATGTACTTTTCAACAAACACAAGTAATAAATCAATCTGTACTGTATATCTGTGTTATATATATATATATATAGTGTGTGTGTGTGTATATATATATATGTGTGTGTGTGTATATATATATATATATATATATATATATATATATAAATAAATAAATAAATAAATAAATAAAAATTATATATAAAATATATATATATATAAAAAAATAAAGCTAAAGCAAATATGTTCTTAAACGTTCTTGAATATGTTCTGGACACATTTTCTTTTAGATAAATCAAAGTCCCAATGAACACAAAATTAACAATTATTACTAACCTGGTTATGTGCACGCCTTGCTGATTCCAGCATTTCAGTCTTGAGTCGGGTCTTAATGGCAGGAATGTTTTCTGTGGTGATATACTGGGTTGTGAACCTGGGGTCCAGGAAGGATGCAACATCCAAAAGCTCCTGGGTCAAGGAGTCATTGTACTTGTCATTAAGGTATGCCAGGACCTTGGTTTTGATTGACCTAGTCAGGTCAGTGTCCTCTTGATCTTCAGCCAGGACTGATGTGGCCAGAAGGTGAAGAACTGGTTTGAGGTAGGAGAGGTTCACATACTTCTCTCCAGAGAGAGCATCTGTAAAGTCCTGGAGAGGATGCAGTGCCTTGTGAACAGACTCCAACACCTAATATCCTGCCATGTTGGGATGAGGGAGCGTGCATATCGGTCACCTGACAATACGTGAGATATGGCTTTGAGCTGCTCTAGCACCCTGGCGATCATCCTTGCCTTGGATCCCCATCTTGTTGGGCATTCAGCGATGAGGCTGTGCTCAGGAAGTATGAGCTCCTTCTGTGCTTCAGTCATTGCTGCCTTCTTCTTCCAACTGTGGGAGAAGTGCCCCACCAGCCTTTTGCAGAGACCTGTTGCTCTTGACACTCTGTCATCTTTCAGCGCATGTCCTGTAATAAAAAAAAATACAAGAACAGTACAATTTATAAAGTTGTGTGATACAATGTTATCAATTTAAACACACTCACATTCCCTCCCTCCAACTCTTCTATTCATTATTCAGTTCTCTGCTATTTTTTTTTATTTCTTGTAAACTGTACAAGTACCACAATTTATCTATTAATTATTCTATCTATCTATCACTCACACATAGACACACCGCCTCTCTGCTCACACACAATCACTCACACGCGCGCATTCAGTATATAAGTCACATTACTAATTTACGTACCGATGGCAAGATGCAATCGGTGCCCAAAACACTGGAGTCTTGTCCATTCATTTAGCTGTGCTGCCATCATCATATTCGATGCGTTGTCCGTCGCTATGCAAACGTGGTTTTCTTCTTGTAGATCCCAGCTAGCAAGCCCATCTCTCGGACCGGCTGCAATGTTTTCTCCCGTGTGGTCGTCCGGGAAGTAGGATGCTTGAAGGCAACGAGCTCTGAGATTTAAGTCTTTGTCAATGTAAAGCACTGTTAGACTCTGGTATGGCTCCGCTGTACGGCTTGACCACAGATCAGTTGTTGTTGCAAAAAACTCCACTGTTTTCAGTTCCGCTGCAACTTTCTGTCTGCATTTCTTATATAGCTCAGGTATGGCAACCTGGCTAAAATGTGTGCGTGACGGAATTCTGTACCGCTTATCCATTGTGTTGATCAAAGCCGTAAACCCAGGCTTGGTCACCGTGCTAATACGCATTATGTCTTTAGCTATGAACTCCGTTATTGCCAGAGTTATTTCCGCGTGCCGCTTTGAATTATGTTTGTAAGGAGTAACACTTTCAAACAATTCGGTCAGTGATCCCTGTCGGCTTGTACTTGGCTTACTTGAAGTAGAAGCACTGGTCGATGGCGTTTTAGTCATGCAACTATCATACATGGCTTTATGATGGTTTTTCAAGTGTTGATAAAGGTTTGTAGTGTTACCTCTTGAGGTAGCAACAGTAGAAAGGCAGGTTCTGCACAATACCTGACGTTGCGCAGCATCTTCTTTTTTAAAGCCAAAATAATTCCACACAACTTATGTACTGTTCCTCTTTGGTACTAAACTTTGTGCAGTGTCAACTTCTGTCGAGCCTAAGGCCATTGTGCAACAGGTTGCAGCGTTGACTTCTCTTTCTGCCTACACGGCATGTAGTACACGCTGCTCTCCACTCGCAAGTCACGTGGCCAGATCTCGCGGCCGTTCAGATCGCAGCCTTTGCCGCTCATTTTGTCTTATCGCAATATTATCGCAAATGCAATTTATCGTTCAGCCCTAATGCTAATTAGGGACATCTAGTGACTTTCAGGACAGCCAATAGCTACTTTTCTTACTGAGGAGTTGGGAACAGTGGCTGGAGTGGAGTATCAGTCCCTGAAGCTGTTTATTGCCAGGAACTACATGGACCAGTCATACCATACCCTATGGGGGATGATGGCGACAAAGATGCCGTTCTGCTTCAACTATAAAGTAAAAATCATATCAAATAATCAAATCTGATTTGATTTGATTTGGCAAGTTCTATGTCTGCTTGTTTTGTATTTGTGCGACCAGTAAGATTTTTTCTTTTCATGTTATGTCAACTGCTGCACAAAAAATGTGAATTGTAAACATTGTAATTTCTGAATTTATTGTTCAAGTATTTATCGCTAATACAGTGAAAATGGGAGGAAATGTGAATATTTGCTATGCAAGAAGATTTCAATGTGCGCCCCTAAATTTTCAGCTTGCACTCCTAAAAATTTAAGTTAGGGGCCACTGTGCTCCTTGTAAAAGAAGTTAGCCTGGTGCCCTGCAGGCTCATTGACATGGACCCACATTTGATTTAGCAGCCTCTTAGGTAAAATTCCTGTCTACAAACATAAATGATATAATGGACTTCAAGCCACTTTTACAGGGAAGTGCTTGCATGAACAAATAAGCTCAGTCTCAATTCGCCCGACTAAAGAATTGCCTATTTGTCACAATTAATTTCAAAGCCTTGACTCAGGACCACTTGATATTGATATTTAACTTCCCGTTATTACATACCTGAAAACCTGCTCATTAAATGGAGCTGAATGCAATGAGTCTCTTTGTGAAATGGATGATAAGAGTAAAGACAGCACAGATCATTTTCCCGTCTGACTGAGCCCATAAAGGTGAAGTGATGCAGAAGCTAGAAGTTAATGTGTGGAACAGATATTATTCCATCTCTGCCATTTTACAAACATGGTTTAACCCCTTGAGTCATCATCACCTGCGGGTGTACACACTCTTTGACTTCCCCACTGTTGTCTTTCTTCTCTTGCAGCCATGATTCCTTTTAAGCAAGTAAATGTGTGTGAGTATATGTGAAAAGTGTGGGGTGTGTGTGCAATATGTGTAAAGGGTAATCCTCTGTTGGACAGGTACCAGAGGAGGCGAAGCGCTCATCTTCACAGAAACTAATCACCCAATCCCACTTGTTGTGTACAGAAGCAGTCTTGCCAGCCAAAACCAAATGCAAAGCCCATGCTAATTGCCTTAATGCTGCTTCCCTGTCAAGCATGGATTTGCAGCACCCCAGTGGACCCACAGGTCACAAAATGAATGAACTACTTCAATTGTTCAATAAATAAAAAATGTTCAATAAAAAAAATGTTCAGTAAATACAAAGACAAAGGAGTGTCTTCTTCTCCTCAGCAAAAACAAGCAACAAATATTTTTTTTTAAATTTAGAAGGTCAGAATGAGAGCATGGAAGGGCAAATGAAAGGGGAAGCTGGAATGAAGGAGAGCAGAGAGAGAGAAATTCGTCATTAGACAAGAACTATTAGTCTTGCCAGGGTCCAGTGTGTTAGGGATGGTAATTGAGTTTGTCCTTGTACAGCTTGCTCTGATGAGAAGCTGCAGGCCGAGGATTTGACTCATTTCTTCTGTGCCCAAGACGATGCGTCAGACCAGCTATCCTGCGCTTAATGACTCAGGATACTTAATGACGGATTTACAAAGACTTTGATGTAGCTTGATATTGATTTACATCATAGTTAAAGTGGTCTGACAGAATATCTATACTGGTATTTCAAGGCTTGTGATGTCCTGATGCTGCAGTTTATAAATAAAAAAAACATTTTACATTCATATGTTTTTCCTTTTTTTGGGTTTGTTTGAGGGTGAAACAGTACACCCAATGTTCAGTTTAAAATGTTCGTTTTTCAAGCATAAATGTAGAGTTCATGTTTCTAATCATGCATGTAATTTCTGTTTCTTGGTCATTCTTATGTATAGCCCCTTCAGAAAAGGTTCTGACGTTATTTATCCCCATGTCTCACTCCACTCGCTCTGGTGCTATTTCAGCCCACAGATGCACTATCAGTAATGCAGCCTTTTAAACGAGGCTGAGGCTTTTAAGAGGGTCTGTCAAAGCCGCTCCCATCTAGATGCCTGTTAGTCGTTTGGTGGTTGCATCCTAATGGGACAGTGTTTTATCTTAAAAAAATAAATAAATTTTTTATTAAAATACTTGGACACTTGAAAACCAACAAATCTTCTTGCCAGGACATAAAGAGCTGAGCACTAAAAATGAAATGGTCCCTAGCCCAAGAAACACTCTATAAACTTTATAATAAACAAACATATTTTGTTTACAGTGTTTACTTAGTCTTAATGAACAGGTCATAATGTGTCCATTATTTATATTTTTCTCATGATGTTTTCCAGGGGGGACATTTCCACAATAACAAATGTGCATTTATTAGGATGAAAGTAGAATAAAATTTCCAGAGTTGCCTTAAAGGATAGAAACTTTGGAACAACTTTGACCTGCTTCCACTAAGTTAAAAATATCTAATACAGAAAGCAGTGAAGATGGTAAACATCACATTTCACCCTCATGTGATTCTCATCTTCACAGTGGCTGCCATGGGTCAGGAGCTCATCTGTCCCAAAGAAACCGCACAGCAGCTGATTATGATGGCTTATGATAGGTTCCACCCTGACTGACCTCTGCAGCCAATCCCAAATTCTTGCAATTTCAGACACAGAAACCACACATAAAAGTTTATAATGTTTACACTTTGCAGACGCCTGACTAAGATGTTTTAAGGTAATTTACTTTACAGCAACAAAGTCAGTTTAATGCCCTTATGTAAGTGTGTAGTCCCCTGTTAAAACAATGCAGTGCCATTTTTATGCAAATGCAGGTAAGCTCAGGCAGGAAGATTCTTGAACCTAATTAACTCCCCACAAACTCACAAAGCCACGTAAACCCATGGGAGAGGAAAAGAAAAAAAGAAATGAAAAAAAAAACCTAAAACCATTCCCAAAGAGGAGGAGCTGCTTCACAGCAGGCTATTTGTTTTCATTTGGTTTGGTGCCGTGCAGAGCACTTTGAACAGTGTGTCTGTCCCCTCCTCCACCCCAAACCACCACCTTTCATTCTGTGATCACATATGCTGCTAGTGGCAAGCAGCAGTGAAGAGAAATGAGGTGGAAGGCACTAATTGCTGGTGCAGACTGATCAGTCTCCTGGTCACCAAGCTGCTAAAGGTAAAGGATGTAGAGGAAAGGCCACAGGAAACTGGCTAATGTGGAATAATGTCATAGCAGCAGGTGTTACTGAGGTATCAAGGCAGTGTAGACTCGCTGTCTGGACGTCACTGTGCACGTAAATGTTGAGCAGCAGGAGCTCAGACGTGTTACGTGGTGAAAAATAAATGTTCACCTTTCCTAACATGAGCCTTAAGAAGCTTTTTCCCACTGTGGCGAGAGGTTACTTTTTAGCCATTACCATGACAACATAGAGGTCTACAGCTGTGTGTAGAATAACAGCTCTGAGTAATTCAGGGAAAGTGAAGCCAAAGGCAGCAGGCTCACTCTGAGGAGAAGAATGGAAAAATGTTTGGGATGAGTGAGATGAACAAATGGGGTAGCAACACCTGTTTAAGTACACAGTAACACAGATAAAGACACAGGAAAACACACAAATGAACATCACCCAGACTTTCATCCTCAGCAGGTTTCTCTAGAAGTTGTGACCTTTTGTCATCATCAGTCAAGTCTTCTGTCATTTTGCTCTGTCAAAGTTGGCCTTTTACAGACAGAACTTTGACTAAAATCTTATTGGAATGACCTTTAATTACTGCTGCTCATAGTGTGCACCGTATGCATTTTAAACTCAGGCCATCCATTTACCTTATTAGCATTTTGACTCATTTACCATTGAGTAGATGATGTAGTATGCAGGGAGACAGCGAAATAAGAGACAGATATTAGAAATGAGATGGAGTACACTAAAAGGCCACTGGCGCACACTTCCCCTCATTTACATTCTGTTGCAATAAACATTTTCACTGTAATGCCCCCATCATTTTCCTCTTACCCCTCCATCTTAATGAAGTGTCTCTATCTCACATCCCTTTATTTCTTCTCTCACTCACCTTGTGCTCTCCATTTCTGTTCCTCTATCACGCTTTTTGCCCTCACACGTTTGGCAGTTATAGTTAATTCACACTGTTTTTCAACCCCAGCAGTGACTCCATGGCCCGGCTACACAATTAGGGGCTCATTACTTGCTAATACACAGAGCAGAAGACAGACAAAGGCAGTTTGAGCCTTTTTTGTTTTGCCTTGCTCACTTCCATCATTTTATCTCTCTTCCTCCTGAGGCACTTTTAAGCAAAAGGGTGCAATTTCTCTTCTTCTTCCTTCCCATTCCTCTCATTGTAGCCTACAGTGCGTCTTCTTCATTGTGCATAATAAGCCTGTGTGTGCTAAAAGAAAATAATAGTTCAATTTCCATATCTTAAGCATTGTTTCTTTCATTCTGTCTTATTTATTCATTTATTAGATACACTCTCAGTTGTAGTGATTGGTTCATTTTCATATTTTACAAACTGAAATGTTCCTTAACCTGTGGTGCATTTTTGAAGGCAAGCATAGAAGATAATTTGCGAGTCGCAGGTGTAACATTTGGTCAGTTCTGGCAGATTCCCTCTGTCACACTGTCTGCATCATTTCTCTCCATCTAGCTGGTTCTGCTGAAACGCCAGTTTGCTTAGTAAGGGGTCTCGCAGCATAATGATGGATGAAGGTTATGTCCTGTTTACCAGTGTGTTCTGCCACAGTCGACTGCTTGATTAAAGAGACGCAGGGGAGTGTTGACATTTAGTTTTGTGAATGGAATAGATGTTTGTTTGTCAGAGGAAACTTCTCTCCCAGACTTGAGGAAATGCAGATTTATAAGATTTTTGCCCCGCTGACATTGTGGGTACTTTTGCATAATCTTCTTGCTCATATTTGTGCATTACTGTGGTTACTGTTTTTTTTTTTTTTTCTTCTTTTTTTTGCCCTGGTGTCAAAGAGCTTTTTTTTATTTTTGTCCCTATTTATGACTGTTAACAGCTTTCCATCAAAATCTCATTGCAGTCCTCGTTTTCCACATCCTTCCTCCTCTCCATCTCCTCCTCTTTGTGAAGGTAATCCTAAGGTGAAGTTAATAGGTTGGGATTCTGTTTATACTGCCACTCTCATCTCTTAGAGGATTAGATGGACAATTGCCTCTCTGATACGCAAGCGGTTAAAAGAAAATTGCAATAAACCCACTTTTCTGAAAGTGCCTTATGCTGCAGCTGCATTTGAAGTCTTTAGCACTGAGATGTTGTTAGAATGCATTTATGTTCTGATCTTCCTTTTTAATCTGGTCACAGATGGACTCATATACAACAAGGGTAAACCATTGCTATGGGATTATAGGCTCAGTGTGATCTGTGATCCCACATTAACTGGAGAACAGTGTGTGATTAATGGAGCTTCATTTAGCCAAGCCAGCCTAATTTAGCCAGTAAAATTTCTAATGATTCAAAGAGAATGTAAGCCATTGGAAGCAAGGCTTTTTATTTATTCATTCATTATATAAAGAATTGGCTTTCACATTAATACATAATAATAACACAAAGGCTAATGAAAGAATTTTTGTTGTGCTCTTGCAGCCAGAGAACTGTGTGCGACTTTCTGTTATATTTTCTTTACTGAGTCAGGAAGTGGTGTAAATATTCAAGGACATGAACACTGTTTTAAAATTAAATGCAATAATACTGATATGCAGCTGCCTGGTCAGTTAGAGTAACATAATTCAGTCACTTTGTAAGTCCCCACTGTGATTTCTGCAATAGTTGTCAGGCTAATGGAGAAAGTTTAAATGTGGTAAATGGTTAGGTTGTCATGAGGATAGAATTTCTATCTTCACACTGATACTGGATACCATTTTAAATACTACAGTGATTAAAAATGATCATAAAATGTTCTTAATAAACAGCTCCAGTCTGTGTCTAGTGCAGCACTGGTGCTCCTCAATTGAAAATTCAAGAACAAAAGTCAAATGGACTTCAATGCAGTACTCATATTGTTTTCATCTTGAAATAATTTCTTTTGAATAGATGGTTTAGTCATAACTAGACGATTTACAGAAATGATGAAGATACAATATTATATGAAAGCAAAACCAGCAGATAAATCTTATTTATTTTTTACACAGAAGTCAAATTAATAAATCCCTTGATATTAAGATGTCAGTTTAGTGTTTCTGTGGGTTAAACTATTTATTAACAAAGCATTCATCAATAAAGATGTGACAGTAGAACAGAAATTAATTGGATGTATTCAATGACACATCATTGGTACTGCAAACACCACTCTGGGTATTAATCTCTGTATTTTGTATACAGCAGGGATATTTTTTTCCCCAAAGTGTTTGGATCTAGAATTTAGTTAATTTTTGCCTTTAAGGTGACTCTGCACCTGCTGCAGAGCCACTGCAGCCCATCAGCACATCTGTTTCTGCACGGTTCATGCTTCATGTTGATGTTCGAGTGAAGGAAATTAATCCAGCAAGTTATGAATGCATGATTGTATAATGACGTGATATATGATATTATCGTTGAATATTCAGATTATGTTATGATTTGAAACATAAAAACAAATACTGTTGCGAGTCACAGCTTTTTTAAGAAGGGCTGTACTTCACTTCTGCAGCTCTCATTAATACACCACTTTGTGTCCTGTTTCAAGTCAAAATATGCAATGTTGATATTACGCATGCTGATATTGCGATAGATCAGTTTCAGTGATTTGTTTGCAATATCTTTACTAGAGCTGGGTTAAGCTCTAGGTTAGCTACTCACAATAGCAGCTAACACTAACACTGTGAGCTCCGCCTGGATCAGCAACGGGAAGTGACGTCTGCATACACGTATGTACTTCAAAATAAATCTGATACGGGCGCCCCGCCAAGTCACAGCAGGAGGTATTTAACGTCACATTTCCCCTGGAAAAGGTTTCAATTCGAGCATGCACGTCGGAAAACATGTCAGCTAGCTAAAAATCAGACAAAAATACATAAGTTTTTAAATTCTCCCAGGGAGGTGAACATGGAAACAATCTTGCTCCAGTGAGGAGTAGCTGGAGTATTTCTCTTTCTCCCATTCTCCTATTCAGGAAATTAGTGGTGATATTCAGCCCTAATCTTTACCTGATAAACTGAAGATTTAGTGCCAAGAGCGCTACATATTTCCCTGATGATTCCACATCCCGCCAACAGTAATCATTCAACTGTCTTGTCAATGGCCTGGACACTGATTTCTTTTGATAAAGCAGAGTGTGAGTGTGTATGTGTGCACAGTAAAGGTATTTTGTGTAACACTTTCAAAGTAGTGACCATCCATGCATTACCTGATGGCGGTGACCAACTTTACTTATGTCTTTTCTAAAGTAGGGTTGGGCATTTTAGGTGACTTTTGAAGTCGACTAATCAGACCTGTCCAAAACAATTAGTTGATTAGTCGTGATGTTATCATGACATCATCAATAATGAAATAAAAAACATACTTTATCTCCAAATGGGAATTCTAAAACGTCTATGAAATGTTATTTGTATATTGTGGGTGTTCCATTAACAAGTGTTTTTTACATTGTATTTTTAACATTGTGTGGGCTCAAGTGTCCTTTATTGTTCAGCAGGTAGATGAGAAAGTGGGTCAGGAAGACGGAGCCACCTGCTACGCTACGTGAGATAGTTCAGCAACAAAAAAACGTCTTTCCATCTTGTCTTTTTACTCTGAAGCAGCATTTCTATGAGGGTTTAGAAACTATGCTGATCTGGTCTGTTGACTTTACTATCTGTGAAAACTCTGACAGAAACAGCTGCTAAACTTTCCTCTTCCACATCGAGGTCAGGAGGTGGAGGAGAGGGGATTACTCCTGGGTGAAACTGCAGCTAGCTGTAGGATTAGTTCCCTTATCTTTACCCAGCAACGGGACTCTGCTAGAACTAGAAGAGCATTGTGTTGTTTATTGTTAAAGCTGGTAGCAAAACATTCGCCGCTAAACACAAGGTTTCTCACAGCGACTTCCTCTGATACGATAGAAAGAAAATTATAGACAAGCATGTTAAAGGTAAAGGCTACAAGACCATCTCCAAGCAGCTTGATGTTCCTGTGACTACAGTCGCACATATTATTAAGAAATGTAAGATCCATGGGACTGTAGCCAACCTCCCTGGACGTGGCCACAGGAGGAAAATTGATGACAAATCAAAGAGACGGATAATACGGATGGTAACAAAAGAACCCAGAAAAACCTCCAAAGAGATTAAAGGTGAACTTCAAGCTCAAGGAACATCAGTGTCAGATCGCACCATCCGTCGTTGTTTGAGTCAAAGTGGACTTAATGGGAGACGACCAAGGAGGAACCATTGTTGGAAACAAATCATAAAAAGTCCAAACTACATGTTGACAAGCCACAAAGCTTCTGGGAGAATGTCTTATGGACAGATGAGACAAAAATGGAACTTTTTACCAAAGTACATCAGCTCTATGTTTACAGACGGAAAAATGAAGCATATGAAGAAAAGAACACCGTCCCTACTGTGGAACATGGAGGAGATTCTGTTTTGTTCTGGGGCTGCTTTGCTGCATCTGGCACAGGGTGTCTTGAATTTGTGCAGGTACAATGAAATCTCAAGATTATCAAGGGATTCTAGAGAGAAATGTGCTGGCCAGTGTCAGAAAGCTTGGTCTCAGTCGCAGGTCATGGGTCTTGCAGGACAATGACCCAAAACACCATAGTGAGTTTTTCTTTCATTAACCGAAGGGTACCAACAGTTTTGTCCACGTGTGTAACACAACACTGTCAACAGCACCATGTCTTTGCACAATGAGACATTACAAAACATCAACTTTTAGTCATCGACTTTGCACTCCACTTCAACTAATCGATTCATCGTACACATCCCTATTCTAAAGCGGTTGCTCGCAAATGTTGAAAATGCTATTAACACTGGGTTGCAAAGGATGTAAAGAATCAACACTGTGTGCAGATGCTGGAAATGATCCTTCAGTCTGTGTTCTTATTCTATCGAACATATTTTGCCTACATTTTGCTGGATGGCTTGTGACATCCTCATGCCGGACTGTCTGAGATCTTGTGAGCCAAAACCCACGTGATCTAGTCTGCTTTGTTTTGTGTAGTGTATGCGCATGTGTTGAAAATAAATGCATGATGTCTGTTTTTTGTGTAAAAAAAAAGCCTGTCTTTCAAGTAAATGTGGTCAGAAAACTTACATTCATTCAGATAAAGTGATTCAAACAAGATCAAAGATGCCATTCAGAAAATAAGTTGTATATAATGCACACTGTGAGAGCATGACTGTTTACTGTTGCTTATTTTCCTTGTTTATTGTATGGAAAAATGTTAGAAGTGGGTTGAGAGATTATCAAAGATATTGTGTGTTTACAGTCCTCAACTTGCTTCTTGTTGCATCCTGACTGGTTTCACCGTGGCCACATCACAGATGGAATATGATGAGTTAAACTTTTCTTAAAATTCCCCACATGGATACAACCCCCCCACCCCCCCAAAAAAGTCTTCAATAAATAATATTTTTTTCTAATATGGGTTCCACACAAACACATGTCTTATAAACTAACAGAAAGGATTAAAAGTGCTTGTGCTCCATGTTTCTCATTAAATATTCCAAACTTTATGAATATGCAAATCTGAAGATGCCTCCCGGCTCAGTGGCACGGTGCATCACACCCACAGCTGCAATGTTGGTGGTCTGATCACACTTCAGCCTTAGCACAGCTTCTCAAATCCACATTTCTTTTTATTTCAAAGGCTTAAATTTATCTGCTGTTTATATGCATATGTGTTACATTCGGTCTGCAATTTTATTACTTTTTAGCATTAAATTCAGTAGTGTAAGTGGGCTGAGAGAGTCCTATTTTCATTAAGCCTTTTTCCCAGGATGCTGGCATATGCGCTGACATTTTCATATCATTAGTTGTACAGATAAACGTGTGTCTGACTCAGAAAGGACAACGCTGTTTTGTGAAATGAATTATTTGAATGCCACATGAAATGAGGAAAGCAGAATATTCCAACACTGACTACTGATGTCGGAGGATTCTTAAACATAATTTTTCTCTCCAGCAGAAACCACGCTGCTTGTATTTAACTTCTCACTCAGTATGCCTCCTTTGCTTTGTGTATATCTCCCTGGGCTGTGTGTGTGTATGAATTTACCCTGTTGGATATTAAATGGTTGGAAAGTGTGAATGTGTTCTAAGTCACACAGAGCAGAAATGTATATATGTGCAGTGTATTACGACAAAATACAAAAAAAAATAAAATAATAATAATCCTGATGGTTCAGTGAGGATAGAAACCTCAGACAGGAAAGGTTTGAATTTTGATACGGTGAACCTTCCTGCTTATAAATCCCTAAATGAGTTGCAATATTGCTTACTGAAACTGGTAGAAGTTGTTTATCAGTGTTGTTACACTCTCATTGCATCAGCACTCCCCATGTGGCTTGTCACCCTCCAAATTGTGCACATATTGTATCAAGCTTCTTCTAAAGCTCAGTTCTTGAGGTTTGACGCTGGAACTGATTTTGTGAAACATGTTCTGTAAAGATTAAACTCACTTATCTTCTGATCTTCTTTTTTCGTCATAATTACCTCACCTGTCTTCAGATAAGTTGTAGACATCCAAGCCTGACCTGCATATGAAATATTATTTGTGAATTGCATCAGAGAACAGCGCAGTTAACATCTGTACTGTGGCTGTCTTTGCATCATCAGTAAAGCAAGTGATGATGATGATGATGATGATGGGATAAAACGTCATAAGGTTTCCAACATGTTGTTTTTTATTAGACAGATACAGGGAAGCCAGAAAGAAAGAGTAGAGGGAGTCACAGAGTCCAAGCCTGACTGGTTAGAAATGAAACCAATAACTTAGAACAGTTCTACAGTGGTTGGTTGAAATGTCGAAATCAGCCTGTAATTCCTTATTGTCCACTTGTTTAACCTGGACCATTTACTGAGATGCTGCAATGATTGTTGCACATATGTAAGGCTTTTACATGCTCTGAAATAGAAACTTAAAAGGCCCCACAAATCAAGTTCTTTCAGCCACTGTAGTTCCTGCTGTGTGGACACACAAAAAAGATATTTCCTCTGGGAGTTATAAAGTTTCTGCAGTGTTAAAGTGCACTTTGTACAAGGACAATTCTGTACCCTTGTTGCAAAAGTTGTGAGCTCTGCAACTTAGCCAAGAACAAACAGCCCAGTTTATTGTTTTTATTAGACATGCATCATAGACGGCATGCTCATGGGTTGCTTTTGGACCACATTTCTTATTGTATCTCTGCTCACTTTAACGTTTTAGCAGAGTTTTTAAATCTGTACATGTTTCATGTGTTTGTGTTTTTGTTTTCCCCTCCATATAGTTGCATTCTCCCACTGAGTAAATCTTGGTTTTGTTCAAAAGTTGTGTGGTTGTAGGATTACTCGTGCCACACACCCTGTTGGGTTTTGTTGTTGAGCTTTAAGTATCAATGTCAATCGAGCTTCAAATGAATGTGATTGAATGGTCATACCGGTGAAAATATATATATTTTAAAATATATTCAAATATCAAAATACATTTAGAAAATTATGATTAATAAATAAGAAAGTTAAAAAATCTTAAAGTTTTGCAAAAGAAGAAATCAAAGTTATGTTTCCTTCCTGGTTTCTGTTGCACATTTCAGGTGTATGATCAGGTGATTCTGGGACAGGAGGGATGTTTGCTTTCTGGACCTCTTAGATCTTCTGCTTCTCTGAAAACATCAGAGGCTGCTGCAGGAAGACTGAGCCACATCCATTGGCCTATTTCTCTCTTGTCAGGAAGTCTTATTTTTGGAAATGTGCTGCACATTAGAAGCTTAAATAAAGACATGACCTTATTGTTATGTTAACCAGTTACACAGAAAACAGATACACAAAGCCATTAACGAAGAAGAACATAGAAATTCAGCAACAGATGAATGAAAAAGAACATAAGACAGGGGATTTTGTTTTTGAATGCAAACTAACCCACTTTTCCAATTTAAAGTTATTCATTGAGAAACTACATTATACATTTATTTTATACCACGTTACTGCTGTGGGGGTGTAGCTGCAAAATAGATTTTTTTCTGCAACAAAACAAACAAAACAAACAAAAAAACTATCACTGCCTTAGAAACTTAGGTTAGATTTTAAACCTTTTTTCCTCATTCTGTAAAATGTTCATTTCTGAATATAAAAATAAGGTCTTGCCCACATCACCACCTGCCAACAGAAAACTTAAAAGTTTACCTTGTCTGCTTAAACTCTTTTATGCTACACAACCACCAGTTTTATGCACGTCTGAACCATAGCTTGATTCCAATGAAATGACTCAGTGGTAATTTCATGGCACCTGCCTGGGTGAAGTTGGGTGACTTTGTTAGAGATGTGAAAGGTGGCCATGTCCTTAGAGACTTCACCGCCAGAGCGCAAGAATTCTGACTGAGAGCGACACACCAGTCAAACTAATCAGTTTACTACGGTGGCTGGGAATTGCAAAACAACTTTACATCCAGTGAAACTCTTTTACATTTTCACCACTCAAATTTACATCGAGTGAAACACTTTAACACGTTTACCAAAACATTTTGACAAGTTTACCAAAACAGTTTTACAAGTTTACCAAAACAGTTTTACAAGTTTACTGAAACATAATTACAAAGATAGATACACCAAAATCTGGGATCCATCAGAATGTGTGTCCACAGGTGGGTGATAGTGTACATTTTTCTGTACGTCTTAGAAGACGAGCAAAGTCTTGAACACTTTTATTGAAAACACATTTCTGATAGCTATCAGAATGTGTTACTTTACTGTACCTGTGTAATAATGAACTCTGACTTTAGCTCTCCAGTGTCTGCATCCTGGTGGACCTCCATCTCTGCTGCTTGCAGTGTCTCTTTCCTCAGCTGATCCGTCTTCTTCGTCTTCTTCTTTGTGCAGGGTGTAACTGATGTGTGTCCTAGAAGCAGGGATGGTGCCCAGTCTGAGCCTGTCTCCATCATTTCTTAAGCTGGTTGACCTGTAGAGATGTGACGTTTAGGAACGAATCGATTCTTTTGAACGACTCTTAAATGAACGATGGAAACCGATTCACAGCTGTGAGCTGTTTATTTGTGAGCCATTTTTTTATATACAAATTTTTGACACTGCCTTCATCAAATCAAACTTTATAAAGCGCTTTTCATGTCATAGGCAACACAAAGTTCTTTACATTAAAAACATTTATGCATATCTCATAAAAAAAACAAAAAAAACAAGCTCTTACAAACACCAAAGTAGAATTACGTAAGAATAAAAACACTCAATGAAATCTTTCACACTGTCGCACACACACCCACCAAGAGCCCCATCTAAAAATGACTGAATGAATAAATAAATTAATAAATATGTAAATAAGAAGTAGTACAGTTGAGTAAAATGAAAATAAAGTAAATAACATTTGTGACATCATAGAAGTCTGATGTCCAACACGCTCCATTCATTTGAAGCATCTATGGGCAGAGAGTATTGTTTGGAAGTTTGGAGTTCTATCAAAAACATTTACTAGAATTTGCACTGACTGCTCAGGTTTATCCTTTTTTATCTATATTTTTCCTATAAGTTTTTAGTCTTGTATAGTAGATTTTATATAGGTACATATTTTGATTGTTTGTTATTCTTATATTTTGTGAAATTTTGTAAGATATTGTGAGAACGATATTTCCCTCCCTCTTTCCCTCTAGTTTACAAGTGAAGTTAGCCTGTGTGAATATAGTGACTTTAAAAAGCCAAATAAAGCTTATTCATTAACAATACTTACACAATAAAAACAACAGCAACAACAAAAAACTCTCCTACTTGCCTTAATGAAAATGCCCACAGCAAACACGCATGAATGGTGTTGAAAGAGATGTCTTTCTGTCTCACCACTGCAGCCGCGCCATCCGACGCCTCAGTTACATCCTCAACCTGCTGTCCAAAGCCTCTTTTAAAAAATCTAACGTTGTGACCTACTTTTCTACCTTTTTTAATCATGTGACTTAGTATGGCAGTCTTTCACACAACACAAGACTCCCATTTTATCAAAGATTATAACGCAGGCAAAGACGATGCACAGCTGTTTACGAGGATGCAACCAACATGGCTGCGGCCAGCCAAAGTGTGACGTCAGCTGACACAGACCGATTGGAAATGTGAACGGACTTTTAAAAAAAAATCGGATTTTACAAAAAAAATCAGGATTGAGCAGTGTGAACCTAGCCTATTTAGCACTATCAACGCCATAAACAGGTCTGTTATTTTGACAAAAGCAAAACTCACCAAGTAGCTTCTCCTCCTTGCTTGCATGAATCCCCCCCCTCCTTGTCCACCTAGCTTCTGCTAGCTTCTCCTTGTAGCTTAATCCAGCTTCACAATTAGTTCCTGACAGTGCATGCAAATAAGCTGTTAAGCCCTACCCAGCAAGTAGTCAGGAATGCTTCCTTCAGTATTCTGTCTGCAACATACAGGTGGTCTGATCTCACCTTTCAGAGGATGTAGATGCTGCTCTGCAGATTCAAAGTAGAAATTTACTCCCACTTACAGCTGATATTTCTCATGTTTTAAGCATATTAACAGGGTTATGTAAGTGGGACTTTAATGAGTTGTTGATGAGACATCCTTGATATTTGTGTCTATGAATGCTTAATAATGATCCCATCTACAATTACAAAAGGCTTTTTCTTCTTGTGTTTGAGTGAGTCAAGCAGGCAATATTTGCCACAAAGGATTTAAGATCCACTGAACAACTTTTGATTGGCCTGTTTTAAGCTGAACTGTATTCAGTGGCTGTTTTTGCTTTTTAATTTGTCATCATTTTCTGATTGGTATGTGTGAGCATGTGTTAATGTGAATATTTGTGTAACTTGTCCTGCTTTCTTCTCACAGTAAAATCTAATTAATTTAAAAATGAACTGTGGGTCTTGCTCAATTAAACTTTATAGTCAATAGCTCATTTAGCTTTTATTGCCTAGTGACATTAACACATAGTAGGTTATAGAAGCAGTGATACCTCCCCCAAAACAAATGGATTTACAGAAGAGACCCTCCTTGAGGCAAAAAAAAAGCAGCAGCTGAAAGAGATGGAGGCTGGTTTCATATTATTCTGCCATGCTGTCCATTTCCATGCATGACTGCCCTTCTTCTCTATCACTCCCCATTAAGGCCTTGCTTACTCTGTTGCTTGGTGCTTATGCTACCCTTCCTGTCCTCCTAGGGTAGCTTTAATTGATGCAAACCTGGTTCTTTACACGTGGGCTTTTTTTCCTGGATACTTTGTTGAGCCAAAGGAACAGGGTGGAGAATCTTTCCCCCTCTCGTTTTCTCTCTGCCACACACAGACTCATACAAAATGTGTCTTTGTGTGGCTTAGATTGTAAAAAAAAAAAAAAAAAAGACAACCAAATGACTTCCACCCCCTGCTGCGCCTCAGAGCCTCCAGCTGGTATAGCCATCCCTTTAAGAGTCATGTGTAATTGAAAAATAGGTTTCTATCCTTGAACCTGAAAAGCTAGTTTTTATTCAGAGCTGGGGTGTATTGATTCACTCCTCCCTTATCCTCCAGCTGTAGCAGACCTTGCTGTCCATGTTTGTACTAATATTACCAGCCTGGAATGTAACTTGCCATGCTCTTTTGTAGGCTCAAACACAATTTCATATAATTCACCTGAGATGTTTTTAGACAGCTCGGTGTATTGCTGGAGGCATGAAGCGTACATTTAGGAGTGGCTAATGAGGAAATGGGATTCATTCAGAGGGCAGAACATTTTATTGTTTTGCTCAGGAAAAGTTCAGCAACTTTCTTTTATAAACATTTTATTGTGATTCTCACTTGGTGTTACTTTCACTACTAGTCTATCCCACAAAATAAACAAAGTCAGCTTAAATCAATTCTCTGGTGCTGTTTTACTCTGAGACTGAACCTTTTATCCAGGGCTAATCAATGAGGGTCAGAGCCTTCTGAGCTCACTAAGGAACATGGGTTACAGCGGTAACCGTCCAGCCAACAGGCACCTCAGATTTAGATTCATATCACCGACATTTCTTCTGCAGAGCACGGCGAATGGAACTTGCTTAAGGTGGCTATAACTAGGGATTCAAGGGCAGAAAATAATATTACAGTGCACCTCTTGTTTTTTCACCCTTGCCCATTTTCTTCCATGATTTTCCAAGTTACTTATGTCCACTTGTTTTCTTACAAACTTTGTTTTTTTTTACCCTTCTTTTTCTCCACCTTCCTTTAGTGCAGGGGCAGCCTTTAAATGATAGATCCTGTGGTGTTTATTAAATTATTCTGCCTCCCCTCTGTAGTACTTTTCTTTATCTCCCTGTTGAGTTTTGCAGCAACACTTGCTGTTGGGCATCCAGTAGCAGAACCTGATGGATAGACATGTCCAAAAAGGCCTTGAAGGGGAAGGAATGCCAACTACATACTTTTAAGATTTATTAAAATTTCAGTAGCTTCTGTCAGAATTAATATAGATTTTATTACCAAATTGACCGTCCAGCGTTGGAGCAGCATACTGACATTTCATATGAAAATATTCATAAGACCTATAAGGGAGTGGCACATGTGGGTGGCTGGATGTGTCTTTGCATATTCAGAGAACTGCTTAGGGTACCCCAAAGTCTCTAGGCTGCCATTTAGAGAATCACTGTGGATGAGGTTTAACGGTGGAAAAACTTTGAATGAAAGCTGGAAGCTTGCCATTTGTGCACTGGCTTGATTTTTGCTTGTTCAAATTGACAGCAGTTGTCAAAGGTACAGAATCATTTAGAACTTAGTACCTACAAGTGTTTGCTAATTTATAACACACAAATGTTTAATTTCATCAGTTTTATCAGCATGTAGATGCCATGTTTATGTACCACCTCAATTCCAAAAAAAGTTAAAAGGCTGTGTAAACTGTAAATAAAAACAGAATGCAAAAAAAAATAAAATTGCAGGACTATTTGACAACTACTTAGGTTAACTGGCAACAAGTCATTAACAAGATGTAGTATAAAAGGAGCATTTCAGAGAGGTAGAGCCTCTTAGATGTAAAGATGAGTAGAGGTTCCCAAATCTGCAATAAACTGCGTCTCAATGTTGTGGAACACAGTAGAAAGATGTTACTCAATCTAAAATTGTGAAAACACTGATGATCCCACCATCTACAGCAGTGTCTCTCAGTCCTGGTCCTCAGGACCCACCGCCCTGCATGTTTTAGAGGTAACTTTACTTTAACACACCTGAACGAAATGAATGGCTCATTAACAAGCTTGCAAAGAACTTGATGAGGAAGTTCATTAATCTGAATCAGGTCTGTTGGAGTAGGAGCTTGTCTAAGACATGCAGGGCAGTAGGTCCTGAAGAACTGGATTAAGAAACCCTGATTTACAGTGTATAATATCAAAGGATTCAAAGAATCAGGAGGAATCTCTGTGCTCTTACACATGAAGTACATAGAGGTTAAAGAGCAACATCTGCTACATTCCAGGGTCATTTAGAGAAGGCCTTGCATATTTCAGCCACATACTGCATCCGTCACAACATAATAGCTTTGCAGGAAACGGGTCCCTGTAATCAACTGGTCTGCCTGCAGTCCAAACCTTTTGCCAATAGAAATCTTTTGGCAGATCATGAAAATAAAAACCTGGCAAGGAATGCCCAGGACTGTTGATTAACAAGAATCCTGCATGATTCTCCAAGATGTTTACAGCGGTTGTTAAAAGAAGAGGGGATGCTACGCAGTGGCAAACATAATGTGTTTGTGTTCTATTGGGAATAAAATATTGGTTTATGATATACATATATATATATATATATATATATATATATATATATATATATTTAACCTCTTGACCGTGGTACCATTGTAGAGACAATGGTGAGGTGCAACAGTCCTGTCTTGAACAGGCACTGTAAAAGAGGCTGTTCTTTGTCTGTTTCTGCAAAGAAGAGTAAAGGGTTAGAATAGTGTTGAACCTACACCAGGGATGTGTTTTTCATCCTCATTACTGCTGATGAAGACCTCAGAGTGGTCAAATTCTCCACAGGGTACCACACCATGATGCATATGAAACTTTAAGATTACAGTGTTTGCAAATTCTGCTGAGAAGTTTTCTACCCACTCATCTTGAACTCAGGGTTATGCTTAATAGTAAAAGTAAGAGCATTTTCACACACACACTGTGATGGGAACTTAAGGAACTGGGACTGAGCAGCTGTGTAGCCATAAGAAAACCACTAATCAATGAGGCTAACCAGAGAAGGCTTCAATTTGCGAGGGAGCATAAAGATTGGCTCTGGAGCAATGGGAAGTCATGTGGTCTGATGAGTCCACAGTGATGATGAGGAAATATTTTACCCGTCATAATCATCTGAAGCTTCATGATAAAGTAAAAATTGAAAATGTGCAGGTAAATGTTGATTTAAGAAGTAGTAAGCACATGTTAATCTTTTATGTTTTGCCATATAAATGGAACCTTTTTGGACACAGTGAAAGACTGGAAAGGATGGACGGAGGGGAGGGAAGCTATGGTTCTGGAGAAGCAAAGATAGTGTAGTCAATATTTACTCTGAGTAATTGGTCTCCACTTCCTTCAGCAAAATACAAAGCTGTCCAGCGTCACCCCCTCTTATCTCCTTCTGTTTTCCCTCACACACCCACCGTGTGACCATAGTTGTACACAACAGGATTGTGCTGTTGTGCTTAATGCCTCCAGCTATCTGCAACATTATAGTGAAACACATATAAGATAGATGGATTTAAGCACAATGCACGCAGACAGCCATGCCCATTAAAATAGTCTGAATCACCTTGGGAGTGTTGTGACGCCTAAAGAGAATAGCATTAATGTTATAGACCGTCTATAATGAGCTTGCTACATTTACACTAGTAATGAGGTAGAATTGTTTGTTACCTCAGCAGTAAACCACTGAAATACTCAGGCTCATTACTGTGTCCATATAATAACAAGGGTGTTGGAATAGGATGTGTTTGCTTGCCAAAAAAATGGGCTCACAATCTGCCTGCCAAAGGTTTGCTATGGGCAGTGCTTGAGATGCATTTGAAAAGATGAGCTGTCTTTCAATCTTATCTCTTTTTCTTTTTTCCTTCTTCCCTTTTCTACTTTTTTCCCTCTTTTTTTTGCTGTCTGTCAGTCACATATATAACACACACAGTCACTTCACCATCCATTCAATCCCTTAAAGCAACTTTCCAATTAACCCGCCGTCTCTCTACACCAGCTCTTTGAAGTCATTTTACTTGGTTCTCTCCTAGATTTGTTCTGCGTATCTCTGAATGGACATTTCTGGTGCAATTCTATTCTGTAGCACTGCCAACCCTAAGAGACCCTAAGCATACTCTGTTTGGGTACATTAGTTGGTCTGTGAAAAGTCATGAGGGCCATTGAGTGCTCTGAAATACACTAAATGTAAGAGATGTATGCTTGAGAGATTTACTATGAGGAATTAAGAGATAAACATAAGTGTAGGTACGATTTACACATTTAATGTGACATGAACTTCATCCCTATCAGTGCAAAATGAAGAGCTCGTATCTAAAAGTTGCGAAAATAACTTGTGATTCAGCCTTGTAATGAAATAAGTTTTCACTGATACAGTAAATGCTTCAAGAACTTTTTTAAAAAATAATCCTTTATTCAAATATACTTCACATTTTTTAACAAGATTTTTTTAATCTTGTTGTGAACTACTGCTTTTTCTGGCTCACAGCCTTGAATATTATGTCAGTGTCCCCCTGCACATTGATTTCTTTTCACTCTGTGCAAGTTTTTGTTAATCCTTTAGTCAGAAGGATGGGAACACAGAGATATCAGAGGGAGAAGCTGGGGGGGGCTAAAAGATGACTGTGTTTTCTTAAAAAGATATAAAAAGTTGACACTGTTGAACTTATAAAACATTTAATCCCTAAATAGCTGCTTGTTAGGGGTGTGAGTATTGAATTTATGAGCCTAAAATTGGTACTGGTTATAATTCCTAATTTAAATAATTCTCAATTAAAAGAAACTTTAATGTGTGACTCATAGTAGCATCGTTTTTCCCACATATAACAAAAGATTTATGCTGGTGTACAATGCATTTGACAAAAAAAAAAAAAAAAAGATCAGAATTTGAATCTTGGAACCTTCACTTTACTACAAAGTAGGGCAGTTAATCAATAAAATCGATAAATCACATTTTCCGTTTCTAGAGATTTATTTTTATGAAAATCATGATTTTTTTTCATAGTTAGTTAGCAGCAGACTTGGCCCTCCCTCCACACCAGAACGGTGTTGGTCTGACAGATTTTCAGTGAAGTGACCCTTTACTCGCGCCTGGGATTTAGCTGTGCGTATAACTGCAGTGAGAAATACTGCTCTCAACATAACCCACAAACTCTCGTTAAGAGACAGCTTCCATCAGGGGAATTATTTCTGCAGTGGATCCTGTATGATAAGGTTTCAGATGGAGGGAGATCACGGATGCATTGTGTCGCATATTTCTATGTAAGATATGAAGTTGTTTATATGGTGGAGAAGCTATGACATTATATGCTTTATTTTTGCTGGCATTCATCTATATAAACAAATAAATGTTTTTAATAAGTTTGTTTAGGTTTTGTAAAAGAAAAGAAAAAAATTGATTGAAATCGGAAATTGGATTTGGTTATAAAAAATTGGAGATTTTATTTTTAGGCCATATCGCTCAGCCCTACTACAAAGCTCCAGTTTTTCCAAATTGACTTCTGTCTTTTCCAAAAGGCAGGATTAATAGAAAACAAATAGCAAACAGAACTATACATGCAGTTTTTTTTGAAAATCAAAAGTATTCAAGCTGTTGTAAGCCATTCAGACGTTGTTTGTTTGTTTTCCTGAAACTATTTTTTCACCCATTTTTGTAAAATATCCCATTAAGATACTGTCTACATGAAATGGTCTGCAACATAATATGTGAATGGTGCCTTTTTAACTGAGACATCATACCACACAGGTGAAAATACTTAAAAGCAAGCACAATTAGTCTACTTTGTCTTATAGTTTTGTGAAAGCTGAAGTTAATATCACAGTTGAAAGAGATAAGTGAACAAAGACAAAAATCATAATTGGAATGCTTTTCTGCCTTCATAGATTACAAGAGGCTTTTCTCTGTATCCGCTCACTGTCTTGTTTCTGTATTGCAAGAGACAAAATAGGGCTTTGCATCATCCCCTCAGAGGATGTGAAGGGTCGTGCTGTCTCATTTAAGATAGGATCTATACATGGTTTCCAGAACCTGCTGTGGGAGCAGGACGGCAGGGGTGGAATGATGTAAAAACTGATTATTTCATCTTGGCAGTGACTCGGCTGTGTTCTGGAGCTGGCGTTTTCTGTTAAGTGAATATCAACTCACTGAGGTGACAGTGTAAGCTCAAATGTCAAAGCTTTCTATCTTCATTGATTTGTTTGGAAGTAGTAGTATACAGTAGTACATTTAATATCTTTGCAGCTCAGTATATCATGACTATGAGCTTTCAGTTTCATTACAATCAATAATCAATTATTGAACTACTTCATATTGAAATATTAGTGGTAGAATATTAGAAAGTCATTAGCTTGTGGTAAACAGCAAGTGCCGTTAAACCATAGTAAAGAAAGACATTGCAATCATTAAAAATATGAAAATACTGCTGAAGCTTGTTAGTTTTATAGTAGCTCTACATAAGACTCTTAAAACTCTTGTGTTTCTCCCTCATTTTGATGACATGCTGACATTCATTATGCACATTCCTGTGCCCATCGTTGCAGTGTGTTCCAGCTCGGGGCACCATGTGACAGTTGCATTTTGCTTTATGGCAGCGTGTCACACGCCAGCAACTGGATCAACACACTGGCTGTTTTGGACGTGCGCCATGGCTGATTCAGCAAAGATAACCAAGAGGACATAATTGGAAGAAGCAAGTTAAAGAAAGAGAGAGTAACTAAGAAATAAGCGAAGAGTAAACATAGGATTGGCTTTTACTGGTTGGAGAGAAAGCTCAGAGAAGAGAGGGGGTGAAAGACTGATGCCAAATTAGTTTTCATTAGGTGGGGCCAAAGAGCAAAAATCTGCCAAAAGTCCGTAGTACTGCTTTAACCAGCTAATTTTCTGCAAGTGAAGGAAGATTATGAAGACAATAGAGGGTTTATGTAGTGACTGGCATATGCACTAGCCTGTGTTGAAAGTTTAGCATGGACATTTGGTAGCTAGTTAAACTGCACATCAGGATTTTTTATAATTCAGTGCTGCAGGGGTCAGCACTGAGATAATTTGTAGAGCTTGATGGGTGGCATTTAAACTTCATGAATGGCAGGAAGTTGTCCTCATGGGCAGAGGTTAATCAGTAAGCTACAAACTGCATCTAAAAATTATAGAACAGTTTCAGAAAAATGTCAAATTTAAATTGTGAAGACTGAAGATTCCACCATCTACAATCAGGGGTGTTGAATATAATTGTTTCTTCAATGCATCGTGATGCGGACGTGGGCAATTCTGCATCGATTCAGCAGCAAAGTATAATCAATTATAAAAATGTAATATATGTATTCTGCCGCCAATGCATGTGTAGTGAGATCTAACTGCTGCAATAGATCTGCAGAGCCGTGGCTGAATCCATTTTGAAACCTTCACTTAGGAAAACTGTAAAACTAAGTAAACTCACAGCAAATACATCAGTATCTCACCGGAAATACATTCATTGTCTCAGAGAAATCATGTAACATTATACATGAAAATTGATAAAACCAATAAGTTAGCTTGAGGCTAACATCTATGGAAAATACCATTGTCAAGCTAGCAGTTAGCATGCAGAAATGGACTAAAGGGATTTAAACAATTTTGTCAACCAACAAATGCTTACCTCAACAATATTCTCTGTGTTCAGTTAGAAGGTGTTAATTTCACAAGGTTTTGTTGAATTTGAATTGTGATCACAACACTGTGAATTCCTGGAAGGACTGAGAAATGGTTTGTTGAGTGAACCAGTCAGTCTTTGTTCTGCTCAACCTCACCATCATTGAAGGTGATCAGATCCAAAAACCTTGTGAAGGCAGGTGCACTTTCTGGGTCCTTTCAAGTGAAGTGGCCCCACCAGCTGAACTTAGTCTGAACACAACAGAATGAAAGTGCTCTCTAGTCCAGCCAGGAATCCTCATTACTGCCACATAGTTTTGTTTACGAGCTAAACCGCTCACCACATAGTGTCAAACCTCAGCCAAAAGGCCATGATTCACATTCCAGCCCATTATTTTGCAGCTGCAGAGCGTCAATTGGATTTGCCTCAACCTCGTTATGCATGTGTGTGTGTGTGCAGACATGATCTATGTTTGAGGTGTAAATATGTGCTTTGTTTTTATATGAGCATTCCTTGGTGTTTGTGTCCTTATCTTTCCTATTATGATATTGCCTTGCCTTTAACTGGTGATTTCGCCCACAAAGCTGTTAGTGCTGAATGGCCTACTCAGTTTTAGTAGTCATGAGACTGAGATTGTCCTCTTTCTGCTCAAAGAATGATGTTGCTTGTTAAATAGGACCACTCCCTTTATTATTTTATTTTCTTTAAAGATTAGAGGTCCATTTTCATTGTGGTGATGAGTATCACTTTAATGAGATATCTTAACCGTGAATTCTGGACGGGGTGAGGAGATTGTAATAGTGTTTTTCTGTTTCCTTTCCTGTCCTCGTCAATCAGAGGGCCAGCTGCTTCCTGGGAATAACTTCACCACGGAGTGCAACATCCCTGGAAACTTCATGTGTGGAGATGGGAAGTGTGTACCAGGCGGCTGGCAGTGTGACGGATTACCCGACTGCTTTGACAAGAGCGACGAGAAAGGCTGTCGTAAGTTCAAGTCCGAACTCTATTATCAAATCTCATTTTAGGCCCTCAAGCTCTCTCTTAAAGCAATGAAGCCAGATTGCCTATTTAGAGTCATGTCATGTTCTCTCAACTCTTGAACTCCTCTTACTATACAGTGTTGCAGATTTAGTTCTTCTCCCTTGTCCACAGAGCTACAAGGGCCAGTTAAAGCTAATTTTCTGCCAACTTAGATGAACCCCCTCCTCAGTTCTCAAATAACTCTCCCCTCTGTATTCACCCTTCCTCTTTTCCTTCATCCTCTCTGTGCCACTTTAACACCAGGAAAAATTTTAATACCATCAAAGCAAAGAGCGATTACTTCTGTGTGCAGGAATAGCGCCACATACATAATTCTATTGTGAGACCAGAGTAATAGTTCATTTTGATCCTCGCATTTAGTTGGCTTTGATCTTCCTGGTCTGCTGCCCCTCCCTTTCTCTCTCCCATCTCAGCCAGAGCTCCACACAGGGATGGGACTGATGATGAAGAGTGACTTTGAGGTTCTGCCACGCCGTATTGAAACCCCCTTCACCTACTATATTCATCCGTCTGAAAGTCCCACACTCCTGTTTTCACTTCTCCAATCTCCTTCCCAGTTTATCTCTTCTGATGATTTTTGGCTTGTAATTTGCTTCGTGGTTGTTTGTTTTTTTTTTTCTTAAAAAAGCAGGAATCTCCTCTTGCAGCAGTTTTTATGCATTACTCTGACCTGTTTTATTCTCTCCTGGAAAAGTCACATAAGGTTTGTCTTCTATTGTGTCATTTTTCCTCATTTTTTCCCCCTCGAGCAGTCACTTCTCTCACTGTTGTGTCTCGTTGGCAACTCGGGGAACAGACAGACAACTCTTGAGAATTTTGTGTCCCATGGCATATCGGCACACATGGCGGCAGACACACAACCAATAAAACTAAACTCTGCTGTGATCAGTCATTTTACAGTAGTTTGTAGTACTTCTGTTACAGAAAATCTTTTGGTAAACTAACCTTTTCTTTTAGTTTACATTGTTCAACTTGTGTAAGGACATTTAATCTTCATAAGTCTGACTTATTGCTGGTGCTTTTGAAAACAAGAATTTTTTTTTTCTTTTCTCACTGACACTACATGTAGCATATCCTTGCAAAAGATAAAAGCTGCCTTTAGCATCACCCGCAGCCTGCCTTGGCTATCGGAGGACTATTTATGCTTGTTGAAGACATCCACATTACTGCCTCTGGCATAAGTGGGCCTTATTATCCCCAAATAGATGGCTAGTTGTCAGGCAATGGTTGCACAAAAATCCCCCAGACAAGATTGTGTCTCCATCAGGACCTCTGCAGAGACCAGCAGGCAGACAGACAGAAAGACAGATGCAAGCATGGGAAGCAAGGGAGTAAAGGAAGGACTCATTATGGTGGCTTGAGCAGAAATTCTGTCAGGGTGTTTACTATCCAAAGAGAATGCAGTGCCTTGAAACTTTGAGGCTACAGCATTCAATTTTCTGCAAGTAGAATTATAATTAGTCACCCCCCACTAAGAAAACACACACAAATACTTGAATATGGATGTATTTCTGCTATCTTGATGACAGTTTGTTGACTTTGCTCCCCCTGTGTCTGCCTGTGAGCTACATGAATATTGTGTCCCAATGCAGATGTCTCAAAGAAGGAAAAAATCCCGTTAACTTGCAGTGATATATTGCTGCCAGACTGACTTTCATCAGTATTATATCACCATAAATCACACAGAGTGCCTTTTTGTTTTGCATCTGCTGTCCTTTGGAATCACAGCTGTTGCTAAGGAGGCTGTGCAGCGTTGACCACTGCAGGATATAAAATTTCCCCTCATCTGTAACACGAGCAGATCCCTTCTGTCATGTAGTTTCCAAAAATATGAGCTTTAACTGTATGCCAATGTGAATGTTTAGATTATTTTTGTTCTTTAATTTAACTCAAGTTAGTCAAATTTAAAAGTTTTATTAAAGAAAATAAGATTTTCTCTATGTGTACTCATAAGGCATCAACTGTTTGTACTTTGTGTGTGTCCACAAACACATAGTTATAATCTGAATGTGTCAACATATGAAATTCTCTGGAACATTTCTTGCCCCTGATCAGCGACTATTTTTATCACATGCATTTGCACCAGAAGACAGCTGTAATAGATCCGCTTTAAGCCCATTAGCCAGAAGATTGTGCTGATGCGGATGTTTCTGATCCAAGAAATGCTCATTTGGTGTCTGAAGTAAAGGTCATATGTGGTGACATCTCCCTGTTGTCTCATTAATAAAAATCTTGTTTTTGAAAACCAAGAGGTTGACATGGAGACACAAATGATGGAGGGTATTGGTTCCGCCCACACGTGAACTTTGGATGACATTTTCTGGAAGATTCTTATGTTTTTATAGGAGTTGGTTGGTTTGCTTAAAAAAATAAACACTTCTGTGCCTTCTTGTCCACCCGACTGTATTGTGTTTCAGTGCTTTCCAAAAATGAGGGGGTTTTGAAGAGAATCATGAAATTCATAGTCTGAATATGCCCCTATAAATCCATTATTTATTGCAGGTGCATCCCACCCTGCTCTGCCTGACAAGCCAGCCTGCTAGGAAGTCTCTCGAATGGTCAAGAATGTTTATACACCAAGAAAAAGCTAGTTTCTATCTTCCTCCTAACCCCACCACTCCTTTTCTGTTTGTTTGTTATGCTGCTTGCCTCTAGCACAAGGGTCAGCTTGAGTCATGTAAATACTTTTTGCTTGCTTTTTACAGTTCATGCTGCGGAAGGAGAAGCAATATCACCTAAACTCAGTCTGATTGCATTAAAAGATAAAATGCATAATGTAAATATGCAGTGTGAGGTCAGGGCCTGTTCGAAATTGCTTTTATCCAACTCATTTCTTCTTCTTCTTCTTCTTTTTTTTTTTTTTTTGTTATAACCTTTTATTGACTTAAATTAAAGTTGTTTGTAGTTTTAATCCAGAATATCTGTTCCTCATGAGTAGCATCTGTGTAGCAGATGCAGTGTATTGCATGGCTTGGCTCAACTCGGCTCAGCCTGTGTTTACTTTCCTCTGCTTCTCTTCAATGTAGGCGGCATCAGCTGTGTATCATCACCACCCTGTTTGGAAATACTATGACTCACAATGCAGAAAGCTTTACCTGTGTGTGTTGAGTGATCAATCCACTGTGAGTTAGCAACAAGCATCAAGTCAGTTTTTTCCAGAATTGTGTGGGATCTAACCTCCTGTCAGCTCATGAGAAAAAGGGCTGCATGTAAATCTGTACTCGGCTTATAAACAGTGCTTGTGATTGTAATTCATGCACATGACTGTGTCCAATGATTTATACACCTTGTGCATAGTTTTGCATCATTCTTCTGAGTTTTTTATAATGGTACAATGAAAAAGAAATAAACAAGCAAGGTGGCTTGTTCTTCAAAACGGCCTGAGGCGGAGGTTCAGAGGCAGGGTGCTGAATTATTCCTCACATAAAGAGGTCAGAAGTACTGTCCTTTTCTCTGGTGTCCATAACGCCAGGCTGGGATAGCGTTAGACGAAATGGTTGCTGACAGACAAGAGAGGGAAGAGAGCTGGTTGAGCTTAGAGGGCCTCAGAGCCAGGATTAGCCTCTTTGCCCTTGTCTGAGCATCCTTAGACAAGGCGCGAGCAGGCAAGAGAGCAAAAAAAATGGTAGGCCGGAAAGCAGGGGGGAGTTGATGTGATGCATAAAGCAAGAGGAGTGAAGCCAGAGACTGAGACCTGTGCAGCAATGTGTCTCAGAGAGATAGAGAAGTCAGAGAGGTGGTTTTCAAAGCAACAGTTGTTCCAAACTAGCAGTCGTGCAGCCTGAGGTTGTGGCCTCTCTCTGTTTGTGAGAATCCATGTGCTCAGTATTCTACGCTCACAAATGTCTGTAAACCTTCAGCTTTGAACTAAAGGGACCGATAGCGGGGACAGTTGCATTCACAGACCAAAGATCAGAACACATTGACTGTGACAAGAGGCTGCTCATGCCTTGGTTTTCTACTCAAGCTGTTATACCTGCATTTTGGCCACTAGTACTATTCAGAAGAAGACCGATTAAAACCAAACCATTTGAGGAGGAAAATCTATTTATCTAAACTTCACACCAGTCACAGATGGAGGATATAGGATATGATATGGAAAGGGGACACGTGAAAGTTGCTTTGCTCACAGCAGTGCAGCACTTCATTTTATGACATTTTATTTATTAACCTGTGATGTACATGTTATACAACACACAGATTTTATGAAGCTGAAATCTGTTTACTGTACCTATTGTTTAGTAAGCATACTTTTTTATGGCATACAGTTGGTTATATAGTTTGTATGTCTGAGTTTGGCAGCAGTCCATGACAAAGCCTATCTGTATGTAACAAGCTGGTAAATAAATTCCTCTGTTTAGTGGATTACTCAGATTACTATATCATTTTAAAATAATTACGCTCTAAAGCTAGAAAAGCCTGAAGCAACATCAGTGGAGCCTTTTTTTTAAATACTCCTCCACAATGACCTCCAGTGTACTATTGACATGGCCTATAAATGCTAAGCAACAGCAAAGCTCCCGTCATCAGCAGGAGTTACAAATGCTTGAGCCAGTTTATTTAACATTTAGATGTCAAGGCTTGAACAATGCCAGGTTATTACCAGACTCCTCATGTGACGGGAAGCAGTTCTGTGACTAATGCAGTTAACGAACCCACTCCCATTTTCTTGTGTGTGTTTCTACTGCATTTGTTGTACCTTTTTGGTGAGTGAAACAGATTATTCACAATACAGATATTTGTTTTTTTTTTTTGGTAGGTTTTAAGTTTGTAATTTGAGTCATTTAAAAAGAAACCGATCAGCTTCCAGGACAGTATTGCACCCCTCTCTCCTTGTTAGGGCGCAGTGTTGTTCTTGTGGTTGAAAAAAAAGTTGAACAGTAAAAAAGGACTAAATTACCTACACTGAGGCTGGCAGTGACTGTGTCCTTGCTGAAACCAGGTACTGATCTGGTCAATGATAAACCGTTGTAGGTAACAGGCTGACATTGGTCATATTTCTTGTACCCAACAACCTACTGCTGGCTCACTAAAGCCAGTCGTCTACCAGGAACCAGCAACGTTTCTATTCATTCTGTCGAATAAATTGTGCTGCCTCAATCTTGACTCTTCTATTGTGCTCCCAGCACAGATTTTGTACTGATCTTGATTTTGTACATGAGGTGCATCACCATGGTAACTTATAGTGGAAACTGCATAGCTCTGGAGCAGGCTATTTTAAAGATAAGAGATTTGCATGTTTAAAAGTAGCACTTACTCAGATACACCACTAATCTCAGTACTTATCTAAAGAATGCAGGTTTTTAAAGCAACAAAGTTAATCATTTTTAACTTTGAATGTTTTTTTTTTCTTTTTAATCAGCAGACATTTTGTTTTTATTATCCTCCTGCAGGAGTTTCAGGCTGTCTCATTAGATTCCTTAACAAAATGTGAGCTTATGTTTGTTTTTTAAAGTGTTTGGGTTAAAACAGAAACTAAATGGTCATTAGGAGTTGTGATTTATAATTCTTGGACTGGAACAAAAACAGCAAATCCAAAACAAAAGAAAAAGCAAATAAGATAAAGAAAATGTGGAGCATCACAAGTAGAAAAGGAAAGAATAGAAAGGTTTATTGGATTATATCTGGTGTGTAGCATGAGCCTAATGGTGGATTGATTGATAAGCTGGTGTAATTAATGCTATTGGACATGAATAAAATATTAATTAGTGTCACACACACAGTCGCTCTGATTAAGTCTTTTTTTTCCCTCCTCTCTTCTATACTTGGATCATTATGGTCACAAATTAGACAAAAATGTTTTCTTTGAAGTTTTTAAAGGAATGTAAAAATGCTGTGTTGCCATTAAAAGAAAAAAAATCTTTTTGGGGCCATAGCAAATCAAACGAAGAAATTCCAGCCTGGCTTTGCTTTCTATGATGAATATTGTAGCAGTGTTATTATTTATAAGCTCATGAGCTACGTTTTCACCCGCTGCCCTCTTGTTGCTTCCTGTTTTGACAGAAATGAATGAAATAGCACTATAATTATGATCTTTAATTTTTTCCCCACACATAGACTTTCTGTGTGGTACACAATCCAAACTTGCTGTCTCATCTACCATTTGCCAAGCAC
Source organism: Melanotaenia boesemani (assembly GCF_017639745.1). Classification (NCBI taxonomy): domain Eukaryota; kingdom Metazoa; phylum Chordata; class Actinopteri; order Atheriniformes; family Melanotaeniidae; genus Melanotaenia; species Melanotaenia boesemani. Next base: position 32,269,474 of record NC_055691.1, read on the forward strand.
TGACTTATAAATGCTTACCCCTTGAGATGAAGGAAGCTGTATAATGAAATTCTTCTTACAGAAGGCTTTTGTATTGTACTACAAGTGTGCAGGGCTTAGACAGTGAAATGCACAGAGTGATTATTTTGATCCTCAGGCCCACTAGAGTGAAACTACCCATGCCCTTCTTGCTTACACCGCAACTCCATTACCTATTGATTTCTTCCCCTCAGAAATGCTCTGCAAGGTCAGAGAAACCTTTGAAGTCCCCGGCTGTCTCTAGTCATTCCTGCCCTCTATTCTCTCCTGCCTGCTCTCCACATATTCCTTTCTCGTTAGTTTCTTCCTCCAGACCTTCTCCTTACTCTGTCAATCATGCATGCCCATTGTGACTGAGCTTACCTGAACAGAGCAGCCAAGGAGGGGGAAACAAAGGGGATGAAGTATGCATGGAGGTACATGGGTAAAGGGAAAGCATGCTACCCTGCTTACCTACCTGTCATAATACTGAAGCCGGGCTTAACTTTGCATTCAGTTTAAGCCTACAGTGTTTGAAGCTTTGAACTACAGGAGAAAGTAAACCCGTTTGCTTTCTTGCCGCTGTTTGTGTGCCCTCCAGCCTGTGTTTCAATGTGAACCAGCAGTGTTTTTCTGCTAGTGATAGTCTTACCTCAAGGAATCAGCTCAACTCCCAACCTCATTCGTTTTCATTTGTGCTGCTTAGCTGAACACTGGAACTAAGTTTGGAAGCCATCCAACACCGTTCCTGCTTTTAGTAAACAACTTCCACAAAGGTTGAGAGAAGAGAGGAAGAAAATCTGGCACAGAAGTAAAGCAGAAGCAGAGTGATGACAGAAGTCATGAAGATGGGATGAAAATAGGCAACTACAGGTTGAAGAGTAAAGCAGATGAGCTCAAATGCATCAGCAATACCTCAATCAACAGAAGTGTGATTATCAGTGGAAGCGTAATATATGTTTTTAACATCTTCGCCAACCCTCACTTCTCTCCATTTAATTAATTTTTTCGTCTTCCAGCTCTGAAAACTGCTCGGCTCAGGCTATAACGGGTCATGCTCCCCCCCAAAATACAGCTAATCACATTAACTCTGTCCTTCCAACCAACTCTGTCTTCTCCCACTCACAATTTTCCCCTCATAAATCCGTCCTTCATGTGACTTTTAGGTAATTTAACTAAAAAACATTGAGTCAGATGAATCGTAGCCAGCAACAGAAGTGGTAATGAGGAGTCAGATGAGGGAGGAAGTGACTGAGGAGTCTCAGCAGCAGCTCAGCCGCCCTTTTTGCCAAACTTACAGAGCACAAAAATAGATCAATTTGGGGAGGGGAGAGAGACACGTGGAAGAAATTTTTCATCATTTGGTAAGGGTGTACAAAAATATAATAAAAAAAAAGGAAGAAAATAATAATAATAAAAAGTGAAATAGATTGTTTCTTTTGTTTGTGGCTAGATTAATCTCATGTCACCCTTCCACAGCAGCTTCGGTTATGTTTGTTTTTGTCTCATGATACAGCTCAAAGCCTGTTTTTCTGTCTGGGCTGGATTAAAAGTGATATACCGTGCATAATGTGATCCAGTATTTAGAGTTTCAGCTCTCCAGGTAAACAAAGGCTCACTAAACTACATGCGCATAGACTGGGTGCTATCCCGGCTTCCTCCAGCAGATTATGTTTATCCCAGAGATTGGTGCTCCAAACCAACATGGTTGTTATGCCTTGCCCTCCCCACTTGCAACACATAATCACCACAGCTTGAAAGAGCTCATAAATCAGCCTTCTACAATATATTGTCAGGGGAAAAATGTGCACCCCTGGCATTTGAGACAGCCCAATGCCAAACTATGAGTAAGACAATTCCACGCTTTTGTATTCCAGAGGGAGGAAATAATATTTGTGGCTTGTTTTGAGATCTGTAGGGTGCCCACTCACTATTCCTCTTCCTTTGTGCAACCGTAGGATCTTCTGTCCTTTGATTTTGTTCCTTTTTGCCATATTTAAAATGTTGTTTTATTATATCTGTGCCTTAGCTGTAATTTGTAGCTTTTATTCCTTTTTTTATCTCCAGTAACTACTCCTGCAAAGTCAGATTTATGAGGTTACGCTTTTGCATTACAATGCATGTAACTGAAAGGGAATAATACATAAGCTGTTTAACAAAGACCGGAGTTGAGAAAAAGGAGCTCGGAGAGATGAAACTGTGTAAAAGCAGCAGCAGTATCTCTAATGTGGTGCCATTTGTTTATATTTCCTTGCTTTAATATTCTAGTGTCACAGCTCTCCAACTTGGGCAAAGCCTTTTTTTTCTCATGTATGTGCTTGTGTGTACCTGTTATCTTATTTTCTCTTTCTGCCAGAGAAGATCAAGTGGAGCTAAAAGCTATTGGGTTAGCACTAAACTGAGTACAGCAGGCATTGATGTTGCTACAGGCTCGTCAGTCAGTCTCAGGCCTGTCCTTCGAGATAAGACCCATGGCCGGCTTAGGCTGATCAATGACTGAATCCATACAAACACTCTTCCACGCAATTTGCTCACTTTGTCTTTGTCGTTAAGCTGTTTTCCCTTACCAGTACTTTGTGCTTAGAATCTTACTGTTTCATTGCCATAGTTGGTAGAAATTTAAGAAAAGTCTTAAAGAAAAATACAAGCTGAATATTAATTTCTCTAACAGTGCAACTGTTCCACTGTTTTAGGTGTGAGTATTGATTCTCTATAGTGTCAGCTGGATAATAACCAGAAAACTTACAGGAAAAAAACCCAGCTGGCATTATTGGTGGGTTTCTTCCTGCCTTTGTGCATCACTGCCAAGGCTAATACCATCATAAAACACAATGTAGTGCTTTGAAAGTGGCTGTTCCCTTTTCCCATCTTCCACAAACTAATCTATTGTTTACCCCCCCTTCTGTCATCTGTCCCCCCAGCTAAGGTCAAGTCAAAGTGTGCTCCTACATTCTTCCCCTGTGCTAATGGCGTCCACTGCATCATCGGGAGATTTCGCTGTAATGGCTTCAGCGATTGTCCAGACGGGAGTGACGAGGAAGACTGCAGTGAGTCTCAGATTCCGAAGCACCTGTATGCTGCAGGTTATAGTCACAAGAAGTAATAGCCCGTTCCATGATGCACTGTCCTCCAGTCAGAACAGTTTTGTATACGGAGGAGTACAGCAAATGTTGCTTCCTGACGAGACATATTAGAGTAGTTTTCCTGCAAAAGCTGAGCTCTGTATTAAAGTGGTAGTCCTCTCAAACCAAAATGTAGAAAGAGAAATAAAATAGTTTTCTGAAAATAACAGTTTATTTTGTTTTTGATTTCAGCAATTGAGTTAAAACGATTCTGAGCAGGAACATGTTTACCCCTGTGTTGCATCACTTCTTCCTTTAACCACTCTCTGGAAATTTTGTTTGGAAACTGAGGAGCCTAAATGCAGTTTCAAAAGAAAACCCTTTTTTTTATTATTCTTTATCATTGCAGGAACTCAGCTGCTCAACATTTTGTCATATTTTTCAGTGCATAACACTTGAAATGTTATCTATGAGTGACAGGTCTGGATTGAGGCTTAGCACCCAAACTCTTTAACTACAGATACTAGCTGTTCCTTCCTGGGAAAAGACATATTTTTAATGGAAATATATCCCCCCTGTGTATAGGGTTTGGTAATAAAAGTGCCTTAACTACCTGAGTTGCTTTTGCCAGGTGTACTAAAGCACCTCTAAATCATCTCAGATGTTGGTTCTCAAAGTAGAAGCTGATAACAAGTCAGATCATCCGTCTCTGTCTGGAGGATGTCTTTACCTCAGTCCACCTTAAATGAGGTCAGCTTCAGAGAAGGAAGTGTTTATGCATTATCTATATGTAATTTTTGGAATTTTTATCTTGTGGATATGGTGATAACCTCTGACTTTTAGAAGTGTTGAACAGCTCATGCAGCAGATTTAACACTGGACGTGTCTGTTTTTAATAACACTGACGGCAAAGAGCCTGAAGATTTTGGCCATTATGTTTATTTCAGCTTAATTTCTTGTGTTCATCAGATATGCTGACATTTTTAAAGATATTATGAAAACTTCCTTGAAGTTTTATACATTTTTTGGTGTAACAAACCAAAAAATGCTGAAACTCTTTCCTTTTTTACCACCCTGCTCATTTAATGTAAAATCATTTCACTGTCATAAGTAAATAGAAAAATTTCTGCTTACCAAAACTGACCGAGGTCCAAACATTTTTTTTTTGGGAGTTGGACGGGTTTTTTTTAATGTGTTTTTTTTCATTAAACATATGCTGCACCATTTTGTAAGAATTACTTTGCTAAGGGTTAGCTTTGAGCTGTTGGTGACGATATGTCTGCTTATATTTTCAAATTCTATAAATTCATTCATGTCTCTCATTTGAGACACATAAAATCCTCCTGTTAAATATAAAATGACTGCAGTTACTGTCTCTTCTTCCAATGCCTAATCTTTTATCCTATCTTAGAACTGATAATAATTGCAGTGCAAGGCTATAACTGGCATAAAACAGTAAAAAATCTATTTAAATGTTGGAGCCATATTAACTTGTTCAAACTTGGCTATGCCTATAGTTTGCACACACACACCCCCTTTGCTGTTTCCCCAACGGGGAATATGGATCAGGGCCAATCACTCGCCATCATCAGAAACAGTGTTCTTTGCCTGCTGGGCCCATGCTCACAAATCTAATTTCGCCATTTAAATGGAGCTTTGCTCCATGCTCACAGCACATTCTGCGTCACCACTGTGACTGTCTGGATCTTCTCACAAGATAATTATGCCTCATTTTGCACAAGCCAGAGCAGAAACAAAAACCATAACGTATGCAGAAAAAAAGGACTGGTGCTCTGCAGGATATGGAGTGTTTTTTTTTAAACCTTTTGAACTGTAGTTTTATCAGACTTCACAAATCAAAAACTTTATGAGTTCACATAGTCTTTAATGTTTTGTTTACTGTCAGAAAATGCCCATCAATCTTTAATAACTCCTTTTATTTAGACGCAGACTTAACCTGCAGTGACTTCCACAAACAAAACTATACACAATATTAGTTTAAATCTACTTTTAAATGATTTACTTCTGCACAGTTTTTCTAAGTTATATCCTGTTTCTCTGACACAGTAACTCTGAGCAACTCTCTGTAAACCTGTGTGAGCTAACTGTTGCCCTCTGCCCTTATTCCACTATAGTCGGCAACCCACTGGTGTGCTCTGAGGCTCGTTTCGAGTGCCGAAATGGGCGATGTGTAGACCGCAGCTTCCTATGCAACGGAGAAGATAACTGTCAGGATAACAGTGATGAGGAGCTTTGCCTGACCACAGCGGGTAAGTCATTAAGCCAATGAAAAGGTTCGCATGAAACAGAAAATTCAGAACATCTACATGCATAGCGAATGCATTGGAGATATCATGCATAAAAATATATATTAGGACACTACACACATTACAGGACAGTAAATGTTTATAAAGTTTGATGGAGACATTTAGTATATGTCAGAGACGCCTAAAACTAATATGTGCAAATGAGAATCTGTTGGTCATCATCTTAATGTTGTAAAATTTACTTAATGATTAACCAGCTTCAATTAAACGATGGAAAACAAGCACATTAGACTAAATTTAATAACTTATCCCCAGTAATTTGTTGTGATTAACTTTGTATCAGTTTTACATGCACAGGTGCCATGGCTGCAGTTTACATTAAATGACAGAGATCAGTAAAGCTGCTCCAGAAACCTCACCACACACAGATTTGGTGGGTCAGAAATAGGTTACTCTGAATGAGTTTTCTCTTGAAATTTAAAGTCTTCAAATCGGCAATAGGTTCTAAATTAATCACCGTATAAGCACATTGTCGACATCACAGATTCAAAGGATGGTAACAAGGGTCGTCTCCATCTTTGTTTGAAAATTCACTTTGACCAAGATTGACTGAATTATCAGAGCAGAGCTTGTAGATTCTGTATTAAATTGGACAAAATCACGACTGTGGAGTTGGAGCATTCTGTCACTCAGTACGTCGCATCCTCTGATGCTCGTGGAAACATCATATAGGAAATGTCCTCTGCAGTCTGTTCTTCAAAGAGATACTCCAAAGTCACTTAAACTTCATGCCAAAGAAGATGTGAGTAAAATATGATTATAAAGAGTAGCACACTGAAAACTCACCATGTTTGATGAAGCTGCTCTGACTTGTATTGTTATGTATGTAGCAGTAATCTGATAATGAGTCTGATGCCTCCTGATATAGAATGTTTTCTCTTTTTTTCTTCCTGGCTGGCACTTCTTCTCTCTGGCATGCATACCAGCACAGCAGTCGCCTTCTGTCAACGCTTCTGCTGTACTTTTATTGGCAAGCCAGTAATTTCTGCCAGCAGTCCAACCCTGGTGCACATACAACCCCAGGCATCCAAATGTGGCCCTTTAAACAGAATCTCTGTGTCCGTATCTCTCTGTCATGGCACTGCTGTCACTTTCATCTTTGCTTCAAGAAAAGGATTTTGCAAAAACAAAAATAAGAAACTAGGCTATGTATAAATCATATCTCAGTGAAAAGTTTTAGTTTTATATGGCACTTATTCCTAAAGTAAAATAACTTCAGTGGGTCAGGCGCACTAACAAAATGTAAATTATATCATGCTTACAGTGTGCAAATTACTCTGTTTAAAATTCTCTAGTAATGTATTACCTTTCAAGCCAAAAAGTTAATATGCTGTAGTTAATTGACCTTTTTTCAATCAGTCTAATTGGTAAAGGCTGAATTATTGAACTTTTTTCTTCTGTGTTTGAGGCTTAGAGGGAAAAAAATGGAGTCAATCTTTAATTACTAGCCCATCCTGTCAGGCCTCGGAGCTCAATGCAAAGACACATAACGCTGAACAAAGCTTTATTGTGATGCATAAATATTGATTGATATCTGAGTCCACTGCACTCCATTTCCTTGTTGACAAGTGAACAATACTGACTCCAGAATGTTGCTGTGAATCTTTAAACTGCAGCATCCAGGGGAATTGGATCTCAGAGATCAGCCCTTGCAGCCAACGCTGGATGCTATACAGAGCAGTGAAAAGATCAAACAGCTGACTGCTGGCAGGATAAAAAATGACCCTGGATGAATTTGATGAAGGTTGTTTCTGTTAAATACAGTTTTTTTGAATAAAAAGTTGAGCTTGACATAGACCAAGGCAAATTTTGAATTTTTTAAAGAAATTGATTGGGAGCCTCTGCAGAATTTAACAGATTCTTTCCTTGCCCTTGTTTCACCTCTCCATCAAGTTGCATAAAATTCAGCCTGTAGTTTTACAGATTTCTAGTAGCATCCAGGCAAGCAAGATTTCCTGACAATACACCAGTGCCTCCGCTCTTGGCAGGGAAATATTATCAGCCTTCTTCAATTCTCTGATGCATTATCTCATGAAGTGCTCATGCACCCTAGTGTGGCTTCAGCTAAGATCCACTCTTGTTATATATTGTTAGATCTGAGTACATCTATATAACTCCATTTCCTACAAAAAGAAAGTGTGCTGCCTTGAAGCAGTTTTATGGAAAGGTTTTATTCCATCTGTATAACGTCTCTAGGTTACAGAAGTCCCAGCTTATCATTGGAGCAGATTAATTTTAACTAGCAAGCTGAGTTGTTTGCATGTTTTAAGGAGTTTGCACAGAAATGTGTCAGTGCACCTGCATTTTTCCTGAGAGGGGTTCAGTGTGTTTTTGTCATATTCCTAAAGAGTGCCTGTCAGCACAGATTTTATAGTAGAATCTGCATGTATAGTGTGCAAATGACCCAGATGTTCTCCTGCTTATTTGTGCTGCTGAAAACTTCTGTAGCAATCCTTAAAGTACAAACATCAAGTGTTGCTAGTTCCATCTTCTTGTGGCCTTTAGAACACATCAAGGCAAGGCAGTGTTGGTTTTTATTATTTATTTATCTTTATTATCACATTCTGTGCTACTGACAAAGTGAAGGCATCACTACAGTTTGTATTTGCACACACACACACTCTCTCGCCTCACATTCTGGTCTGACTTTCTATAATAAGCGCAGACCTGCAGGTGACAGATAAGGCTTACTATATTCGCTCTAAGCCACCTGAGCAAAGCATCTTCCTCACTTTCTCCTCTGCCTCTTTTTGTCTTTTCAACTTCTCTTTTTTTCATATTCACAATTATGTGCTTCAGTTTCTCCTCATTTGCTTTGCTATTTACTGGGTCTAGTGAGAGCTCAGCTCGCAGGCCGCCAGTGGACAGATCATCCTGGTATTTAGAATATGATGGATTTGTTTATCCTGCCCTGGAGGTGTCAGGCAGTGAAATCTACAGAGGCAGCACCATTCTGTCTTTTTTTTTTTTTTTTTTTTCCTTTCTTTTCCCCAATATGCCCTGAATGTATTCTTCACTTCCGGTCACAGTAACTTCAACAATGTTGCACAGACAGAGCTGAAAAGAGCTGCTGTCTCTGTTTATTGTTTTATTTGATGGGTAATTGATTTTTGAAATAGCAGAGAAGTGGCAAAGTAGCGGACAGAGCAATGTAACAATTCACAATCTCCTATAAATGCATCGGTGCAATCATCGCAAAGTGAGATAGACAGAGCAGGATGGAGCAACTGTAATGGATATCTGAGATAAAGAAATGGAAGGAGCGCCACATAAACATAACATAGTGAACCGCGGGATTGAGTTGAAGGAAGCAATGAATAGCAATGGGCAGGAAGATGGAGGTAAGCAAAGAGAAACAGGTGATTTGGCAGAGAAAAGGCAGGGATTTGGATAGAAGTTAGTGAGGGATAGCGATAAGCTGGAGAGGATGAGGGTTGCATCCATCTCAAGCCGAGCCCTGAGGCCGAGCGGTGTAGCTTTGGAAACAGGACCAGAGTGTTAGCTAGGGTTTTTTTCTTTTTTGCAAAGCCGAGCTTCTCTTAGCTCTTCTTGCTCTTCTGGTTGTCGTACAAGAAGGGATAGAGATCGCAGTGCGGATGAGACTGTTTACGCCTGCATGTAATTGTTATTGAAAACCACCAAAGGGCTCACAGGATTCTCTGCGCCTCACTCCGTAACCAAAGAAGCATCTGCATGGGTGCATGAATGCATGCTAACAGAGTCATATACCGAAAGATTGTGAGTGCATCTGACAGTGATTGTTCTGCATATTTACCTGCAAGAGATATACTTTAATCTCCAGATAAAACTTGCTGAAGGTCAAAGCACTGGCAAGTTTAGGGATCAAAAGACATCAGCAGAGCAGACGTGAGTTAGAGCTTTTTTCAGCAAAGTAATTGATTCAAAATGCCCACATCAGCGTCTCTCGTTATGCATTCATTAACGCAGGGAGACAAACAGTATCAGATGGTGCGATGACTGTGGGAGATCGCGATAGTGATTAATGCTCACACCTCCTCCATCTCAAAAAAGCTTCATCTTGGTACTTAAGTGAAGCTTTGAAGTGAGAAAAAGTAACAGTGAGGGAAAGTGTAAATGATGTGAAGGTAAGAACAGAGGGCCAGAGGATGATGTGAGGGCTTCAAAAGCTCTCAGCTAGCTTTGTGCATTTTGAAGATAAGGGATCCTTTGTATAGTCATGAGCATCAAAGGCTTGTTTTGTTTTTATGGTTTTACACATAGAAACTTGATAAAGTTGAGGTAGCAAAACTCAAAAGTTTCATGATGGACCACAGCTTTGCTCCCGATGAGGTAAGATTTATGTTCTCACTTCTGCATCTCCTCTAGACTCCATTTGTTTTAATATCAGTGTAATTACCGAAAGAGTAAAAGTCGAATAAACCTTTCAAGAGCACAGGCTGTAATTTAAAACCACTTTAAAATTCTCGCAGCGTCAGTGGAGCTCATTCTTTACGCAAAAGGGGCCACATCAATTCAGCAAATGGTTCAGAAAAGTTGACAAGCAGAACAATTCGTAGAAGAGATTTACATTATTTGCTGGTTCAAACCATTTACACATGCTTTAGATTTCAATGCATTGTAAACAAAGATAGTTATGATCATTTGGGCTTTGCCTTTGTTTTCACACAGCCTCATTATTTATTTATAATGTCTATTTTCCTATATGTAATACTGTTTGTCATTTTGCAAACATGCCGTTACATGTTTTTATTTATTTATTTTCTTTCATTCAGTATTTACTTGTGACACCATCTATGGGAGAGATAAGTATGATAAATCTATTATATTAAACATCTGGACAAAGATGTAAACTATCTATACTTCCAAATACAGTAATATTGTCATGACAATATGGCTACTGTACTTGCTTGGGTGATCCATGTTCACAGGTTTTCTGCTAAACCCAGTTAATCTGTAGTTGCCAGTGTGACATCTGGTGCTCTGTGAGTAAGGGAAATTTCCACGAGGTCGTTTCACAGCAGAAGAAGAGCAGAAAGCAAAAATCCAAGCTGAATATTTCCAAGCGCAGAGAAGAATTGCAGGATAGTTGTATAACTGAAATTGCACAGAAGTGAAGACGGACTTTATGAGGTGCGGCGAAGCGAAGACCATTTGAGCATCGGAGCAGATCTTTGAACAAGACCTGTGCAATATCTGAACTAGGCCTGTCACGATAACCAATTTAGCTGTACGATAAATTTTCTCAGAAATTATCGCGATAAACGATAATATTGCGCAAAGCTCTAATGTGTCATTTTGAGACCATTCTCAACTAATATAATAATAATAATGCAAGTACACATTTTCAAAGATCAATAAACTAAATAAATAAAAGCGCCTTTTTCACATAAGCCGGGACGCCGGCCCAAAAGTAATGCAGCCCACTGGGAATCCTCCCAAACCTCTCGATTAGCCGGCATTGCTCTTAATGTGTATTTTGTCAAATACGCTAGTGTTAACCATTCCCGCTTCTTATCCGCCGATAGTAGTCGGAGGACACGGGGGAGATCCGTCCTCTCCAGGGCCGAAGTGGAGTTGGCTTCGGGGTTAACTCCCAATTACTCTCTTCTCTCGCCGCTCACGGCGTGGAGCACCATAAAAAAAAGGAAACAGCGGTTGTGCTGAGAAACGGCTTTATTATAACGCACCGTTATTGTTTTTCCTGACTGTTCTGCCTAACCGCTCCGTCTCTTCTCTTCACACCTTTTCTTCTTCTGCTACTCTCGTTCCTCATAAGCTCTTCTTCTCCTCCCTCTGCGCTCACGCTCACTCTCACGCGCACTGAGCTGCTGGATCGCACACACAAAGTTAGACACATCGCACAACACTAGTATATAGGCTGACTCTATTTGCGTAATGTGCCTGCGGATTACAGGGGTTATTACGGTAGACCAGGAAGTGGGGGCTTTGTACTGACGTCGTAAGCTAGATGTGTGTGTTCTGCTTACATGTGGGGAGCAGCGAAATGATAAAAGAGGAGGTGCTTGCATCTATTATTTCTCCATTCGACTTATTTACATATTTCAGCATGAGAATCGGAGGTTTAGCGCGAGAGCGTGAGAAACCACTTAAATGCGCAAGTCTCACGGCCATTGCGTGTTGGCAGCCCTGCAAAACAAATGCGGCTTACCGGCTCGTGCTGCAACATGCTGCAGTCAAGTATGACACCAGAGAGATCACTCCGCAACAAACCAGAGCGTTGAGTCGAAATACGCCATAGTGAAACCTATTGTCATACACAGTTTATGGTAAAGGGGGGACTAATAAAAATTATCGCGGCCGGCAAACTTATCGTGCTCTTATTTTCTTATCGTTCAATTAATTGACTTATTGCTTATCGCGACAGGCCTAATCTGAACGTGAAAGCAAAGATTGAAACTGTCAAATCAAAATAACGCACATGAGATTAAATACAGTAGTATACACATATATATCAAACACTGCCAGCTGACGTCGCCTGACACTGATGAGTCTTGAGAAAATTAACTCTCCAACTACAAATTGTCCAGTATCAGCAAAATTAACTGGTATGACTTTTTTTTTTTTTGTGAGAACATGACTGTATAATTAAACCTGCCAGTTTCTTTAGTACATTTTGATAAGCCTTTCAGCAAAAATGATTTGTTTCCACGGCGCTTGTCAGGGGAATTTAGTGAATTTAAACAGTGACTTTCCACCTAAAACAGTATATGCTAATAAGCTGCATGTGCCCACCATAGGCACAAATCCATAAACCCTTTCTATCCCCACCAACAGTGCAATAAGCACTTTTAACCTCTGGTTTGTGCAGTGTGTACACTCAGAGACGTCAAATCCCTCATTTAAAACTCCAGGGATGGCCCCCCTCTTGCAGAGTAATCTGCAGCTTTTTATTTGCTTTATCCTCCTAAGGCACTGTAAGAACTCCACGATAGATTCACTAACTCTGCATCTACTATTTTGCATAAGTACTTTGCAGTCAACAACCTGCCTTCACAGCGTTGCCATTTACAGGGTCAATAAACACCAGTAATTCAGAGAAAGCTGGATCTACAGTGAATGTGTGCTGACACCGAGCAGTAATTCCTTCCTCTCCATTAATGCTTCCAGTAACTAGACATTAATATATAGTGTCAGTCTAATATATAAAGAACAAAGAATGTCAGAGTGATTAAAGTCTCTCTGCCTGTATTATTATTTTCCTTTTAGCTCGCTAATAGCTGCTCACCAAGCCGCATCCTCCCCACTTGATTACAGACAAATAATATAGGTGCTGCAGATGAGAGTGACAAATTAATCCATGTGTGATATTTGTAGCAGAGATGTGTGTGATGCTAAGATGTTGATCTGTTCATGCCCTTGTCAGCGGCTCTCAAAGTGTGGGAAGGAGTGTGAAATAGTATAAGGGAATATAATGGCTGGAGACTGGGGTGTGGGAGTGGAATGTAATAGTGCCAGTTTATCAAAGCCAACGCACACTTGACAGGCACAAATATATGTGTGGGTTGGGATGGGGTTACACATGTCAACACCCATGGATTTAAACTCTGGAAGAGTTTCAGGTCTTAGCTTTTAGTGGCCTGAGGCATGTTCAGAGACGAGGTCCATCAGTTGGCAAGATGCTGCTGGCAGTGGTGAACTGAGGAGGTGTTTTGTTTTTTATTTAGATTGTAGATTGATTTCAATGCTTCATTAATTTGACTTAGTTCTTATATGATCAAGTAAGATTATATGTATGATTTCAAATGTGTATCCTGTTTGTAGAAAGGGTGTGTTTTCTGTGCTTTAACTGATAAAACATGTGCTTATGTTACATCTTTTGTCTGTTCCCCTGCCTTCCTTCTTACCAAGGCTAGGTGTCAGTTCTTTAAGAGCTGCTGTTTTTTAAAGGCTTTGTTGCCATTGGCTGTGACTGCAGGACGTTCACTCTGGGGAGTAGAGTCCACATGATTCATCTACGTCCTTGAATCTGAACCAGTCCGCTGTCGCTGTTCAGGCTCCTGTAAATTAACAACCTTTCCCTCCTAAATTATCCCCCTTCAGTCACCATGGTGATGCTGGTCAAGTGATTACCAGCTCCCACAGACTAGTGGAAGAATTTAATTCTGAACAATAGCTCCACTGTTGCTGTTGAGTAGAGGTTTACTTGTTGTATGATGCAATCCTACAACACAAAAGATAATTATACTGTAACAATAAGATGAATAGCGCAAATATATCCCCTCTTATTTTTTTTTATTATAAAGATAATATGTAGATTTGATTGAAGTTTAGAAATTTGCCTTATTTCTTATATAATTCTATACCATTAGAATACCTAAGTGGCACTATAAGCTGAAAAACCTGAACCAGGACAAAAACATTCTCATGATCTCATTGATTAATGGCTTTATGGATATCTCATTTGCTTTACAGTGTATTAAACCTGGGCTCTGCAGCAGCTGAGGCTTCATCCATACTTTATTTGAAAGACGTGTCATTTCCTGGCCCCACATTGCACGGTCATGGGTTTGCTGACAGCTTAAAGGAGCTAAGATCAACATTTGAAGTGTTCTGATTTTAGATGAAGCCCCACCCCTCCATCTCTGCATTTGATTCTTTTTTTATTCATCTGCTTTACCTTTCACTTGACACTTTTTAGAAATCTGTCTGCCTGGTCTGCTTTGTCTCTACTCCACTAGCATTTGTGCATAATATCACACAAAAAGAATAAAGGCGAAGAGGTGAAGGTATGAGAGACTGTATAGGCCATAATTCATTCTCACACACATATATTCTTTCTCACACATGCATATATGAAGAGGTCACGTTAATACCTGACATGGACAGTTCATTGTGATTGCTCTACATTAGCAGGAAACCTTGGTTAGTTTTAAGTTACAACCTGATTAATGGAGTCCATAATAAGTTAATTGTGCAATAGAGGGAAACTTTTGGAAACGGCCTTCAGTTTGTTTTGATTTTGTCATCAACCCTCTGAGCTTATTTTTACACCTCTGTTTGAAAATTGCACACCCATAATGAAATATCTCTGCAACCACAAGGTCTATTTGAGCACATTTGGAGTCACAGTGAAGTGAGATTTGATTAGATGTATAATTATCAGTATCTGTGTTACTGGTGAAGAATAAATGAAGATGACACATGGAACAAATAAAAGCAGTTTCAAACACTTCCAGGATAAATATGATTATCCCTTTGGAATGATGCAGCTGTAGCTCTAAATCTATCAAATCCTAGTGCAACATGTGAACATTATGTCTGCAAAGGCCAACTCTGATAAAAGTGAAGTAGAAGTAGATCTGCAAAATGGCCATTTAAGCACAGTTTGGCACCATCTGTATCAAAGCCTCCCGGCAGGTGGATCTCAGTTTTTTAAGGTTAAATGTTTTTTTTGTTTTTTTTAATTCCTTATGATCATTTGTATTTCTGTATATTCACTGTGTGTCTCAATGATACGGGCTAAGGCTGTTTTTGCATCTTCAAACTGTCTTAGTTATAGATGAAAATGGAAAAAAAATTAAACTAGAGTACAAAGGTTCTATGAATAGAATAGCTTTGATGAACGTTTGAGAAATTTGGACATAGTAATGTTCAAAGGCGGTTATGTGCCCAAAACTCAATGTAACTTCCGCCACCCTAGTTTTATGAGCGTATTATCTTTTCTTCGAGCATGTCTAATGCAACCATCCATACAGGAGGAGAGTCAGTCGGTTGCATTATATCTGCAGTCTGCTGCACTCAGCATTTTTAGATGGGAAATTGTACCAGAAACTTAAAATTATTGGATTTTGAGAGAATTATTGTACATAAGTCATATCCAAGAAAAGAAGATATAAAACACATCAGTGCCTGGAAACAATGGCAGATGGAGAGACAAGGAAAATAGCTAGAACTGAATTATGAATTTGAGCAGTAAGGTCTTGACCCATTTTTTCTAAAATGACTGATGTTGTGATTTGGTGCTGTATAAATAAAATGGAATGTAATGGAGTAATTAACATTGTCATCTGGTGTTTCAGTGCATGTTATCAAAAGAAATAGCTTTCTAATTTACTCATTTATGCTCATTTAGGCTACGAAATCAAACTGATTGCTTGTCTGGGTGCTGGGGACCCTTCCACAGTGCTGTGGCAGTGCTGAAAAGTGCTATGTGAGCACAATATATAGTAATATTCAGACTACTTAGCTTATTCTAAATAAGGTATTATTCTGATTATGGTATTTATTTGAGTCATATGTTAGATATTATTATAGTTGGAGAAATAAGTTATTTCCACATTATTGTCTTCATCTGCTCTTGTGAGTTTTGCACCCATTCAAGGCTTTTCCTTACATGTATATCCTCCAAAACATTTTTTTGTTTTTTCTTACCTCAAAACTTTCTACCCATAGCCATTTATATATATAAATATATATATATATATATATAAATGTATATACTGATAAATATGATAATATTTTATGTTGGGACAGAATTGCTGAAAAACTCTTTTATTGGATAAAATGTTTTCACAATGCTGTTGTGTACACATGCAACAACTGTGTTAGATCTGCAGTTGTAAACGTACCCTGTAAATCCTTTTCAGCCATTCATCAAATGAATGGGACAAACTTGTCTCTGCACGATCCAAATTTCCATCAAAGCTTTGCATATGTAGTGTAGGTTTATAGCTGGGAGGTTGTTCTTTTTGACAACAGTAAGAATAGAGCTGGACGTGAGCTGGTTGGCCTCTACCAGCTGACATCTAGTTAAGAGGTATTATATGGATCATTAAAATCATTTGCAGGTGCTATATTGCCCACAACTCCACGATTTGCGTTGATTTGTTAGTTAATGTGACAGTGTTAATTACAAAGTGGCACCATTATCCATTTTGCAGCTATCATGGGTAAAAAAAGCAACAGCCAGTTCTCACTGTAAAAAGATCCAGCCATGACTGTCAGTGTGTATTCTCCTGTTATATAGCTGCCTTAAAGGTGTCCCCAGTAATTACAGAGGTGTGATATAAAGCAGAAGGGTTTCAAATTGCAGTAGCCTCGATGTGGTTTAATAGATTTGAGGATTCATGGATGTGTTTGACTTGGATGTATCCATCAAGGAAATACCAAATGAAGGGAGAAGGCTTAAATGGAACAGGAGAAATAGAAGAGTGCCCCAGAATGACAGAAAACATGCTAGAGAATGTGAGAAATAGACATGAGTACACAACCACCATAAGAGGAGGTGAGGGGATAGAATATGAGCTAAAAAAAATTTAGTTATAACATGGGTGTGAAGAGGGGTGGGGGGGGTGGCACAAGGGGGAGTGATGGAGAATGAGAAGGGATGTGATGAAAATGTATTGCATGTAGAGGTGGGAAAATCCGACAAAGTGAAAATAAACAAAGTAAAAATGGTACATGGGGGTCCTAGATGCTGGTAAGAGAGAGAAAATAAGGGGGGGAAAGCACCAAGGAGCGTAAGAAGAGGAACTGAGGGGAAAAGATGATAAAACAAGCTGCAAACAAGAAATGAGAAGGAGCAGACAGAAAGCTGAGAGGCAGATGCATAAAGTGAAGGTAAAAATGGAATCACCGGGGAAATCCACTGATCAGGATCAGTGGATTGAAGATGAGCCAGAGTGGTAAGGTGGGAATGAAACAAAGCAGTTTAGACAAAAAGTGGTGAGAAGGTAAGGATGAAAACAACATGAAATGGAAAAAATAGCAGTTTGAATGATAGCAGGAGAGTCGTGGGGAGGAAAGGAAGGAGAGAGAGTCATTTTTAAAAGGGTCATATTTGAAACACAGGCTGACTAGGGGGCTAGATTTGTCCCTTTATGCAACACTGATCTCATTTATGGCAATTACTGTGAGTCTGCACTATCTTTCTCAATTTTGTTCTTTTTCTTTTTGTCTGACTCACTTAGCTCATGTACCATTGGCCTCCAATCAGCTTTTGTCAGTTGCAGCATTTGGCTCATGTCTCTAACTTTTTCTCATCACTTTTTCTTTTAAATTTTACCTCCTGTTGCCCCTCTGTTCCAGCTCCCCTCATCCTGGACTTGCTTTTCATGCCACTATTCGCCGGTCATGCTCATGCTGTCAGACTCCAGTCACTTTGAGATCCGCACGTCTTGAAAGGAAAGCTTGACTTGGTGATGCATCCCTCTAAAAACCTTCTTATCTTATGTTTTCTTTTTTTTCTCCCTCATCCATTGTTCTTTTTATGTTGTTTTCATTGTTTGATACTGCCATAAGGACACCCACATGCCAGAGGCATGCTGAAACCACACTGGGTTTTCAGAGAGCCTGGGGAGGGAAGACAAAGGGAGCAATGGATATCAGGAGAAACAAAAACACATTTTACGTTGTGTTTCACCTTCGGTGCTCATCTTAAGCAGCTTTGTGTGATAGAGAGAATGTGGAAAAGGGAGCACAAATGTGTCTGCAGGACAAATGTGTATGCAAATCTGTGTATATACATAATGTATGTAATCTGCTGGATGAGTAGAATTACAGTATATGGCTGCAGCAGCTTAAATAAAGATTCACCAGGTCACCATTAATTTTTTTTAACTAAAATACAAGATTGAAAAATCAAATATATGATGAAATGGGTCCAATTGGAAGTGATATAGTATATGTCATTAATACATATTTGGCCCCTCTTACATGATTGCTTTGTTTTTCCAACACTTTACTCTATGTGAATGCACAAGCATGATCTTCTCTGTATATTTTGACTTTAATGCTTCAGTAACCTTGACCAACTATTCTTCTGCTAATGGCTGTTTGGTGAAAAGGGTCGGTCCAGACAATATGCAGGAGCAGACGGCGCTCTGCATGCTTATTTCTGGCGTTATCGTGGTTATGATCACAAATGCCTTCTCCTTTTTAACAGTGCTGTGTAAAAGGTTTCACAGACAAAACAATGAAGTTGAGATTCTTTAAAATAAAATAGTTCCTTATCTCGAGACTATATCACAAGCTTTTCCAAGTTAGATAAGCTCAAATCTTGAAACATGCAGCAAAGCATGACTCATTCATTTTAGTTTGCCTCTTTTATATGATGCACAGTCATTTGTGCTGTACAGATAACATAAATAACTAAAAATGAGAATAAGCATTAGTTTTTTGTACTTTTATCTTTGTCGCAGTCCCTCTCTGTGTTTATACTTTGTACTTTGCTGAGGCCATACCAAAGCTGTGCACTTTAAGTCTTGCCCACTCTTATAGACGTTACCTGCTATTTCTGGTTAGAAGTCATTTACCGTGGCAGTAGTTTTGAAGCATCTTGCAGGAAAGATGCTAAACAAGTGCATGTGACCTCTTCCAGGAATCACAGAAATATCTGCCCACACTGAGAAATTAGTTATTAATGATTAGTGAGTTATTAATTATAAATGATTTGTTTATTTGGTACATTCTGAACCAGTGGGCATATCTTTGTAGACTGTGGATGGTTATTTAACTGCAAGATGGTTTTGAGATTTTTTAGTATTATTAGCCTAATTTAACCTCTCTATCAGTCTGCTGTTTAACCGTATGCAATGTAGATATCTCTTCAACTTGGACCATTAATTTTCCTTTTATTTAGTTGTATTTTCTCCTGAAGAATGTCTGTGCAAATTCTCAATAGGAACTAGTTTGCATACAGCTCCAAGTATATCTTGGCACAGATTACAAAATAATAATTGTATTTCAAATCTGAATATTGAAGATAGAATATGGAGTAGAACAGGTACAGATGGAGTAAAGATGTTGCCACAATAAAAAATTAGAAATTGTTTGTGAGTTTACAGTTTGTAACATTGACTTTGACAAGTGTCCTTGCAAATACTGAATGCTGCCCCTCCAGCTTCCAGAAGCTGGCCAATCACGGGGCTGTGGCTTTCTCAAAGAGCCTTGAACCAGTTGATGTGAGCTATGAAATTAAGGAACACAGAGCTAAAAGCTAAATGCGGAGGTTTGAAGAGAAATTCATGACTTGAGGGAAGTCCCAGAATTAAAATTTAGAGGTGAAAAATAACATAATATGTAACTTTAATAATTAAAGTGTACCTGTATTCTTTCGTACGAGGCACTAATTCTCACAGGGTTTTGAGAGTGTTATATATTCCATTATGCTGCCAGTTTTCTCGTACTAAAACAAACTGCAATGCAACAAACTGTATGCAAAATGGAAAAGAAGCTAATTACTATGGGAAGGAACTTAATGACATTAGTGAGCAAGCTTGAGGGAAATCTTGAAAGTCAAAAATAAATGAGAAAATATTTGAGAAAAGACTTTGGCATCAGTTATCCAAAGTCTCGAACTGGCTGATGCCTACAAGCACTCATCTTCATTTATTTTCTCTAGACAAGCATTTTCTGTACATATGGAACTGGGGCACAGCTTTAATGTTTCTATATTGTGTGCATGTTACTGCATCTCTGCAGGTTGTTTCTGCAACACACAAACCATCCAGAAAATGCTTTATGATCACTCTACCTAACAAAGTATCCTATGACTCCCTTTGGCTATGGACGATGCAGAGCTAGAAGCTGCATTATTAATTGGATGGGCATAAAGCTGAGTCACTTTTGCTGTACACCACAACTTGACGTGTGGTCTGTCTCAGCTGTGGTGCTGTGGGTGAGAGATTGTGTTTCTGTGTTATCGAATAAGACCATGCATGCCTGGGCTTTGTGCTGATGGATGGGATCCTCAGTGAATGGGTGCTATTTCAAAAGCCTTAATTACAGAGATGAAACAAAAGTATGTGTGATCACATGAAGTAGGATTGATTACGTTAATGCAGCTGTATTCCTTACTAAATACTGCAGTTGTTGTTTTGCAGCAACCATTAATGTGGATGTCTAACTCAACTAAAGCTCCTAAAGCAGGGGTGTCAAACTCAAAACACAGTGGGCCAAAATGGAAAAACTTAAAACAAGTTAAGGCTCTGGACTGGTTTCTGTGTTTATTAAAAAGTCATTAAAATTACTCTATTGCACATATTGAACCTGGAACTATCACAGTCTATAAGTCATTGCCCATAAAACAACATTAATCATTAAATAAAATAAAATAAAAAACTGTTGCATTTATTTCTTATGGCCCTATATGCAAATTTTTCCGAGTAATTTCAAGTGAAAACATTTTTCTACACAATGGCCAAAAAACATTTCCTCATTTGAAAAATCAAATGTCCTGTAATAGCAAGAAAAAAAGGGTCAGTTTGCTACTCTGTGATTCCCACTAGTCTCTGGATCATATGCCAAAGACTCAAAAGCCTGGTGTATTATTTCAAAACCTGTTTACAATTAGGTATATAAACCAGTTTGTGTGTATAAATTAGGCCTGTCAAGTGATTGAAATTTTTAATCAGATTAATCACAGCTTACAAATGAATTTATCATGATTAATCACCATTCACGACTATGCCTGAAATATGCCCGTTTTTACAGCATCGTATCAACAGAAAGAGCAAACCAGTGCTTACCTGGGTTTTTCTTCACTTGTTTTACATTAGATGATCACTTTAATTGTAACAATCAATTCAATATTACATAAAATCAAGACCTTAAAAAAGTATATCTCATTTGTGCCTCCCTTTTCCTGGTCAGTGCCCCTGCCTGGCCCCCATCTAAACTTTTGTACACCCTCTCCTGCATATCTGAAGTATAAATTCTTTCTACCAGGGTGTTAAAACATCCTCATTTCCCACAGTTGTGATGCCCTTAAATCCTGCATAGAGCCAGTCAACTCACTTTTCCCAAATCGCCTCTAGACTCCTCCATGTCTTGCTGTCATTGATGAAGGGTGCTGCACATGCATTAAAAATTTTAACGCAATTAATAACATAAAATTAGTTATATTTGACAGCATATATATATATATATATATATACATATATACATAACATCATAGTTCATAGTGAAGGTTATGGAATCTAACATGGCTGCCATCCTGTAATGCCACAATATGAAATTAGAGGAGTAATTTTACTGCCATCATAAACTCTGGTACAAGTTCAACATTTTTTTCTCACTTAAAGTATGGCTTAAAAACTTTAAAAACTCTGGTGCCTAAATGGTTAAAAACTCTTCTACCTTTTGGAGCCTTTGTTTCCTGTCCAGATGCTTGTATCTGTCATGATGCTTTGTTTTAAACTGTCTTCTTTAGGGCTGCAACGATTAGTCGGCAACTAAATTACCCGTCGACTATTGTCGGCGGACAAAAAAAAAACCCTACAGAGTGAGACATCGTCTTCTTTTCCTATCTCTACTGAGAGTTGCACGTGCACAATAAAGTCCGCCAAGGGAAAAATATGGCGGCCAACTAGGGAACAAAATGGTGGCAGAGGACGTCAAAAGTCTAAAATAACTTCACGTTAAGCTTAAAAAATAAATTAAATACATGTGAGATTTGTAAAGCGGACCTTTCGTACCATGGAAGTACGTTTGCAATGCTCGAACATTTAAAGAGGAGGCACGTCGGACTTACATGACAACCTCATGCAAGATTTCAAAGCTGAAAGTGAAATAAGATCCATTTAATAATTATGAGGTACATAATACGATTGGTCGACTCGTTTTTAGTCGGTGACTAATCAACTATCAGAATAGTCATTAGTTGCAGCCCTAGTCTTCTTACAGTGCTTTCTTTCATTGCATCCACACCGTCTCCACACAGAAGACAGCGTTGTCCTTTACATCTGCAAACAAATTCTCTGTTTTCAAAGTCCACTTTTTGTTTAGCCATTTATGGGGGGAGAGGGGTCGTTGAAAGTTGGGCATGAATGGGCCAGGTTCAGTGTTACTGCACTACTACTAAACAGCATCCATCTTGCATCCAACCTATATACCGAGCTCATTCTAGCCAGTAAAAGTCAGTCTGATGTTGACTCTTGTTTTATCCACTGCTTTGTACTTTTTCTCTTTCTCTTCCTCTTTCTCCAATAATGTCCTCTTGCAGTTCTTTGATGAATCAGCCACGGTTTGCATTAAAAAGGCCAGTCTATTGATATCAAGTTGTTGCCGTGTGACGCAGTGTGTAAAGCGAAACTCAGCTGTAACGTGATGTTCCAGGCTGGTACACAAAGTGAGATTTCTCAGCATCTGGGCACTTCTGGGCAACAACAGCTCCAGGAATCTACATAATAAATGTGAATGTGCCATCAAAAGAAGTCAGAAACACATTTTTAGCGTCAGAAAGTTACACAGTGCCTCTTTAAAATACAACATGTAAAATATCATGGAGTAGTGCTGACAACTGCAGGAGGGGCAGAAAATTTGACATACTTGATTACTATACCCCCTCCCTTTGTCCTGGAAGTTAAAAGCATGGCTAGGGCTAGAATAAATGTACATGGTAAGGTTTAGAGCTTAAGAATATACATAATTAGAGTTGACTGCACAGTTTAAAACTTATTGGTTCAATTTGGTCACTTGTTTGTCCACATCTTCAAAACCTGTTTTCTGAAGATGCCTGACAAAAAAAAAAATTACATTTATATTTCAATTATATTTTACATTCGAGTCAGAAGGTCAGGGCTAAGTTATTGATAACCAAGAGGATAAACGCAGGCTCCCATTCCCCTGTAGCACTGCTGCTTCGGATCTTTTTCAGGACTACAGTGCAGCTTGTTCATATTTTCTTCACCTTACCTGTGTTTCTTTTAAAAGCGTTTGTGATAAACTATTTAAAGAAATACCAAGCTGCCCTTTTCTATATGAAATGAAAAGCCTTACAGTGTGAAATCAAACATTCGGTTGAACAGAAGAGACACCAACTTCTTTAGCACTTTTTTTTGTCTCTCTGCCTTCTGCAGAGCGATGATTATATTCCAGCCTTTAAAGATGCTGCTGACGGATGTGCTGCGGTTCCACCAGCGTCTGTGCTTGGACAGTTTGATAGTGCTCTTCAAGTATAGAAGAATATTGGACCACACAGAGGGTGGTACAAGAAAGTTGTGGTATTACTTTCTTTACAACATTTCTAATCATGGCCTTGTTCCCTCATGCCGTTTTACTGGTTATAGAATGATGAATAAAAAAAAATAAAACACAAAATCTAGTTGCACAGCCTCAAAGAATGATTACAAAATACTAATCATACCCATATTGTGGAGCTCTGATAAGTTATCAAAGAGCATTGTGGAGAAAATGGTACAAAATGATGAAGCAACACAAAGTCTAAGTACCTGAAATACTTCGATTTAGAGCCGCACAGAGAGTTTCAGTTGTTAACTGAATGAAGACGGCTGCTTCTGCACACATAATGTTTACAAAGGATAACCATTGCTTATTTAGGCTAACACAGCAAAAGCTCATAATGTGAGCTGTGTGCAGCTAATAATGTTTGTACCTCTGTTATTGTTCAGCCTGTCAACACATAGCAGGGTGCAGCAGTCTGTGTGGTTTTTGTGGAACTACACCTGATAACTGAATCTTCCTAATTGTCTTTTCACTGCATCAGCATGAGGAGGATGTTGAGCAGAAGAGAAAAGCACAAAGTAGACAAACAGACCCAGCCATTCACATCCGAAGCTTTTAGAGGCACTGAAAATAGGACAAAACTTCCCATGAAGCCAGGAAACTTTAGATGGCGGAATTCATATGCATAAATCAGGTTCCCATTTACACAGTGGTAAAGCTTGGATTCCAGCAAATGCTTGAATAGTTCATCCCCAGATACCAGCCACCAAAGAGAAATTTCCTTTTTTCCATGAGTATAAAAATACCCAAAATCTACTCTGAAACTAGAAAACTCATAACGCAGCATATCTGAGATAAGACCCACTCAGTGCCTGCACATCTGATCTGTGGACTAACAGAAGAGCAGGCGCCTTCATGTCCATTACTATGCAGTACATAACCAAATCAGAGGAGGTGTGCTTATGGCGTTGGGGGCTGAATACAGAACACACAGCTGACAGTCTGAAGCAAGCCAGAAAAGACATGCCTAAGCACGAATTGAGCCCTTACATAACAAAAAATAAAAAATAAAAAAAACTGGCTGGTGTGATGATAAATATTGCTCCCATCAATTATGACCAGGCCTCATTCTGCAGTCTTACAGCCAACAACAGCTTGAGTACTGACAGAATATCTGAAGATATAAAAACACACACACAAAACAAATCTGCCTTTGTCACATCACACAAACCTTTTTACATCAATTTTAAAAGCAGAAGAAAATTGCAATGATTAACACAATTTAACTACTGGTACAGTTAGAGGACCTAATCCTTGAGTAGTAGAAACCTGTTTGCAGAGAAATGGCAACTAGTGTCCAAGAGCATGAAGTTTACAGTTTATGCAACTCTGAAATAACTGAATCATTTTACTGGTGCAAACATGGTGAGAAACTGTGGACATCAAAGATCTTAAAATTGTGGGAAAATGTCTGCAATTGGAATGGTTGCTCCAAAATATAGATTTGATGTGTAGGAGTAAAAGAAAAGTCAAACTCTACTAAATTTCCACATATAAGATGTAAGTCTGATATACTAAACTGATTTAAGGAATTTTTTTTAAACATAACTTAAAAAATAAGTGTCATTAGTTGCATGCAGACAAATTTGGTTTATTTTTGTATGTTTTTCTTTATTTCCAGGAAATTTTTAAGAATTTTTTTTACAAACTTCTGCTGACTGTAAGATTGTGTTTGTATGTGTATTTTTTGTTTTATATATAATATTATTTTCTTGTTTTCATACAGTGATAGAAGTGCAGTGTTTAACAGTTGCATTTAGCATCCTGTAAATTCTATCTGTCTATAGGCAGGATAGGCTGATGATACTTATAACTACTTCTTCATTTTCTTGGTTAGTAGCAACAACGATGACATCAGCACCTTTCTGAAAAACAGATTTTCAACTTAAAGGGCTTGGAGTGGCAGGGGAGCACTCTGAAAAAAAGAAAAAGATGTTGAATGGAGCAGTTTTACTATAGGCAGCCATATGAGCTCTCTCTCTCTGAGCTCTTTCCTCATTGTAAATAATTGAAAAAGCCACAGGTGAATACTTGCCCTAATATCCTTGTTCTCTCTTATACTGTAAAGGTTAAACTTACGGAGTTATCCTGCTTCACTTACACAGAGATGCCACATTGTGTTTTTCATATCTTTATACACTGTGTTGTATTGCACTAGATTTTATGTGTTGATCCTAATTTAAAGTATTGTGTCTTTTCCCTTCAGTGATTTATCTCTGTGACTGTCTTAATTGTTGAGGCAGTGATGTGAACAGCCAGGATATGATGTTCCAAAGAATATTACTCATCATGTCTGTGCAACTCCTCGACCATTGCTTTTAGACGTTTTAGTCTTCAAGGAAATATTAGTCGGCTATCTTCCCCTGTGCTCTTTACTTGATGTAAATGCATGTTCAGGTAGAGAAAAGGGAGGCAGCTGAGATGCAGTAATGAAGAGTTTTAAAAGAAAAGAAATTCAGAGAGATGGTGACATAGTTCTTGTACCCTTTGGTAAGGGCTAATCAATTTCTGATGGGGTTTCTTACTCTCTGTCACTGCCTCATTTTTATCAGCACTTCTCCTCATTGTTCATACCGATCACATAGTGTGCATGACTTGCCTTCATATTTTAGCTCGACCTCTGTTTCCCAAACTTAAAAGGTTAATCACTTAGCAGAGAATGCTCTGGGACCAGTCTTATCTTCAGCTTCCAAGTGCCAGCATCCCTTAGACACTGACCTCCAATCATACCATGCTTCCTCAAGCCTAACCACCTAACCGGTGATTGTGTAGGAGCTGCACAACTGACCATCGCGCTTGACTTCTTATCACTCAGACAAAGGCCATTGATTCCCCTCTAGCTGAACAGAGATATGAGTAGGAGCCACAGACCTTCAGCTATGGGCTGTGTTCCTCTGTTGTTTGACTTTGATAAAAACACGCTGGGCCTCCTTACTCCTCCACTCGCCTGACCAGACCTATTGTTAAAGGAGAAGGGATTAGATGTAGACATAGACACCAGAGCTCTTGCTCTGTTTCTTAACCAGGAGAAGAATATAGCACAACTGAAACCAAGGGAGGGGCGAGTATTGTATGCAGGCTCAGATGTTTTATGAGCGTGTGCATGCGGAAGACGATAGTAGTGTGTCCATGTTTGTGTGTCTGTATTTCCAATTCTTTTCTCTGTGTATACAGTGCGAATGTGTGTGTATTGGTACGTTTTTATCCCCTTCGATCTAAATCCAGATCCTGGTTTAACTGCTCTGCACTTCTGCTTGTTTTCTGAGCTCAGACTTATTGTAGAATGGCCTGCCAAGATAAATAGGACCCATGCCGTGGGTGGAAGAGGACCAGCTTTATACTGTACCTTTAACAATATTGAGCAGTCTGTCTATACTTCACTTTATCTCTGACTGGTAAGCTTACTTGAGAATTGCAATGGTGAACATAATTTACATTTTAAACAACCTTTCCCAGAACTGTGAATTATAATGATAACTATTATTTTACATTAATTGGATTTAATGTTATTTTGTGTCTTAACAGCTTGTTGCAAAGGTTAATAAAATTAGCTACTTTAAAATTTAATTTCTATAAATCCCCACATGCACTAACAATTTAAGCAATTAGATGTTTTAATTCCAGTGACTTTGTAAGAAAAAAGAGCGCATAGCACTAATAATGACTTTAAAATGGGCAGGCAGTGAGTCGTCATGCTATAAATAAAATTTTCCTTAAATTGTGTTTTCTCAGTAGACTGACTCCTGTTCCTCTAACCAGCATTTTTTTTAGATGAAGTGTAACATTTATATTTATTCATCTGTGCCAACATGGGAATCTGAGTCAGTGTAGCAACCCACACCATTAATGTTGTCAGAGCTTTGCTACTCAGGCATGAAGGTGCATATATCACAACCTGAGCAAGTTAAAAGAGACCATAATGAAACAAATGTAGTGCAGCTCTGTATGAAAGGACATGCATAGTATTTTAACCTAAATTCATCAGCTGTGTGACTTCCAGAGGACACCCAGTACTACAGAAAACTGCACACCTTAAATAATCATGTCTGTCGCTTCAATCTTTGTCCTGAGAGTGAACATGTCAGCTGGCGACACATACAGCAATGTGATTGCATCAGTTTATAGTAAGTCTTCCACCCTTTATTCAACCAGGAAAAAGTATTTAACAAGTTAAATTAATAGACTGGCTTGTTTCCAGAAAATCAAACACTGTACAGATTAGTGCCCAAAAGCAAAAAAAGAAAAAATAGACTGTATACCATCATTTTTGCCAAGGTTTAAAATATAAAGCTGCACGACAGCAGCTATTTAACCTTCCTAAATCAGCTGTAGTACTGCCAGCCACCAGGGCTCTGTGGGACAAACGGATCAGGTGAACCTGCGGAGTGGCAGCCTGGAAAAGACTGATGGCTAAAGTGCCACCCATGCGATCGATATAAGTGGCATTTACCCTGGAAACTTGCTCCACTTAAAACAAGTAGTTATAACCATTCACTGGTCTGATCACTGCGGTGTGTGGATGTGGGGACAGCTCCCACCGGAGAGCTAAATGAGACTAGCCATCTTAACTGCAGGCTGTTACACAAGGACACTGGCACAAGTGTGACAGCTACTGTGGATAACTTTACAGAATTTTTTTATTAAAACACTGGCAATTTTTTAACCTTTTATAGGCTTTTCCTGCATAATAATTAGATTAATTTAAGATCAAATTAAGGATTTTGCCTGTCAGTGTATTAAATGTTCCTATGAAGGAAATTTGTAAAATTTGGCTGAAAGGTTTTAATGGAAGAAATGCATCTTTACTCTATTTCCAGGATTTTCATCCAGACAATTCTCTTTACCCCTACTACCCAGTAATATGTTATTAATGCGAAATAGTTTCCTTTCATTTATGAAAAGAAAATAGAAATCTCAAAACAGTGTAAGCACAAAAAATACAATAAAATATTAAGCAAACAGGAAACCCATTTCAGTCACATCGCCTGGAAAGAAAGTCACTGCATTCAACGTTCCTGATGACACAGAAACCTCTGAAAGCTTTGAGGAGCTGAAAGAACAAAAGCTTAGAGATACCAAAAGGCACAAAATGGATTGTCAGCATCACAGATATTAATGAAGAGAAGATACAGATAATAGAGAATCAGTCCAACAACATGACAAACACACATTACACCTGTAGTAATTGTGCCTTCATTTAAAAAGCCTGTGTCCTTTGCTTTGTTCCTCAAAAATAAGTCATTTTCAAAATAACCTTTACCACTCCACCAATGCATCAAATAATGCCTTTCATCCTGTTTTTTTTTTTTTTTTTTTTCTTCTTCTTTTTTTAAGGTAGATTCACTATTTTGGTTAGCTATTGTCTGACATCTGATGAATTCACCCATATAGAAAAACAACACCAGACAAAACAAGCTCGTTGAACATCTTATTTCTCTTTCTAAGTGACCTTATTCCATATCAGCATCTTGTCACTGTGGCTGTTAGATGAGTCAGTGTCTTCTCTGTGTCCTACATGTCCTCCCTGTTGGCTGTTCTGACAGTTAAATCTGCAGGCTACAATTTATGATAGTGTCCTGACCCTCCTGCAGGGCTTGGTCACAACTCTGCAGGATTCATCATTACACGTGTACATGGGCCCTAGCAGGATCCTCTGTAGCCTTATCGGTAATCTAAAACACAGCAAGGCATTGTAGATATGTGCTCTGTTTGGCAGCTCTGTTTTTGTTCATTGTGAGGCTACCCACCACCCTTCCACTCATTCTTTAGTCACCTTTTGGTGCCTTAGAACAGTTGCCATGGAGATTTTGCCCAGCAGGTTTGGTGGAATGGGCTTGTAGTCAAAGCCCCTCAGCAATCCTAAACAACCTCTCACCCCTCCACCCCCACCCCACCCCCATTCTTTCTTATGCTCCAGGAAAAAAATAACCTACCCTTCACAAGCACTGCTCTACTAAAAGGTTTCCCCCCCAAAAAAGGAGAAAAACATGAAACTCCCTTGTGTGTGTCTCAGCTGAAGCATGCAGCACTAGACCCAAAGAAGAATGTATGAAACATCAGGAAAAAAAACGTTGCTTTTTTTCTCCCCCATAAACACCTACAGCCTTTTAATCATGATCACACCTCAGTCTTACTCTGCTAAGCTACACAGGCTACCCTTCCATCCCACGTCTTACTGCTCTACCTTTTCCCTCTTCATGAGCAACATTAAATTCTTTGCATCCTGCATCCAGTAATGGCAAACTGACCTTTAATTAATCCACTGTTTTGTTAGTCAAGCCAACTGTTCAGTTGCTGATACTCATCTGAAATCAGCCAGTGACATTTTTATGTGGGAGTTGTTATAGTCGCTTAAACTGCACACTGCACATTATTTAGGTGTTAAGATGATGATAGTGGCCGTATTGGAGCATGCATTAGCAATCTTGTGTGCATGTGATATGTTAGAAACCTTGGCAGTGACATCAGCATGCTCATTGGTACATGATTTTAGGGATGTTAGCAGGCTCTGCAGATTTGCGTGCATTTACACGCAGCAGGACTCTTCTCACATCCACTGTGGATTCTGATAGTAGGAGGTCAGCTGGAGGTGGAATAGACTCCACTGGTAACTCGCTGTTTGAAAGATCAAAGTAAGCATGAAATGTGTTAAGCTAGTTTGGCAACCTAGTATTTGCCACATGCTTTTGCTTTTGTAGCCTACATTTCTCTGAATTTCTAGTGTTGTTGAAGTCTCTACCTGGTCTCTGCTGACATCTCTACTTTCTCTGCTGGATGCTTGCTCTGGGGGTGTTGTATGCTTTCTTGTCAATGACCACAACACATCTATCTTTTTTTTTTTTTGCTCTAGAAGGAAGCCTTTATACTCTTCTTTGTCTTTCTCCTCCTCTGTGGGAGTTCTCCTGATGTTAAAGTCGTCCATTAACTCCAACCCATCTTCTTTCCACTCCTCTTGCCACCCACAGTAAGCTGTGACTGAGTGTTATGGTGGGGGTCTGATAGTGGCAGGCAATGGAGCGAACAAGTTATTACAGGACAGGCAAATAGAGGCTCGATGAAGCATGAAAACCTTCCTTTCCCTAAAGCTCCACTTACACACACAAGCACACATATGAGAAAATATACAGACAGATAGGGAAAAAAATGGACACAGACAAACAAAAACACATGCAAACACATCCAGTGTAAGTTCTGAGGTATTTTTCACAGCTTTTTTTTCCAATAAACCATTAAGACATGAACAAGGTTTTGGACAAGTAATACAGACACATACACGCCCAGCCTGCACATTAATTCCTTCTTTTTCAGTGCAAGCTAATGAGAATAGACATACAGAGAACAGACATGACAGGCCATAGCAAAAGGAACAGGGTGACAACATGTAGCGTGAATATTAATCATGCTCTGGCTAAGGGATCTGGAAAAGTGCTGTTGCAGTGATGTTAGCATGTTTTTCTTTGTAGATTGGTCTGCCACCACAGCTTTCAATCACTCAGTGTTTAATGTTCCAACAGAGGTAAGTTTGTTGGTAGCAAAGGTTTATGAAAACATTTATACCTAGCAGAGGTCAGTGGCTGCGTTCACACTGCAGGTCTTAATGCTCAAATCAGATTTTTTTTTTTTTTTTTTCTTTTTTTTTTTGCGTGTTCTTTCATGTGATCATTTTAATCTTCATCACGTTAATGTGTGAATGGTATGTGGCCCTGAAGTGAAACGCATGCGCAGAGGATAACACAACATCCTTTAGTGTTTAGGGATGTAATGGATTCTTCTGTACAGAGGCATGTAAAGACAATGCAGCCGAGTTTCCTGCACTGCTCCAATTTTACCCAAAAGATCTCGAGAAAGCAGGTTTTAAAATTGGATGGATGTATGTATGTATCCCCTGAAAAATTACATCCTCCAACATATTTCCTGTCATTGCAAAGAACCAATATTTAAAGGGCAGCAGTGGCTCAGAGGTTAGAACTGATCATCCTGATGGTTCAAATCATGTTTCATCCCCAGTCAATGTATGTGTCCATGAGCAAGGCATTTCACCCACACCCACATTGTGTCAATGTTACCAACATTGGTGTATGAATGTGAAGGCCATTGGCGTGGGTGCCATGTTTCCTTCTGCTCCAGCTGTGGTGACACATGTAGCTTATCAGCTACAGTGAATGGTCTGTATTTATATAGCGCTTTACTGTACCTGGAATGATACATCACAGTCACCCATTCACACACATCCACACACTGATGGTGGAAGCTGCCATGACCGGGTTCGGTGGGATTCGGTGTCTTGCTCAGGGACACCTCGACATGGTCGAGCATCGAACCGGCAACTCTCAGGTTACAAGACGACCACTCTACCCACTTAGCCACTCCCCCAGTGTGTGAATGTGAAGTGAATGAAAAATGGATTCAATCCATCACTTTCAATGCCTTGAAAGTGTTTAATTAATAAAATAAAATTATAATAAAATCCATTATCAGTAGTTGTTAAAAAATGTAACCATTAGCAACATATACTTGCTGTTTCAGAATATTTTTAATCACTCGCAAAATAAAATAAAATCTTGCTTACAGTGAGTCATATATTCAGCTGTTTAGAGCAAGTTAGATGCTCTGACAATCCGATGCATACCTTGGCTCTTGTGCAAAAGCCCTGGCTCCAAGATGGATTGGATGCAAATCTTTGACAATAAGATTTGTGATAGTTTTTAATCTGATTCACACTTTCTAAGTTGGAATGAAGCTTTGACATCATTTGTACATTGGTCCTCTGTTTGGCAGCAACATTTGTGTTTTTCATCCTTTTCCTGCTGGAAAAATGTCACGTGGTTTCTCTTGTTTGTTGTGTTTCCATGTTAGCTCTCAATCCAGAGAGTGTCAGTCAGATTTCTCACCCAACCACCTTATACCTGCTCATTATTTCCACTTTTCCTAATGTGTTTGTATGCATTATCTCATCAGATAACATATAGGAAATTGATAAGTGAGGTTTGTGAATTGTTTAATATTTACTTTAAACTGATAAAAAGTTTGAGCATTTGCCCTGAAATCCACAAGTTAATGTGTCTTTACAGAAAACCAAATAAATAAACTAAAAAGCTCCTTTTTTTGGTTTAATCAGGCATTAAGGCAGCTTTACAAAAGGCTTTGTTGGAGTAGGTTGGAGTAATCACGTATTTAATGTTCTGCAAATACTTTGTGGCCAGCAACTACTAAGGAAGACATACATCAACGGTATCTGCTAGATGAAATATACTTTAGTGTTTCACAGTTTCCTGTAAAACACCTGCACCCACAGCCATTTATCAGTGATGCCTGGGTGGACACATCTCCTCTGTAGGATACAACACACAAACAAACACTATGCATCTAAATACATCTTAGTGGGCATGAAGATAAAGCATGAAATTCATTGTTGCGTAGAATTAAAAACTTTGATCTTGATGTCTTATCTAGATAAAGGAAATTGTATCTTAATGAAATGTGTGAGGGCATCGTGTAACTAAATCACCCAGACCACTGCTGGAGATGATTTTAATTGGAGAGGGATTGGAATCCACTAGATATTTCTATAAGATAGAAATAAAACCACTCCAGGCCTTGCTGTACTACTAAGCCATTCATCACCTCAAAGTAATTGAAAAACTATTTGCAGATGCCTTCTGTAAAGGAAGAACATGCACAAAATTACTTCTTCACCTGCATGTTTCTGTTAATAACAGAAAAACATCCTGTCCTCCTGCTTCTTTGACAAACCAGGTCATAGAGAAACCAATTCTCATCATAAATCCAACATTGTGATTGTGTTGTATTTTAGATACGGTTCGGTTTGATTGCAAGTGTAAAGTGGGTCAGACTTGGAGTAAAAAAGCAGGACATTTTCATTTTTATGATGCTTTTTTTTAGCTGTTTATGGAGACTGAATGCAGCACAGTCACTTTGAGGGTTTGTTTTTCACCCTCTAGATGCCACTGTAGTGTAAGTGGAGCCTGAAGAGGATAACAGCATGAGTGTGCCAAACAACCCACAAGTTTCTGTTAATAGTTCCCTCCACATTTCTGATCAGAATTTCTCTACCATGTGGGATGGTTTAGTTAGCTCACTTTGGATCAGGATGAAGGGGTTGCTGGGTTCGTACTGCTGTTTTTACTCATATGAGTGTGTGGGATTGTGATTGAACTTTTGTTTCTGATTAAATTACAGTCAGGTACGCTTGTGGATTCATTCTCTTTTGTAGCAAGCATGAGGGACTGTACTTTAATCCCACAAGTGTGCATCTGTTTGTGGGTATGTTTGAAGCCAGATGGCATGCTGCCCTGCACACACTCTTCCACCCACTGCACGCCCTCCCACTGCTCTGGCCCACCCAGTCCTCTTATCTGTAAAAAATGTGATCTGCCTGCCCCCTGGTGGTTCTCTTCTCTTATCCTTTGCCTTAATTCACACTCAGACATGCCCAAAGTTATAATGCAGCCATGCTTGTCACTTGTTCCTTACCTTATTTTAGACATCCCATCATCATGGGTTTAACTGTGTTAATGTTACTGTCAAATTAGCCAACAGCCCCACATCAGTTAGCATCAGATAAGGAAAACACTTTAGCTACTGAATGAAGCTCAACTTAACCTGCAGTAGCAAACCCTGGAATGCTGTAGCCAGAGGAAGATTACTTCCCCACCCTCATCCTACTCCAGACTCTTTAAAGCAGAGACTTTGAGAATGTAAAATGAGTGTTCAATGCAAAGGGAAAGTACAGCACATCTGTTCAGCCCCTATCTCTTCTCCACGGAATAAGCACGGTGGGAGGGAGAGATATCTCCATTCCCTTTATTCAGAGGAGTTTTAAGTGTGGCAATTAAGATATGTGGGGTCTTTTATTGCCCCGATTTCTTTTCATTTTATTTTGCTCGTTTATCTTTGAATGAGCGTAGTCTGACAGTGGTTAGTTAGCATATTCAGTGGCAGGTAGCCAATCAGGACAAAAGAATTGGCCCCATTAACAAAAAAGAGCTTGTATCTCAGCAACCCAACGGCTGGTCTGCTGTTGATCTGCAGCATAGTTTGATTAAGACAGACAAAAGAGTGCCTCGGAGCGTGTATTAATCACTGCATGCTCAATAGCCCATTGTGCACCAACAGCAGCCCTCACTTTGCTTCAGTAGCTACAAACAGTTTTCTGTGTTTGTGGGCATGTACGTTTGCACCAATATTCTGTCTCATCTTTAGCTATAGCATCTCTCAGTGGATTTCTGCCTTCTTTTTACACATGATCATGTTTTCATGCAATGTTCTTTCTTTTTCCTTTTGTTTTTAATTTTAAATTATGCTCCTTATTTTCTGATGTTTCAAAGTTTCTGTAAAGCACTTTGAGTCAGCCTGTTGTTGAATTGTGCTACACAAATAAATTTACCTTCATTAAATTCTAGCTGATGCTTATTTAGGAGATTTTGATGTGGAAGCGTTCTTGTTTCTTGCTCACAGGCTGTGAAACATTATATTGTGTTTTTTGTTGTGTGTGTGTGTGTGTGTCACTTTTCTGATATAGAATGAACCATACTGCCACACAAAAGTGAGTGTGGATGTGTACTCATGTGCACCTTTTTTTTTAATGAGAAATTAGATTATATTACTATTTTAAGTTTGAGTTGATCTTTTTTGTTGATTTTTTGTTTATTTTGTTTTGTTTTGTTTTTATCAGATGAAAATGAAGTAATAGGTTTGTCATGCAGTCCGAAATATTTAATAGTTTTGAATCTGTACTAACAGTGTTTTAAAAGTAAAATAAATGGCTTTAGTATACACAAGCTGAATTCCAAGAAAAGGGACGCTGTGTAAATAAAAACAGATTGCAATGATTTGCAAATTTCATAAACCCATATTTATTTGCGAATAAAACATATTAGATGTTGAACTGAGACATTTTACCATTTTGTGGGAAATAATAGCTCATTTTGAATTTGATGGCAGCAAAACATTTCAGGTTGGAACAGGGTGATTATGTACCATTGTAGTTAATCCTGCTTTTCTTTTAACAGCTGGTAAATGTCTGAGAGGTAAGGTTATATATATATATATATATATATATATATATATATATATATATGTATGACTGAGTCATCACAAAGATGGCTGTGCTTTTTTTGTTCCTTTTTTTCCACAAAAAAGTAGGAAAGAAAAAGAAGTATGTCCCAGGTTTTGTAAGGACAGCACACAGATATGCAGGCTGAAAGGAATGTTCCTAATACTGGAAACGGCATTGCTCTGGGTTACTTGAAGTTTCAGGAAAATGTGTGCACATAATACTTCAACTGACACTATACTTATGCTTATCTTTCCTCCCTCTTCCTTAATACATGTCTGTTTTTTTCACCTCTCTGTCTCTCTCTTTCTATCCTATTCCAACTGTCACGCTGTCCGTGACCGCTGTATGCCCCTATAATTCTTCTTTTTCAAACTGGGGTTATAAAAAATTATCCAAGTGGTTGATAATGAAATGCTAAACAGAAAGAAGTAAACTATTGCTGAGAGTAGGCATGAAGAGAGGGTAGGGTAGTTAAAAAGAAAACTACTAGACAAAGTGGAGAAGGATTTGGAGACAGATTGGATCTGTTTTGTTGTTGTCTTTTTTTTTTTTTGCTTTTTTTTTTTTTTGTGCCGTTGATAAGAATTCTGGTGGGAGCTTAATCCACATTGAGTGCAGCTACTGTATATCATGAAGGTAAGCTGGATGTCATCCCATGACAGTAATTTACTGACATGAATAGAGCATAGAGAAACAGGGGAACTATGGAAAGCACAAACCTTAGGGCAGGGATCGAAGAGAGAAACAAGAAAGAGAAATAAAATGCACTGGGTGAGGTGGAGTGGGTGTGTGAGGGGAGGACTGGGTAGAGTATGAGATGGAGAGAAATATGGGGAGAAGGCACTCTGATATAATTAAAGTGGTCTATTTGAAAGGCTGCATCCTGCTCCTCTCCCTAAGCCCATATGTGGAAGGTTTATGAGTTTATGCATACAGTATAGAGGTATATGTGAGAGGTGCCAGAGCCACTGAGAGAGCTGCAGAGAGGTTATTAATGTGAAATGGAAGGGAATCTTTGCAGCCCCATTTAAACATGCACTTGGAGTGGAAGAATCTGAATGTTTAAACTACTTATCTGTCATATTTTACCTCTTTATATATTACTTTTGGATGAATAATTTGCCTGTAATGTTTTTTCCAGTTATACATAATGTACTTTTAACCTTGAGATAGATATTTTAGCTGTTAACTGTGTAAACTTGCTCAATAAGTATTTATCATCTGGCAACTGCAGAGCTTCCTCCTGGTTTTATGTACTCCTTTTTGGACATGGCTGATTTATTTTTGACTGAAAGCAAGCCATGTAGAACAGCTTTTAGAACAGTAGTATTTAGGATGCCACACAGAGCTATGAGGCTAAATTGGGAAATCTCTTTATCTTGGATTTGGTCAGGGGAGTCCAGAACAGCTTTGCTGTAAGACAGGGGTGTCCAAATTCCGTCGAGGAATACTGTTTTGGTTGGTTTTGGTTTTGGATGTTTTATGCTGCAGCACACCCGAATCAGATTAATGGGTCAACATGCTTGGGCATCACCTGACAACAAGCTGTTCAGGAGAGCCATTTAAGTATTTCAGAGTGGGAAAACGCCCAGAGACATGCAGGACTGCAGCCCTCGAGGACCAGAGCTGGACACTCCTGCTGTAGTATGACAAGCACAAATGTCCCTGAGGCTTTTGGCTTAAGTGCGGTGGTGTTAGTGGTATAGATAATAGATGAATGGATGGGGCACAGGAGTTGTTATGACAAGCTCCTGTGTCCCATCCATTCATCCATCCACCCATTATCTCTACCGCTTCATCCATTAAGGGTCACGGGAAAGCTAACCCAGCATTTAGCAGGGACAGTCTGGACAGGTACATCGCAGGTCCAACACACCTCACACTCACTAGGGGAGAATTTAGAGTCACCAATTAACCTGACAGTGGGAGGAAGCTGGAGTACCCGGAGAGAAAATGCGAATTCCACACAGAAAGGGCGCTGTTTGAACCCCAGCCGAGGCTCAAACCAGCAACCTTCTTGCTGTTAGGCCGCAGTGCTAACCATCACACCACTGTGCAGCCCAAGAGCAGCTCATTTCTATCAAATGAATTAACAATCAAGATGCTGCTCCTACTAACTTCAGTTCAAGCATCAGAGGTGCTAATGTTGAAGACAGAGTTTAATTAAGAAAGACACAGGCTTTTTTTTTTTTTTTAAATCTGAACATCTAAAGGTGCCAAAACATTGATTTGTGCCAGAGTTTAGTTTATAGCTTTTTCTGTATTTTTTCTTGTACCTCAAACACAACCTTTTAGATCAGCTCATCTTTCTGTGATGTGTGGCGGTCAGTCTTTGCAAAAAGGGAACTTGCATGTTGTTAATAACTTTGAAAAGTTGAATGCTGAGTGTTGCTATGAATGGGCTTGACTTTCTAATGTGAGTTTTGGTTCAAAGAGACAGCTTAAGATCAGGACACTGAACATCAGTTTAAAGAAAAAAAATTCTTTAAAAAAGTTTAAAGAATTTTCTAATGATGACACATAAAAAAAATAAAGTGTGCATGTGGAAGAAAACAAAAAATAGATGAATATGTAATTAGAGCAAAAAGATTTGAGCTAACTAACCAAGGTACAAACTGTGAATACTGAGGATATGACAGTAGGAATGGAAGCAGAAACAAGACAAAAAGACATGACTCACGATAAAATTGTGAGCAAACACTTGACTTCCATAACATTTGGATTTTTTTTGAAACATCAGCATAAACTTTGTGTTTGCATACAATGTGCCTACTTTTCTTCTGCCAGCAAAAAATGTGGTGGAACACTGAACCCAGAACTCAGTCACACACACAACAGAAATGTACGAGCCCATTCTCCCCGGACAGAAACGGATGCTGCTTCAGTCTACCTCCTTTTTTACTCACTGTCTTTTCATCTCCTGTGTGATTTGCAGCAGCCTTTCAGGGCTCCATCAGGAATGCTCTGTAGACGCTCCCATTGTTCATGTTTAAGCACTGCTTTCTTTTGGATGTGTCTTTTTTTTTTCCTGCTCCCAGAGGACTGCATTGAAACCCAGTAGCCTGCATAGGTTGGCAGTGGTAGGATCTCTTATATTGTTTTTATTTTCTTTTTTTCAAGGCAATTATGGAAATAACTCTTCTTTGTTTTTGTCTTTCTTTGCTGAAAGTCCGATCCATAATAATTGGTAGCGTGAAGGACTGGGCAATTTTAAATCACAAGGGAGGGGCTTGTTTTATTGGCTGGTGCCTGGTAGGGGCAGCAGGCGGGTGGAGCATCTGAATTAAATTAGATTTAATTAAGGCAAAGCATGGGGCCCCTGACTACACACTGGTAAATAAATAAGCTATATGCCAGGCTGGTTGTTGTTCAGAATTCAACATTATGAGCACACACACACACACGCACACACACACACAAACGGTGCAGAAGCTCCCACAGGCCTCCAAGGTCAGGTAGAGGAAGCAGGCAGCATGGTGTCAAGAAAAAGGAAAACAAGTTTAAAATGAAAAGAACTCTAAAGATAGCTCTTTTTTTCATACACACACACAATAGTCTCCTAAAAATTGGGATTTGATACCTTTTCTTAAATTTTGGTTTAATAGTTATCAGATATCAAATCAAACTTTATTTATAAAGCACCTTTCATGCATCACAGCAGCACAAAGTGCTTTACATAATAAAAATCACACACCCAAGTTCATTACAAAGCAGATCAAAGCGCACACACACACCTAATCATACCCTCTCTCACACACACACAAACTGTTACGGCCCCAGGCTTGTCAGCCTGAAGCCGTCTATGCAAATCAGACATAGAGCCCCCCCACCCTCAACCCCACTCTAAAACAAACTGTCTCTTACTAAGACAAATAACCATATAAATAGACATATGTCTCTGTACAGATAAACAAGGTAAGTAGACTATAACCTAGGGTCCATCCATCATCAAGAGACGCCCCACCCACAACCACGTAGGTCGTCACCACGGGAAAACATCCAGATCAGGGCAGACCGGGCACATACCACAACCATATGACTCCATATATTTAAACTTATATCAGTCTGATGACTACAACTAGCATCCAGTTTGTTTAGCTGAAATCAGTGGCTGGAAGCAGCTAGCTTGACTATGAAGTGAAAAGCAAACAACAAGCTCCCATAACAGTTCTTAATCCAGCATGCAGAAACCACATGTTGCAGCGTAACAGGTGTTGTGTCAGTGTTTCTTGATCAGGTGCAGTGATTTAAGGCGTCTCCACCATATATACTTAAAGAAGTCCCTGCACTTGACTAAGAAATACTCACTGCGAGACACATGAGCCTGTTATTTTGACATGCTTTATTGCCATCTATCACTGTTTCTAGATTTTCATGTTTTACTAAACTAACTGGACAAAACTTAAAATAATGTTTAAATGTTTAAATATAAAAACAGAATAAGATGATTTGCATGTCATTTAAATTGGTGGTTACCAACCAGGTGTCCTGGTCTTCCTAAAGATAAGCCAAAGATCACATAGAATGAACAGAGTTTTCAGTACATAGTTTGTCAAAGTTTAATTTGTACATATATAAATTAATAACACCTTTACTGCATTTTTTAGTCTGTTTTATGATGACTACAACAGACACTGCTGTTACACACAGGTGTGTTAAATGGACAAGTACTTGTGCATTTTATGAAATTGGGGGTAGACTAAAAATTAATTTTGAACAGGTGAATCTGCAGATATTTTCACTTTTTACAACGTTAACAACAGATTAACAATCAGCATGCAGTGCAAGCATGTTCATCATCATAAACTGGAGCAGAGTTGTTAAACCATGTCCCACTGCACAATAAACACTTTGGTTTAATTTTACTGGCCATTTGAGCATTCTTCTGAAAGAAATTTAAATTTCTTTCGCCAGTTTTCATGCGTACTTATCAAAGGAATTATGAGTGATGGGTATCTGCATTGTCAAGGGCATGTAACAGCTCTGTTGTTAAGCTGATTCAGTGTCAAAGAAATATTTTAATGAGAACTAAATCCAAAATGAGGTTTGGATTCACAAAGGATGCTACTGAAGCCAATCTGGCCAAACACAGAGGTTAAGGTTAACCTACCTTTCAGACTTTCTATTAAGTCTGTTGTGGAAAGGGAAATCATGCTTTGCAGCCGTCTGGAGCAGCAGCATCAGAGCCAGAGACTTAGAGAAAGTGAACAAACTGGTTATTAAGGCTGGTTCTGAGCTGGGGGTAACAGGAGCTGCAGGAGGTGATTGTATAGAGAAGAATGCTGCAAAAGCTGCTGAGCATAAAGGACTATTTTTAACACACTCTTCCCAACATAGTGAAGAGACAGGGGAGTGTGTTCAGAGAGAGGCTTCTTCAGGACAGTAACAAATGATTCAGGAAGTCGTCCCCAACAGTCAGAACCCTGCAGAACACGAACTTGAATTTGCATGATTGATTATAAATTATCATTTTTATCATTTCTAATTACAAAAAATCATCATTTACCTTCTTGGATTAATGTTTTGTTTTTGTTTTTTGTTCATCGTTTTTTTTTGTTTTTTTTTTTTAAATTTGCACAGTTTTTATGGTAATAACAATCCATCCATTCATCTATCCCGGGGTCGGGTCGCTGGGGGCAGCAGCCTAAGCAGAGAAGCCCAGACTGCCCTTTCCCTGCCCATTTCTTCTGGCTCGTCTGCAGGGATCCCGAGGTATTCCCAGGCCATCCGAGAGACGTAGTCCCTCCAGTGTTACCTGGGTTTTTTAACACAGGCTCATTTTCCAGTGGGACATGCCTCTCGGACACCTCACCAAGGAGACGTCCAGGAGGCATTCTGACCAGATCCCAGAACAACCTCATCTGGCTCCTCTCGATGCGGAAGAGCAGTGACTCTATTCTGAGCCCATCTCAGATGACCACGCTTATCTCCCGTTCACCCTGCGGAGGAAACTCATTTTGGCTGCTTGTATTTGTGATCTCGTTCTTTCGGTTACTACCCACAGCTTGTGACCATAGGTGAGGGTAGGAACGTAGAGTGACCGGTAAATGAAGAGCTTCGGCTTTTTGCTCAGCTTCACCACAACAGACCAAAATAAAGTCCACATCAATGTCTTGTAGGCATCCCTTGGAAGTAAAAATATGGGTGAGAAAAGAAGTTTTGGGGATTATTCAGTGAAAATGTGGATGTTTGTACATTCAAAAAAGAAAGTCAACACAAGGCAAAAAAAAAAAGCCTGGAAAATGAGTGTGATCTAATAACTAAAAATCTGACTAAATGTTAAACATTAAATTAGATTTGCTGGCATCATGTTTGTTATGTGATTTGATTTAATAAAGATATTTTAATAATAAAATATAATACAGATATTTGGTCTCCTCACCTTTCAAACACAGCAGTTGTTAATAGAAAATATGATGCGTTTAAATCCAACTGTGCCAACGCTTGGAAGCATTTTTGCAAACATTAATATTTCAAATTTGTATTTGTAGAAAATGGGGAAAAAAAAGGTAACTTATTCCAATTTCCACATCCTTAATGAAATTTGGTGTAATCCTCTGCTTGTTTCTCTGAGGCTCTACTTGTAAATGTGGTTGAGGGGCGTCTACGCTTGGCAGAACATCATATCCCCCTTGAGCTCTAAGTCTATATAAGCCTGGAATACTTCAAAAATGGCCTCCCTGCATTGCTGTTTCCTCGGATCTAATCCTTACAGATGGAAGCATTTTCGGTCTATTGATTCAACCTCGAGATATCTGGTAATGGTCATTCCCTGGCAAGCTTTCTGGGTAATATCCTCAACTGTCTGCTTGATGGCTAGTGGACATAGATGGTGTACTTGTGAGGAGATTGGGTTTTAATAAATGTGATTTTATAAACAGCAACATGGAATCCTGGAATACAGAACACAGAAAGTATTAACTTGAGTGTTTTAAGGTTTTTTGTGAGGCACACAGACGTTTGATGTTTACAGTCCCCTGAGGCATAAATGTAATTTGAACTGAAACTGCGACAGTAAAATACTTTTATGTAGCTCGTTCCTCATTAGCACATTCTTTCTCCAGTTCAGTAATAGGATTCCTTCCTTTCTCTCTTCCTCTCCACTTAAACAGTGTTGTCAGCTGATAAGCCCAAACACCATTTACATGAGCCCATCCCAAGTGCCTGATTGAAATTCTCTCACTGTAATATCAGTCAGCAGAAATGTTTAAGTGCTTCTCCGTCATCCTATCTGGAATAAGCTGCAGTGCTCTCTGGCATTACAGGCGTCCTTTTCCTCACTTCAGGCATTACGTTTGCTTGTTTCCGTTTGTTACTGCAAGCCCGAGCTCTCTCTGTACACTCCTTTTTTACTGTGACAAACATGGTAATGTGTGACAGCTCCTGGTGCTCTTTTCTCTTCTTTCATCTTTAATGTAAAGCAACAAGAGACATATTTTATCTTGGTAAGGTGTAAGCTGTTACACCTTCACAAAGGAACATTTAATCTTTTTTCCCTCTCTATTTTAAAGAGTTAAGTAACTTTTTTTCAACTCAGGGTTCAGAAGTAGTTTCTGTTCTCCTGATCTCATGGAGCTCTCATGGTGAGTCTTGCTACTGCTATGCTTGTTATGCACCGCTCTTATCTGCAAGAGAGGCCGCTGATATTGAATCACACAGAATACATTTTCAAATTGACCTGAAAACCATTTACAGATTGAAATTCATGCCTCTCTCTTTCACTCTGTTCTGCAACATTCATCTTCATGTGTCCTCGGCCTCCTTTTATAAATCCATGATCCATCTTCAATTTGCTCTTCATCTGCCTCCTGTCCCACAGAAGCTCCTGGCCAGGACTTTGTGACACTCGACTATCGTCTTCGCTACTACCCGAGCATCACCTACGCAGTCATCGGCAGCGCTGTCATCTTCGTCCTGGTGGTGGCCT
Organism: Melanotaenia boesemani; assembly: GCF_017639745.1. Classification (NCBI taxonomy): domain Eukaryota; kingdom Metazoa; phylum Chordata; class Actinopteri; order Atheriniformes; family Melanotaeniidae; genus Melanotaenia; species Melanotaenia boesemani. The sequence goes on from NC_055691.1 coordinate 32,312,833, forward strand.
TGCTGGCTTTGGTGCTGCATCACCAGAGGAAACGGAGCATTCTCTTACCCAGAGGTGTAAGAGGGAACTCCCACCATCACCACCAGCCCCTTCTGCTGTCCCGGCTGGTCATACTGGACCGGGGTCACGTACATGCCAGAAGTCCGGGTCTCTCCCCCAGCTCCTCCACTGTAGCAGGCCAGTACAGCTCAGTCCCTCAGGCACTGCAGCTCCTATCTGGGACCCTGTATCCCTCCACACTCTCCATGGACTCACCTCCATCGTACTCAGAAGCTGTTCTGGATGTCAGGTGAAAGAGATAATGACTCCTCCTGTGTGGACATTTCTAATGTTTCATTTGTAGCAGTTTGTTGGTGTTGTAATAAATATTAATAAGAGGAAGCAAAAACAATCTTAAACTTTTCTTAGATAACTTACTCAATTGCATGACTTTCTAAAGCATGACTACATCTAGGGTCCTTGCTTGCTCTTGGTACAAGTAAGGTAATCTACATGTAGCATCTTATGACTTTATACCTTTTTCTTTTTCTTTAGTCGGCCTCCCTGGTTCGATCTCCCTCCGCCTCCTTATCTCCCAGATGTAGAACTTCCTTCTGAAGGCGAGCTTCCTCAATACAATGGTCCACAGGACCCTTTGAGTTCCCCCACACCTCATCCCTCTGCACCCTCCACATCCAGAACTGTGACCTCAGACACACAGCAGAGTTTCATCCCCACAGAAGAGTCAGACCAGCTGTAGCTACTCTCCTGCAAGCTGATAGCACTTTGGACTGCAAGCCTGCAAGAGTCAAGGATCAGGCTGCTGGGCTGTGTGAAACTACAGGACAGTCCAGGACTAAATCCTGGTTGAGGAGATTCAACAAGAGGTGAAAGGCTTAACACGGTCCTCAACTGGCTGCCTGCACATCAGTTTGCTGAAGCACCGGACTGAGCCCAGCGCCTCCTGGTAGACTCTGCTTATGTGATGGTGCCCCCTGCTGGCATAACTGCTGCATTACACTTTTGTTAGTTACTATACTGTCAGTTAAATTGGTATTTCTTCAATTAAGTTGACTTGTAGCCCCTTTTGAAAAAATAGCATACAACCACAACCTGCGTCTCCAGAAAAGGAGATGGTAATCAGTTACTCAATCAGAATTAATAGCTTCTTCTAACCGTAATAGAAGTTGTGATATTTTTGTGTGTTTGAGAAACACTATCGCAGCACTTGAAGAGCTGAAGGCTAGCAGCATTTTGTAACGCCCCCTAATTAGGTTTTTTTTTTTTTTTTTTTTTTTTTTGCATCAACAAGATTTTCCATAACTCATTATGGTTTTTTTTTTGTTTCTTTTTTTTGTTTTTTTGTTTGTTTTTTGAAGTGCAAAATGATCCAAATACCAGATCAAATCCAAACTTGATTTACTGTTACAGTATTTCTAAAGAATATATCGAAAAACATGAAGCGAAACAGTAGTGATTTTTTTTAAACTGTTGACAGTGTTTATGTGAAAATAAACGTATGATAATGTGAGACAAACTAAATGTGCTGCAGCTTTTTAAATTAGACTTTAAACAACAGATAATGAGGCTGTTTCTGTTATTCACTGTTTTTCCCACATCACACATGAAAAGGACCACTGAGATTTATTGGAATTATGCAGGGTAAATTTCTACCTTTAACATGGTAAATCATTCCTTTAAAGATCCACATCTGTTGGCTGAAAATCACTTTTTTAAATGTTTGAAGACCAAAACTACTTTTGGGAAAAAAGAGAGAGAAAACAAACAGATAGAAAGGATTTTGTAGAGGCCTTATTCTCTGTTAGTGCCTTTGTATGTTATATGTAAACGGGCACAAATATTCTTTTTAAAGGCACCAAGAACAGCAGCCTGATGTGAGATTAAACAGGAAGTTCATAGTCAATGTTTAAATTAATGTATATAAAACAGAAAAAATGATCCATAGTAGTATTAGAACGACAAAATACATATCTGAAGGATTTGTGCACTGTACATAGGACTTAGACAGGCAAAGAAATCTATTTAAAGTAGGATACTACTCAGAGTTTAAAGAGAAATGAGATGTAGTTGTGATTTCAATCTTATTTTTTTTTTTTTGTTTGTTTGTTTGTTCTTTTTTTTGTTGTTTTCTGGAGAAAGCGGTGATAATGCTGGTCCAAAAGTAATACTAGTCATAACCAAACCAAAGAAAATCATCATTAACCCTTCCCCAAGATTTTACCTTCCAAAGGAAAAATTGTGTCTGTTGCTTCCTTTTATAAACAAGCAAATGTTTGAGTTATGCTACTTGCAGTAAAACTGGAAAACGTTTCTCAGGACAACATTACACCAGTGTTGATATCTTGGTTGTAATTTGAAAAACAATCAGTGTCAAGTTTTTGTTTGTTTGTTTTTTGTTCTGACTTATTCTGTCATATTTGTGAAGTTGTCCATGGTCATATTTCTATTCCCTGTATTCCCTGTACATTTGAAGTTATATAAATTTCTGACTCAGATATTGTGTGCATGACTTTTCCTGTAGACCTGGTAAGACACTTTATCACCATTTTTTGTTGTCATTTATTGCAAAGCGTGTGGTTGACCTGAACGTCTGTATCTCAGGCAGATGAAAAAGTAAACCTAGCTCAGAAAAAGGAAATAATCTTTTAATAATACTATTTGGTGATGTTTTATGCATCATTGGATAGTCTCCTTTACAAAGAGGAATGACTTGTATGAATTATTCTTCTGTGGAATGAGAAACAGCCAAATATGTTGGAAGTGCCCCACAAAAATCTGCAAAAATCCCCAGCAACATTTTCCTCTTGGTATTCATTCTTGTTTTGAGATTGAAATGCTGCCAGGTGTGCGTCAGTCACAAATGTATGACTGGCTCCTGGCTGATAGACAGACGTATCTGACCAACAAAAACACGTTGGTTGACCTTCAACAGCTCCTGGTTGAGGAACGAGGTGCCATTCTTCAGTAAAAATGTGACCAGGCTGGTGATCAGCATGAGGATTGCTAAGCTGTTGTGTCTGCAAATAAATCATAAACAGTCATCCAACAGCATAACATGAATGAAGTGTAAAAACTGCCAATAAGTGTTGTTTTTTCCCCTTATTACTGTGGTGGAGTGTGATTATCAAATCCAACAAGTAATGCAAAACAAAAATGAATAGCAACAGGGGTTTTTAGTTGTACACTACCTACACATGTAGCTATGATGCTCACTCCACAGAAGCATGATCCTTACAGGTTATACATAATTGTAAAGGTGATTAATGAAGCTCTCCAGTGATGTATAAGACAACACTTAATTGGTATTAAAAGGGAGAAATAATCCACTTAATGCAAATTTACTTTCTTTTTCTACTAAGTTTACAAGCAGAAAGTCCCAAAGGACGATTTTGATTTCAACTTGCCCTCACTAATTATGTCAGGAAATAACTAAATCAAAAAGAAAAAAAAGTAAATTTAGATACAAACTTACAAAATTGCAACAAAAATCCAAGAAAATTATGCAGAAAAAAAAACTTAAGGCCGTGCAGTGTGTTAATATGTAAACGAAAATACAAGACAGAATAGGTCGACAAAAGCCATCGAAGTTCATACTGCTGCTAAAAATGGGAACAATGTTCAAATCCTTTAGTAGAAAAAATGTCGCAAAGTAATAAGTATAACATGTTGCAGTCATTCAGGTCATTCAAATACACTGTTATCCATAAAGTTGGAATACAACCTTTTTTAATCTCCTTAAATAATTGTGACATTGTGATATTTCTAATAGATAAAGTTTATATCTTCTCAACTGCTCCACGTTGCACCTGGTCGAAACTAAGTACAGATGTGTATAAACCAATAAAAGAATATAGGCAACAGCATAACTACATGAGGAAATAGAGACTGTGTGAGATAAATGTACTCAAGCTTTATTTTAACAGTTATGACCCTTAGATGGATAACAAAAGTTTCAGAACTTCAAGCAGAAAATCTTTCCCCAGATGCTAAACTGCTAATAATCCTCCAAAAACACTGGATGATGATGCTGGATTTAAATTAAAAATTACTGGTTGGTTATCTGGTGTTTTGGGCTGGATTGAAGGGTCGATGCGTCTATCCACTGTATCTTTGTAAATATTTTTTCTGTCCCCTCTGGTCAGGTCCAGCAAAATTACATAAATTCCATAATACCAAGTGGCATTAACAGTACAAGATTTCAACTGTTGGCATGAAGTACACAAGCATTAATGAGAATAAACTGTCTTTAGTACAAAATTACAATTAACTGTGTTGATGTCAGATAGTCAAAGTTTCTGAATGTCCTTACTTTGCTTGGAACTGTAGTTTAGCTGCTGAACTGAGACACAATTCCAGCAGTAGATGTCACTGTCTCGCCACTGAGCGCAAGTTCAGCAAAGCTTGATTTAAGACCGTTATCTGTTTTGTCAGCTTGTATTTTTGTATTGTACACGTCTTTTTATTTATTTATTTATTTTGTATTATTTATTCATTTTGTCGTGGCAAACATACATCAGTGCACTTTTTATAAGCACATTTCATTTCAAACTTATATCACCATATACTTTGGATTCATGGCAACTATCTACATGTCTCAGAAACAACTTAGTGAATACATAAATATTATCTCAACAGCTGCCCCCGTTTTCATTATAATATCCCCCCTAGAGCCCCGCTTCTCATCCTGCTGTTCCACCCCAATATCCGTATCACATTATGACACATCAGATAACAAGATACCATCTTGGACAGCTCTCGCCCATCCCCTCTTCTGTCCTTGCCATCACTTTTACCTGCTCATCACTTCGGATCCCACTCTGCTCATCTTTTATCTTCCCACCCTAACACATCGCTCATTTTCATTCCCCTCACATCCCCTCCTCCTTCCAATTTTAGCCGCTTTTCTCTTGACACCCCACTCTCCTTTACCTCATCTTAAACTCTGCTGCTGGAGGCCCATGTTTGCGTAGCCTCGGCCCTTAACCACACAGACTTTAATTAAAAGCCTGCACACTTCTCGTACTGTCTGTCCTGGTCTCTTTTCTGCATGGCAGCTGGTGAACGGGCAGAACAAAATTTCTATGCACACTGCAACATTGTATGTTAATTTATTTGTTGTGTTTTATTGCTGTTAAAATATGTAACATTGCTAGACTAAAATGCAAACAATGATGAGGTAAGGAGTAATAGTGGTAGTTCAGTTGGCAGTTTGGATAGTGAGGAGAGTGCTGCCATTAACATTCGTGTAGATTAGAATTATTGCTAACAGCCACCATGGCTACGATCCAAGGATATGGAAGAGAGGGACTACTTTTCCTCTCTTGGGAGTCTTTGATTATGCATTATCATAGCCGCTAGCTATTGGATATGGTGCAAGTGTGATAAAGCTTGCTAATATCCCACTAACAATGAAACCTTTAATTCTTATTAACTAGTGTTCACTGAGACTCTTGAGGTTATTGTATATTTAATTTGTTCATGTACCTTTTCAGCTGGAAAAAAGGGGGTAATAGAAATAGAAATACAGTCTTTGGCACAGAAGTGTAGATGTTCGCGGTTTGATTTGACTCATGCAGTTCTCTTAAGGCCCCTCACAGACATATATAATATACCAACACTCACTCTCTCTTGGCTGTTGTGCCATTGCTCCAGTGGACTCAAGATAAGACCCAGTGTTTTCACATGTAAATGGTGTGAGGATGGAGGGGAAGGAGTGTGTATTGTTAGCATGGAGCAGCTCTGAGGAGCTCTGCTGAGGGTTTTGGCCAGTGCAGCCCTTATCAGATGAAGAGCAGGCCTCTGTGGGAAGGAGGGGTCGGCGAGGGACAAGGGCTGCGTAGGGTTGAGGGGGCCAACAGGAGAATAGAACAGCTGGCGAAGTCACGCGTGCAACCCCAAAAACACACAGAGCCCAGACACGCTGAGCACGGTGGGAATCTCCTCAACTAAGAGATTCACAAACACACGGTCTCTTGTGTTATTATCAGCCACCAGCCAGCAAGGCTGAGCACATAATCACACACACAGCAGCAGAAGGAAAAAGGGGCATTTCACACAATCATGGATATACATACAAAAACACAATCACAAATTCAGATTTCCAAACAGGCGTCTTTCCACATCATTAAGCCAACACACAAACGGAAAAGTAGGACCATGTTCAGGGAGCAGATAGCTAAAAAAAAAAAAAAAAAAATCAATATTCTAAAACTGGCTTCTTCACAACCATCTGGCTTCAAATTTCTTTATTTTAGTCCTGTTTGCATGTTAACATGATTTCCAGAGCTAAGCAGATTTTGGTGTATGGGTTTGGCTTGATTGCCAATAAGTTGAACAATCATTTTTCCTGTTGGAAACATAAATTATGCATATTTATCACATCTGATAGCAAAAAAAAAAAAAAAAAAAAAGAAAAAAAAGTGCTTGTGAATGTAAGACTGTAATCATTACAAACAGGCCAGTGACTTTAAAGAATGGCGCTGTCATGAAACCATCATTATAAACTGTAATATTTAGTGAAAAGTTGGAGGTACGTTCACAAGATTAACCTAAAGATAATGTTAAGCAGCCTTTTTGGGGCCTACATTAAAAACATATCGATAAAGTTAATAATTTCTAAAATATAATTTTGACCGACTTCAGTCAGCATACCGATAGAAAGAAAAATCCCTCCTATATAAATGCACGTATGCATATATGCATAAGTCAAACCAGCATTAGCAGCTGAAACAGTAACACTTCCCCGCCTAAGAATAGACTGGGGTGTTGGCTCTTGTCCTTTCCATTCAGGCCAGTGTTAAACACACAAACTAGCATGCTAATGGTTAATCCCTGAGGACCAGCCACCTTTGTCCCAGCCCTAAGAGGATGTCTCTCTCTGGGCACTGGGTGACAGCCACCAGCCTGCCTGCTTTGGACAACCAGCATGCTGCCAGACACTCATCTCCAGCCTCCATTGGGATGCCAGCAGGTTGCCAGGTCCTGACTGGTATGTGATGGGCAGAAGATTGGCGTCTGTTCTGATTTTTTTTGTTTTGTGTCCTGTCTCTGGTACAACAGGAGGAGGTTAGCAATCTTTCTCAGTCAGAGGAAAGTGAAAGTGTGACGTAGGGGCGTTTTGTCATGCAGCAGGTGGTCTGCATGGGTCAACAAAGAGCTCTAGTTAATCTGATGGACTACAGTAGGAATGCTATGAGGTTCCTAAATTTACTAATAGACCTAAAGCTTTATTCAAAGATCTCGACAACAATCTAAAGCATTTCAAACAAGCTTTTAAATTAAATATTTGATTACAAGGTAAAAACAAAAGGAGCAGCAACCACTGCATAAACATGCTAAAACATTAAGCTTGTTTTTGCAACAACAAGCAAGACATTCTTTATTTGAGTAGTGCTAGGAGAAGAGGGGGGTCTTTTTAATGCAAATTGTTGAAAGGTGTTCCTAGGGTTATAAGAACTATCTCTGCGGATTAGGACATTCCATTTTGCAAGGTGGACAGTGGGAGAGGGAAGCAGCTCAAGGAAAAGGCTGTCATAGATTTGCTGAAAGAACATTCCACAGTGCAAGGTGCAGCAAGGAGGCATGGCAGGGGAGGTTAATCCCCTGAGATTCTTCTTTTTTATTCTTATGATGCAATGAAACAAACAAGACAATAAAGACAATCAGATTACAAAAAGCGTGAGCAATTGGAGACCAAAGTGAAGCTTCTGAATTGATCACAACTTCATGTGCCATGTGTGTGGCATTATATGATGTTGGCCAATGGATAGTCATATGATGATTATTTTAAACAATTTATCCAGCCCTGGTCCTATACTGTCTGTGATGAAATATTGTGACTTCATCCCAACTCTGCACCCTCATCTATCTTTTCACCCCCAGAGAACTGAGCTCTACATACAGCAGCACCCACTACTTGTGCACACATACACTCATTACATGTGCAGTAGGCAGTGCAACACACAAGTCTCTAGTCTTTGTTTTTAACAAATTTCATTCAGCAGATTCATTTTCAACTGTCAGATAAGTACAGATCTGTGCTAATATTGATTTATGTACCATGAAACTATGATCTTTCCCACCTCTCCTTCATTGGTGGCTATTATTTTTCAACTTTAAAAAATCTGCTTGCAAAGGACTTTTCTTGCCAATTCATCTGGGGACTAAACCCCCCACAATGCCAAGAAATGGGCTCCTTTTTTCCACAATATATACCATCTTCTGTAATAACTCCCCATCCATAGCAACTTCCTGCAAGTACACCCTCATCCCATGGACGAGGATGAGTATAGGCCCTTTATCGACCTCTGCACCCCCTTACCACACTCCTTCACACCAGCACTTGCACCCTTCCCCCAATTTCCAGCTCTACTTTTTCTAAATGAAACACACGCATAGAGACCATACACCCCCAGGCTGCTAAGTCCCCAAGGCCACCCCATGCCTCGCACGTTCCTCTCAGACAGGGAGCACGACACTGGGCCCCTCTATCCCGATCTACCCATGTGCCTCCCCCCTCAGCTCGTTTTTGCCCCCCGAGTTCCATCCATCATATCTGCCCCCTAGTTTCTATCATGGTCCCACAAAGGCAGCTAACCTAAAGAAAAGAAAAGGCAAAAAAGGGGAGAAGAATACAGCCGCTACCATGCAGAACAGTGCTGGCCAAAGGACCGCCTTTTGTCTCGGGATGTGCCTGTCTTCGCCTGGTCTCTCTTGCAAACACACCCTCCTCTCCAAGGGAACAACAGCCCAGAGACTTGGGGGATGGAACCGGGGTGTGGTGCCATCTAAAGCAGTATAGTTAAGGCCCCCTAGATGGCCCCTTGGTCACCAGCAGACCTTGTGTGTTGAGCTGTCAAAGGGGGCTGCCCTGTCCCTCCCCTTGCGTCCACAGGCACACCCTCCGGGGGGCAGGAAGGGCCCTGAACCTCTGAGTCAGGGGCCTCCAAGCCGAGGCTCACCATGCTCTGCTGACCTTACCACTGACACCCTGTGAAGTAGAACAGTAAAACTCAGGTGTGAGAGGGGGATTGAGAGGACATCTGCAGGGAACTTTTAAAGAGATGAATAAAGTCAAGGATTAATGTTGGTTTACATTAAACGTTGCATGTGATGTGCATTCAGCTGAAGCTCAGATTTCATTACTAATAGAAGAAAATGAGGATGAAAGAAAGAGAAACCATTTTTCGTAGCTGAGTGTGAGCTGATTGAAAAGAAGACAGAAGACAGAAGAGGGCAGCATATCCATGAATGGCCACTGTCCATTAAACGCAAACAACAGCAGGTGCCTTTCAGCTGATGGTCTTCTCTTGATGGCAAATCCTGGCTTTGTGGTCCAAGGAAGAAAAGAGGTCCACCCTTTTTATAATATTAGCTGGATGGATGTTACCAACTTCAGATTCATAATTTAATATATTTGTTATCAAACAGCACAAAATAAATTAGGCTTTCTTTCTGCAACAAAACAACTGACCATAATCATGTCCAAAATACAATAATAATTAAAGAAATAATTAAATAAATTGTTATATGACAGCTGATGAGCTCTTGAGATTTTCTCAGCACTTAAATTTAAATTTGCTTCTGGAAGAATGGAAAAATGCAGCAACAAACATGCAGGTGAATTCTCTTGGCAAAAATGGGGTTGAAGTCCCACAATTAGAAAATCAACACCTACCAAACACTGTCCATCATTCCTGACTGCATCTGCACACCAAACATCACTATATCATCTTACCAAAGTCCTGTGTTCTGCCATAGCAGAGCAAGGTTGACCAGAAATCTGTGAAGAAGCAGGTGTTGATAAAGGATATGAAAAAGCTCAACCAACAGGTTAATGAAACTCAGGAGAGAAAGTCAGCAATATGCAGAAAATCTTACAAAAGAAATTATAAATGAGGAAGAAGCCCCAGTCAGTGAATCGCTCATGTTAGATTGTCTAAATTTAGAATGCTGCTTTATGAGACCCAAGAGACTCATAAGGGAGACAGCAGACTGGTGGCATGAGAAGGGCTAGATGGCTGAAGAATGGAAACCATAACTGTTAATGATATAAGGAATACTCTGTATGTTAGTAAGCCAGCAGCAATTGTTTTCAGTTAAATACAAAATTTATTCTGTGAAGATTTTAGACTCAAGGGATGAAATAAAGTCAAGAGAATTACAGCAAGAATGGAGACAATGAGTGCAAAAATTGGACACAGTAACACAAGCAGACCTCCAATTCACACCACCGTAATGGAACCGTGACTGACCATGCTCCAGCTCCATTCACTATAAGGACAATAGTGTGCTGAGGCTGCAAAAAGCCAGTTCAATGTGTGTTTCTTATTTTTTGTGTGTGTGTGTGTGTGGCCTGTGTCCAGTCTTCAGATGCACAGATTGTGATTTTCCCAGGTGAACAACGCCATACGGAGCACTGCATCCTCAGGCTCATTAAAGATGATTCTGAGCCATTAGAAAGCATTCAGCAGGGTGTGCATTCCCCCAGACTCCTCTGTCAGGGCACAGAGCCATGCCCAAAGGCCCCGGGGTGGGGACCTATGCTAAAAGGGCCGAGGGAACACACCAGAAGGAGCTGATCCCTTTTCTTCAGTGATCACTGGTTGCTGTGTTGATGGATAGGATGGTGGAGTGGGTGGGTGGTGGGTTTAGGGGATATGGGGGAAGTAACAGCTTGTTGAGTTCCCTTACTCAGGGAATTTGAATAGAATAACTGTTGAATAAAAAGAGAGATACAGTGTTGAAAATAACACCATGAAAAAAATCTGTGTTGTAATTAACAACTGAATGTTTTCACTATGAGCCAGATATCTGTTGGATATCTGTTATGATGATAATACTGATCAGCAAAGAAACTCAGTCCCATTTGTGGACAGAAATCAGATCAACAAGAAACTACCACCTACTGAATCTCCTGACTGCAGAGTATAACCACAAAGTTGTGTAATTTCACTTCTCAGCATTGCTAGGTAGAAACTAGTTTGTATGTATTTGCTGGTGCATGCAAGCATTTGTATAAGAGACTAGTGTAGAGACAGAGAGAAGGAGAATGAGCATGGCAGAGAGAGAGAAGGGGTGTTGCGTCCACCCCTGATGGTTATAAATGAGAGTCATGTCAAAAGAGGGGCCTTGGGCCATCTGTGATACTCTCAGATGATGTGATGCACAACAGCACACATGTTCAAATGAAAACCACATTATACAAGGAAACATCTTGGCAAAGAAACATTGCAAATGCCTTTAAGTTTAAATCAACTCTTAGCCCTTTTTAAAAAGAAAAACTGCATGTCACTAAGTTGCATTCATCACCCTGCTGTAGAGGAGGAAGCAGACAGCTCTAGAAACTGGCATCTGCATAGCTGCAAAATTTTTGTACGATCAAGTGGAACACAAACAAGGAAGGACTTATGCACCACAATAAGTTCTTAAGATCAACTGCTGTTATCTGACAAGAGAAAGCTAATAGAGGCATTACTTCACTGTTAACACTAAAGCATCATCCCAGTGGAACTTGCCAAATAACCAATCTAGAATAACTAGCAACAGATTCACATTTCTAAAAAGAATCTGATCTGAGTTTGGCCAACCCACTGCTGGAACGAATTCCACACAGTCTGAAAGACATGAAATTTCTGTCTTTTGAGTTGCTAAGAATAGGAACTCAAAAGATGAAGACGTGGCATTGAGAGAACAATTTTCAAGCATCAGCAAAGGAATGCAGGAAGAAGCAGGGCATGCTTTTCTGCTGCAATGTTTCACTGAAAACAGGCAAATTTACTGCTGAATAAGATGTTTTGTAGGGTACTGAGGATAGGCCCAAACTTTTTCTAGGTCTCCCAAAAACATGATCTATGTTCACTGTAAGTCTATTAATCAGACAACTTGCCACCCCGTTCCCTCTGGTAAGGAGAGCAGGACTAGGCAAGAGCCTCCTTCCACAGTGAGGGCTCGAGGAAGGAGAGTCAAATATTTATAGAGCTGCAAACCAGGATTCATTTCTCTCTCGTGACATTCACTAATTCCCATCTCAGCGAATAGTACCTTGGCAGACATCTCCAGGTAGATAAATAGAGTGTCCAATCAGATTTTAATTTATTTTAGCTCTTCTGAAAGTCAAATATAAACATCAACACATCCATGTAGAAGAGCAAATCATGAATCATACCCAGAGGATGGAAATTAAAAGTCAAAGTGACCTTTTGTGGAGTCACTAGAGAATGCTGGCCTGGGGAGGAATGATACAATTTCTCCATTTTACAGTTGTGTGTGTGTGTGTGTGTGGGGTGGGGGTGGGGTATTGCCAGGTTAACTTGTAGCGGTGTGTTCTGATGAAAACCAAAACAAAGCAACACATGACAGGTTTGACATCACCCTAAAGCTGTGACCTGTCTCCCAACCCAGAGTGAAAGAAGGACAGGAAGGAAAAGAAAGAAGTGAAAGGATGAGATAAATACCGGACGTACCGGAGCATAACCAAATAACAGTGGTAGAAAATGTAAAAAGACAAAAAAAATAAAAAAATCATTGCAACTGGACTGGAAAAATAACAAAAAAATTAAGCAAGTGAAGAAAGTTTCTCCAGCACACGTCATTGCAATTGCTTTCTTCTACAGATCAGTCTATCCTTCTCATACCTCTCTCAACAATGAGGGAACAAAGCAGCTGTAAAATAGCACAAAGTAGTAAAAGACAGAGAAAACTAAGAGTGGCTGCAGACAAAAAAGTGCTGTAACAGTGAGGGGTCAAAGTGACAGAGGCCCGAACTCTTGACCTCCCCAGTGACCGGGAGCTGCTACCCAATTAAAACAATACACTCAGTTCCCCTCTTTCTCTCTTAGTCATTACGTGTCACTGTGTCTTCTAGTGCCTGTGCAATGAGGTACCTCCTGGTAGGCATCTTTGAAAAACATCTCCTTCATCAATAATCATGTCTCTCATCTGCCCTCCTTCTGTACCTCTCCTACCCCAAACCTCCTCCATCACATACCCTCTCCAGCTCAACTCAAGTGGGCTGCTTCCCACCAACAAAAGACATCTTTCTCTCATCCTCCTACTAGGAGAAAGAGCAACAGATGAGGAGATAGAAGAGTATCAGCTCATCCCTTTAATCCAGAGTAGACAGAGAGACTCTTCAGTGAAGAGGTGGGAGATCCACTGATCAGGAGCTTAAGATGCAAACTCTACAAAAGACCTGTAGCTGTTGTTGGGGTTATCACAGCAGGCCAGGACATTGTTCGTCTGTGCATTGTAGTGCTCAGACGCAAACAAAGTGCAGGCCATTCTTGTTTCATAGAGATGGCAGGCATCGTGTAAATACAAATGCAAATATAAGAATCACTTTCAGTATTTTTTCAGCATTAATACACATTACAATATAATGACTATATGCAACAAAGACTAAAGAAAATCTAAATTATGTTTAATCTAAATGTTAAATTGTTAAATTATCTAATCCACTCTTATAGCCTAATAAGATCATATTATATGCAAGCTATTGTTAATACTTTATAACCATGAAACCATCAACATAATACTGGTGTATATCAGTCAGAATGAGCACAGAAGGGTAATTTCTTATCATAGCATTCATGCATTTGTTTAAAGCTTGAATAAATGTATGCTGTCTTGGCATGTTGTGACTGCCTTGAGTTTCAACAGATCCGTTTTTTTAGACAGAGCTGTTATAAGGATGAGTTCATGTGCATTTATTACAATCAATACTTTCAAAAAGTTATTACTTTAACCTTTGCATTCATCCACAAACAACATTTGCACATGCACATATATACACGAGCAACAGCCTGAGCATGCAAGTCATTACGTGTGTCTGTGTCATTGTGTTTTCTCTTCTGCATGTAGGGTAGTGAGTGTGTGCCTGCATTCAGCCTCTCCCTGCAGCTAATGAGTGGCGGCCCACCTCTCCAGCAGGCCTGGCAGTCCTTGGCTATGAGGCTGGAGCTGGCTGTTTTCTCATGGTAATCACACACTTTGTCCTGGGGTGGATAATCCTGCACTGGCTTTGTCTGGGCCCCAGAGGAGAGCCCCACAAGGTCGACCCCGCTTCACAGAGAGCCACAAAGACCCAAAAGCAGTAGCAGGAGCCCACTCCAGGCCTACGCTCCTCAACACACACCCAAACACGCAGACACACACAGAACTGCATGCTTACACACAACTGTATGCACAGCCACCGGCACACACTCATTAGTTATTCTCAATTTCAACAGGCCTGCAGTCATTAAAACAGGCTGCTTGAGGAAAGCACTAACACACACATTCCAACACACACATGCACATGCTGCACTTATAAGCAAACACAAGCAGCAGTACTTTTGATGATTTACAGCGGTTTTGTTGGAAAGGTTAATTTGGATATTGCAAGGCAGCTAATAATAGTTTTGCATGTGAAGCAATACAGGACAAAACAATGTCACAAGATCTTAGCAGTAAATTCAGTAAATATAAGTAAAACATGAGCATTAAGCCACCAGCTGTTTTAGTAACAATTAATGACAATGTCAAATGTTGATAGGAATTTTAAAAGTTTATTTTCTTCATATTCAAACTCTTTTTCCACACGTTCCCATCATTTTTAACTTTCCATTCAGCCTTCATTAGTATAAATAGGTCATATTGCTGGAGGCAACATATTCATGTATTGGCTTGGCGTCTGGGAAGATGATCAGTTGAGAATATCTGGGGGGCAGAGTGAGGAGATGAAGGTTGAAGTAAAGGATAGTAGAAGACAGGCTCCCACAGGTCTCTCTTACACCCCATCTCCTCCTGAGTTATTAATATACAGGCCTGGGAAAAAACAAAGCTAACAGAGCTTCAACCACCTCCTTGTCAAACTCTTCAAATATTTTTGCAGCCAGTTGCACAGAATGAACAGTAGTTGGTGCTAATTTCTGAGATAAGTTTCAGTCTCTGTCAGATTTAAAGATAATTGAATGGCATGATTTGTGTGGTTGCTTATCAGAACCAACAGGTTTTTTTTTTAGCAATTTCTTTCCAAAATCTGAAGCAAGTGGCAGAAACCAAATGCTGAAATTGTTAATATTACTAGATTTAATTCATATAAATGAACAAAAGTTAAATCTAGCTTTCCTGGTAATCAGCCACTGGTGCTTAATGTTCAGTGTGGAGATGAGCCAAGATCTGATGTCTATTTGAAGGAATGAATGTCTCACTGGGTCATTAGCCAAGGGGGACTGGAGCACTGTAGACCAGTGTGAAGAGGCAAAGAGAGGGTTTGTAATCCTCTATGGCCGATGAGAAACAGCCAAATGTCTGTCTAGGGACACACTAGGACATTTTTGTTCCACAAACAAGTGAGACACACACAGTCATGCATACATACATAGACACACAAACACACATACACAACTCCAGAGATCCCACTTCTTCCAGTCTGGTAATCCTCATTGGGTATTCCGACGGAGTTTTGCGGTGGACACCAAGTTGACAGACAGAGCTAGAGAGTAAAAGAGAAACAGAGGGAGGGAGGTAAGGGAGAGGAAAACAGACAAAAAACTTCACCCTTCTTCCTCCCCCAGCCGTCATTGGTTGATGGCACAGGGTCTTTCTTTCCTTTTTGCTAATTGGCCACCCAGGCATCGACTCTGGCGTGAGTTCTGCCCCAAAGCATGTATATGTCCCTCTGTCCCTTGAAATACCCCCTGGCTATTCTCCACTCACCTTGCTATTTAAATGACAGGGAGGAAGCTTGTAACCATGGCAAATGGAAGCAGGTCCTAAATGAGATGGTGAAAATATTTTCCACAGGTGCAGAAACACCCATCCTCTATTTAAGCTAGAATTCTGGCATAATCCTAGTGTGCAAGGGGCTTAAAAAACAGTAACAAGAGAATCATATTCTGTTGAACAAATAGTCGCAGGTCAGGTAATTATTAGAAAAAACGGCTTAATAAACAGAACAATTAACACTGGCAAAATAGTGGAGCCTTTTATTGTAAAAATATTATACATATTTATATCTAACTGTGATTAAAATACATGTTTTGTAGAATGCAAAGCATTTTTATACACACATAACTTTTGTTGTGCTCAACAATAGTTTTTAATATCTCTAGAAGTCTGAAATACTTGACTCCTAAAAGGTTTCCGGCTTTAGAGCAAGGCATTTTCCCCAGAATTCTTTAGGGTGTGATGGACACAGAATAGTCTCATTATTTCATTAACTTATTAAGGGATGTGGAATTCAGTCACATCTTCGGCATGCCCTTTCTGCCTTCGGGTGAAAAATGGAAAGGTCCTAACTAATTTCTTTAAGAAACTAAAAGACAAAGAGGAGGAAGAAAAAGTGAGAGAAAAGTAATTTAATTGTCAGGGGGCTCCATATGGTTCTGTGGCATTTAGGTTCACCCTTGCTGGATGCTAGCAGGCAGAATCCTTTCACTTTTCAAACCAAAGACAAACTTCCTTATCCTTCCCTTAAACCACCTCTCAAAAATCACCCCATCCCCCTCTAAACACCCCAAAAACACCCTGAATCTGGTTAGAGGAATAATAGAGGAGGCAAACAATGAGGGGGAATAGGGGGGTGTTGTTAAAAAAAAAAGAAAGAAAAAAAGGAGGGGGGGATGTCAAGTGACCCACAGAAAATATTATCAAACAAGCCTAGAACTCTAAAGGGTTGACAATGAAGCTGCCTGCTCTTTTCTATGCTACACCACTGCTGAGGCAAGATAAGGGAATTCCTCAATACAGCAAAAAAGGGAAGAAAGGGGAGTGCTGCTTTTGAAAGATTCAGACCTCAAATCCAAACACCCCCCCCCCCCCCCCCCCCCCCCCCCCGTAGATTATAGCTTGTGTGTTTTAAAGGGTGGCAGAAATAAAGCAGTACTTTGTTGGACAAGTTAGCCTTGTTGCCGTTGATCTGCACAGCTATTGTGAGCTGTAGTTTTATGCAGTTCTATGCAGATGACAGAGATTAAAAAGGATTGGACTGAACACAGCCTTTAAAGTTCTGATACAGAGATCTATCACAATTATTCAAAAGGTAGCACAATGGCGCTAACTGCTGCAGCTGTCTGAATTTATTGAGCTTTAAAAAACCATAGAATAAACAGGGGATTTAGCTGTTGGTCCCACACTCCTTATCAAACCTTTTGGTGCACTCTATTTGACTTATGTGCTCCAAGCCATGCTATGATAATGTAATAGATTGACTGATCTAAAAGTCAAATAGTGGGCCAGATAGCAAGTTTGCCTCGAGTCATGTCAAAGAAAACTCAAAGATGTGGTGAAGCTGGTGCGTCAGAACTTCTAGATTTACACCAACATATCGTCAAAACACTATGCAAGTAGCCCAAGGCTTGGCTTCTTCACGTTAAACAAGGTGAAGTACTTCACTGAGGCATTTCACAAACTGTCACACAAACACTTAACCTGCTCTGCACATTGAAAAATCCCTGTCTCTAACGACTGGCTGGTTTTAGAGGTAAATGTTTAGGGTGAGCAGTAACATCACTGATGGACAGCATGCTGACTTGCCGACAGATAGCTCTACTCAAAGATGTCATTCATCGTCTTACTAAACAACGCAAATATAAAGACACATGACAGTTTGGAAACACTGAATAAATCATAAGGGTGTTTTTTAACATTTTAATCTTAAAGCCTTTTTTAAAATGCAGCTCTGGTGATTTGAAAAAGGAAGAGGAAAGAGTTAAAAAGAAGAGAGGACACGATGGTAACAGAAAACTCTGTCTTGTGTCAACGGTTTTTCTATTATTCTACTGTTATCTCTTTTAACCATTCTGTCTGTTCTCCAGTAAAATGTCACAATTGTTTTCAGGCCACTTCTCTGCAGATAAAAGCCCTGATATGCTAAGCTGCTATGAGATAAGAATTCCACAACTGTGTGCAAAAACACCAAAATCCTTTAGTATGCTATGTTTTGATCACTTATGCAGCACTGATGGAAAACAAAATGGCATTAAAAGAAGACCGTTAAGACAACGCTTTATGAATAAAACCAAGCCTCATGCTTATCTCAGCGTTTGGGGCAGAAGGGGCTTTACTTTGGAGCAGAGCTGCTCAAATATGCACTATTTGCACAGTGTACAACTTCCCAGTCACTGCGGATTAGACAAACAATACAGCTCCCCCATACAGACCCCTCCACCAAAGGAAAAAAAAAAAAAAAAAAAAAACTCCACCCAAATTAGTCTTTCTTTGGCCAGTTATAAAGACCTGAGTATGAATGAAGGTCTGTGTTAGTCCAGGGAAGATAACACACACTCACTGTGAGGGGGAACTAGAGCTGTATATTCAGACCCTCTGCATCATTTCATTGGGAAGAACGTTTTTATGTTTCACCAAATCACTGTCCTGATTGGCTGATGAGCATAGCTGGCCAGTGCATGTCATACACCTGTCCAACTGTTAACTTTTATGGTCTGTGTTTTTCTGTGCAAAGAGCATGTCTACATGGCTCTTTGTATGACAGAAACAAGAAGTCCACTGCTACATCTTGTTTAACCTTTGAGCTCAGAGTCTGGAAAGAAGGAGCTTGCATGGTTTTCAAACATGAATTTACACAAAACAGTGTTTTCTCGGGTATTTTTCCACCCAGCATTGGTTGAGATGTGGTGAAACAGTGGTTTGATTTATAGAGTCCTGACTTTATTAGCTATATGAGATTACAAATTCACCTGAAGCAAATTCTTCTTAGCCAAGCACATGGTAAAGCGGCCCTCCTCCAATCACTAAGGAGTTAAAAAAACACAATAATTTTGCAACTCTTTATCTTGTCAGAGCTTATTTGTGTTTAAATTTTTCTCAGCTGCACCTGTAAGGTGTAACTCTGTAAAATAAACATCTGAGTAAATAAAAAACATCTGACATTGTCAGATGTCCTGATTTATCTCTGACTGGGCTGTTATTAGATTTTTCTGTTCTGTTTTAGCTAATTTGTTATTGAAAAAATTGAAACTGTTATATGACCAAATTTCTCAGCCATGCAGACATAAGAAACACAGCCACTGACAGGTTTGAAGATAAACATGATGTGCAAGAAAAAGTGTGAGTGGAGATTTTTGGTAGGTGTTGATGTGTGTATGAATATGCATGCGTGTGCATGTCTGAAAGAAAAAGAAAGTGCAAAGTAACACAGCGACACCAAGAATGTTTAATTAAATTCTGGAACAGGCTCTGGGTGCTTGTGCTCTAAATGGCCCACCAGCTGAAAGGAAGGATTAACATAGAGCACGGACAGGCCTGCAGCTACAGCACGCTCATTACTGCAGAATAGAAAGATAAGTCAGAGGAAAACGAAGGAAGAAACACCAAGAAAAAGAAAGACTCCAAGGAATAAGACAGTTGAAATGTAATGTGTGAATTTGACCATATGCAGACACTTCCAGAATACAAGAGTCAAATTTCACCATTCATGCAAATTCATATGCCTCAGACTCACAAATGTTTTTCCATTCATAAAAAAGAAAAGAAAACAGACACACACCCATAATATGAAAGCCAGGTTTGTTTGGAAGATTGAATACAGTAAACTTGAAATAAATATTTAGTCCTCTAGTTGATTAAAAATTGTAATACCATAACCTTAAATCACGCTTTTAAGATGAGTAAAAATTATTTCTTCAAGTCCTTCATGGAAGTTCTTACACAGGAAAAAGTTTGAACATTTTTGTGTTAAAAGTATTACGTATAGAAAATTAATCCTCTTGGACCTGATCATTACACAAGTTATTATTACTTTATTAATTATGTATGAATGTATTGTCAAAGCATGGGTTTACTCATTTATATTAGCTAAAAGCGCACCCCCAAAGTCAACTACCTTGTAAAATGTCCTTGAGGTAAGATATAGATATATGATGGTATGATGGCCAGCTCTCTGAAGACTAACATGGCAGAACACTGACCTGTTAAGAACATCAATAAACCTTCCAGTTGCTCTTCATCTTGCTCATATAAAACAGCTTTTGAGCATTTATTGGTACACAGGGGTTGAGAAGATCTATGCATCCAGACAAGGAAGCAACTCTCCTGAAAAGTGAAACATAACTCAAGTCAAGGACATGAGGGAGCAATATTTTTCTAAACCAACAAGCCAAGACAAATTCCAGCAGCACTAACGCTAAATGAAACAGCACAGACATTTAGACAAATGTTAAAGCTCAGAGGATTTGAGGGGTGAATGCTGTGGAGTATAGAATAAAATAATTCCATCATTTTCTGTAAAACTTTCATTAGTGGACCCTGGCACTGGTACTGCTACAAGGATTAACACTCTTCAGCTGGCAATTGCACACAACCTCCCTACAGAGAATGTTGAACAAATGGCCAGAGTGGCACGCAACCCCAAGGCAAGCCCCATGAGCCCGACTATGTCTGTATTATTGCCACTGACAAAATAACGGTGCTCGGTGTCAACAGCTCACACACAGGATTCACAGGGTGCAGTTTGCTCAACTTGCAAGCAATACCCTCAGACATACCATTGACCTGGCTGCTCCAGCTGGCAGGAAAAAAAATGCCCATTCACCCACAAACAAACCACCATTAGGCTTCTTGTAACTCTGCTGTAAAATTGTTAAGGGGGGCTACACAAACAAAAATACACAAATAACTCTGCTTTATTCAATTACAAGGGAAATAGTGCAATACTTGGTTAATGCAAGGGGAACAAAACATGTGTGCACATCACTTTCGGTGTGCACAAACAGTCTTTTTTAAGTGGCTAGTTGAAGGCTGTGAAGACACATGTGCTGTTTCGACTTATGAAAAAGGTTAAAAAAAAAAAAAAACTAAAATCTTCCCAACCACTGAGATATGACTTATCACTATCATAAGTATCAGATGGATCTTGTCTTTAAAAAGGTCCAGTGAGCAGGAAGTAGTAACATCTAGCAGCTTGAACTGTAGATTTACTTTTAGTAGACACTCTTATCCAAAGCAACACTCAAGTGAGAAACATCAGGAAGCTTTAATAGAACATGGGGGTCAGCATTAAGTGCTATCTATATTCAAAGGACAGAGTACACGTATAAAGGAAAAGAATCACACACAAAGAAATTGCAGCCTGTCCTTTAAACACTAAAGTTTGAGTTAAGGCCTGTACATAGCCAAAGTGGTAAGGAAGTGTGGAAATCTACAGTATAGAGCATATCATGCAAGGCATATAAAAACCAACAAACCCCACTCAATTGCACACTGAAGACAAGGTGTCCCTTGTTCCTGTTGTTGAGAGAAAATGTTCTTGTGGACTACAGGCCTTTATGCAAGCAGATTTTCAAAGAGATAACTCTAATAAATCCACCATCTAATAAATTTAGATGTACCCACCAAAATATAAGTGAGTCAGTAAGCTAATAAAGAAGTAGATAGATAGATAGATAGATAGATAGATAGATAGATAGATAGATAGATAGATAGATAGATAGATAGATAGATAGATAGATAGATAGATAGATAGATAGATAGATAGATAGATAGATAGATAGATAGATAGATAGATAGATAGATAGATAGATAGATAGATAGATAGATAGATAGATAGATAGATAGATAGATAGATACACAGAAGCGGTCTGCGGTCAAAGTCAAAGCAAATAATCCAACATAGTCAACAGGTAAAGGAGTGATTAATACACTGCCTGGTCAAAAACAAAAGAAGTTGCCACTTGGATTTAACTCATGGGCAATTATCTTTCAGCTGGCAACAAATTCTTTAACCCCAACTGATACAATGAGCAGCTTCTCATTTCTTGAACAACCATGTGGAAAGACACATCCTGTGGTCGGATTTAAGGGTTAAATCATTGGCATCAAGCAGAGAAAACATCTTAGGAGATGCAGAATACTAACTACTAAAACTGGGTTAAGAACTGTTCAATTTAAACTAGTGGGGAACCATCATCTTAAGAGATGTGGTTGGAAAAAATGCTAAATCGTTGTGATCATTTAAAGGTGAAATCAAATAAAAATAAAAACAACAGTGTCGAGATTCCTGGTCCCTCCTCCGGGCGCACTCCGACAACCCAGCTTTGGCCTGGGGTTGCTGCAGTTGGTCAAATATAGGTTCAGCAGCATGAGGTCAGCTGACTACCTGAATATACTGAATGAGCAGGTTATTCCATCTTCCATCTATTTCATCTTCACACATGGGTGGCCACCACAGAGTCCAGACCTGAACACCATTGAGAATATTTGGGATGTGCTGGAGAAGGCTTTGCGCAGTGGTTGGACTCTCCCATCATCAATACAAGTTCTTGGTGAAAAATTAATGCAACACTGGATTGAAATAAATCTTGTGACATTGCAAAAACTTATCGAAACAATGCCACAGCAAATGCTGCTGGAATCAAAGCTAAAGGTGGTCCAACGAAAGATTAGAATGTGCGTGACAAGGCAGTGTATTTTGTAAAGGTTTGTAATAGGCTAACTTCTCTTGCCTCATGGAAGATATGTAATTTATTCAGCACCATCCAAAGATGGCTGATGAGAACGTACCCAAGTCCTGCACCTGTGTTTACAAATGTAATAAACAACAATTTCTCATCATGCTGAAAATCACTCTTAGTTTACATGAAATAAGAAGTCCTTCATGGCTAACAAAAAGAAGGAAAAAGCTATATATAAATTCTGTTTATGTTATCACTATTATTATTATACTTGTAGTGAATTGTAAGAATAAAGCTAAAAGCAGTCTGGAATCAGTTAGGTCCAGATCCAGATCCAGGAAAAAGAAGCTACTAAAAATTAGACACTGGTGCCATGTTAAAGTACCAGTTTATCTTCAAAAAGGTTAATATTGACTTTTATTAGATAGAGCAGACAGAAACGTCTGAATGGCACGTCTCTTCCCAATCACTCCTGCTCCGTGATATGTGTGAAGGCAAAAACCTGTCTGTGAAGCTCCTTATCTCTGTTTATCTGGCGCACACGAGTAGCATCTGCATCATACCTTTGATAGTCATGTTGTGTAGATGTGACAGCACAGACGATCAGCATGATTGAGCTGACAGATTGTCAGTGGACTAGTGAATCCAGTTCAAACATGTGTCTTTGTGTGTGTGTTCATCTCCATATACTACGTGAGAGCAAGCTCCCAAAATTGTGTGTTTCTTTTGGAGGCCCGTAGGATTTGGACCTAAATGAGTTGAGTGTTGGTGCATTAATGAGTAACACACAACCCTCGACTCTAACAAAAAGCCCACACATGCTTGGTCTCTTTAAAAAAAAAAGCCAAAAAAAAAAAAAAAAAAACAGCAAGCCAACCCTCACGCACACCACAACCACACCTCCTCCCTCTTCTCTGACATTTCAAGGCTGTTTTGGGAGCCAGAGGAGGAACTTCTTCATTTGGAGTGTGAGACAATGTGGCAGGCCGGTTGGCTTTGTGCTCCTGACATCCCGCTGAGGCACAATATGGCCCCGTCAGGGATCAGTAGGAATACACAATGCCCATTACCCACGGGGCTGTACGGAGGGCCTCAAGGGCAGGGCTGGGATGGACCAGTTTCCAGACTATGGGGTGTCTAGGCCACACTGAAAAAGAGATGGAAGCAGGAAAGAAGATCATAGAGAGGATAGAGAGACAGAAGATTAAAGACAAAAGAGATGGAGAATGATAAGATGGGTGTAAAGAGGAATGAAGAAGGGGTGAGAAAGAGAAGAGGAAGGTGGAGCATGAAGACCCCTTGAAGTGGTAGGGTTATGATAAAGTTACAAATATTGGGCAAAACAGCGTATGAGCTAAAATAAGGGATACAAAAAAGAAAGGACTTAAAGGAGAATAAACGGGGAGCGGGTCCTCTGCCATTTGAAGAAAGAAGACACAGCCTGGGGGTGCATCTCCCAGGGGATGCAGAAAAAAAGGGAGGGTGTTGGTGGTGAGGGGTTTAGTTTATCTTGGAGCTGAACTTGGTTGCTTGATCACACTCAGCATAATGGCAGGCTTGAACAAATAGGGCAGGAAAGAGATGCATTTTCACCTTCACTGCTGCTGCTTTGACCCTTGGGCTTTTTGAGTGTACACAGTGGGTGGACAGGAGCACACTAGGGGTGGACATCAGGGGCCAGAAGGCCAGAGGTGGAAACCAGGGGCCAGGAGGGGCATCTACATGGACAGAGGGAGAAGTACAAGGGATAGACATGGGTCAACGAGCTAGCTGAACTTAACCATCAGTCTCCCACGAGAATCTTTCCTGTGTCACTTCTTTCCACCTTTCAGAAACTACTAAACTAGTTAGTTCAACAAACATGCTGCAGGTCTGAAATTCTATCTATAAACGAGCAGGGAGGGTGGGAAAGTGTTGTAAAAGGGATGCCATGACCTTTGTGTTGAATCACTAGATTATCCCAAAGTCAACCAAACCCATCAAATGCTACATGTGATTTCCATATTGCTGGTTTTCCAGATAAAAGGCTGCAGGACACATATGATCTGAGCCAATCCTGCAACTCCACACCAAACATTTGCTCTCACCTTAGTTAGGGGTCAGTACAAGTTTGATTAAATGGGTCAGCACTCACCTATTTTCAGCCCTTTCTGACAGGGAGATGCATTGGTAATCTGGGAGTACTTCCCTGGAAAGAAGGGGAAAAGATAAAACTGCTGCGCCTGTGGGTTTACATTTGCCCCAAGAACTTTCTTCACAAACCTCCCTGTGGTACATGCTTCTAGTGATGAAGGTGCTTTTATCTATATGCACCCTGTTCTGGGAGAAATTAAGCAAACGTCAGTCTTGCTGTGGTTTATCCTCTTTCAGAAATATTCTGCACTCATTGAAGAGCTGTGCACGGAATCCGTCTTTACCCCCTTTTTTTCACTTTGGCCAGCTAAAATTGCCAGATGGCTCTCCATCTTTGTATCGCTCTTTCACATTTATTGTCTCCCAGTCTGCTTCTGCAAATGCATACCACTTTCCCCATGTTTCTCCCTCACACAGACATAAATCTTGAGCAAATAATCTCATGTAATTTGGATGCACAAAAGACAAGAGGGATTTAGCTCGCTTAGGGTCAAAGGGTGAAGGCAGTTATGCAGAAGTGCAAAGATGTGGAACGCCACCATGGTTTTCTATGAGACTGAAACTATATAAAAGAACAAAATGGAGCTCAGGACAAAATATGTGACAGCACACACCATGCAAGCGAAACAACAAGCAGGCTTCTGTTGTATGTTCACCATTCCCCTTCCTATCTGCTGCTCTTGGTGCTATAGACTCCACCCTGGGTGCTGCCACAGGTTTATTTAGATCTGGGGGTATGTTCACACTGCACAGCTTGCGTGAATGGATACTCACAACATGTGGCACATCCCTCCCCCCCTTCCACATACACACACACACACACACACATATTCACACCATCTGGCCTGGTCCTCTCTGCAGTATGAAAGTCACACAGCAGAGACTGCACAGATGTGCAGTCATGATATTCCCATGGTTATGCACATATGGAGACACTTTTTTTTCTTAATTTGACCAAATCCCATTTTTTCTCCTCCTTTACATCTCTAATTCTATTAGCATGTGTTGAGCTTGTAATGAAAATAGTGAAATGTCATTTAATTTTTTTGTATCTGACAATGGCTCAAGAAAAACTGCCATCAATAACATTTATTTGACTGTAGTCGCAATCTTTCTTTGAACTAAAGTTGCAGTCATTAATGTTTGTTTTTTCCTCCACAGTTCTGCATTACTGCACTGCATTACCTGAGAGAGGAAAAGATCATTTTAAACACGTTGTGTGGTTGTGTTTTTATCCAACTCTTGGTGATGCAAACTTCAGTTAACATCTAAGATCTCAGAGTATACAGACTGTTCTCCAACAAGAGCTGAATGCCCATAAGCGTGTTGACCTTTTGGGGTCAGAAATCATTGTGTCTTCTCCTTCCACTGTGTGGTCTCCGGTGTATAATTGACATTTAATGAAGGCCTGTGTTAGCGTGGGGCCATAATGGCACTGAGTAAAAGAATAGTGAAAGTTGAAAGGGATAAAAAAGGGGGAACAGGACAGATTTTGAGACACATGTTGACAATGAATGCTTTGGTCGAGTGAGAAAAACAGATAGGGCGAGCAGCCTGAGAGTGGGAAGGCTGCAAAAGAGAGAGTGTGAGAGCAATGAGGACACAGGGGAGTAAAGGAAAGAAGCCCAGAGGATGACAGGCTGTTGTCTGGTTGCCAACCCCATCTGTCTACTTTCACATCATCTCAATCAACCACAAAGAGTAGGAGAGCCTATGAGGGAAATGGAGAGAGGAAATGTACACCCCAATGTGCCATATATTAACATTGCTGCCCTGACGTCATCTCAATAGCATTTTAAAAGCATGAGTGGCACACACAAGTAACTCATTTGAATATGACAGATCCGCTGTGTAACATTATTCATTCATTTTCTACACCGCTTATTCCAATTTAGGGTCGCAGAGAATCTGGAGCCTATCCCAGCAATTAGCAGGCAAGGTATATCATGGACAGTTCACCAGTCCATTGAGGGCCAACATAGAGACAAATAACCACTCACACTCACTCCAAGGGAGATGCCGTCAATAAGGAACTCTGTGGAACCTGAACTCCTTTATGTGTTTTAAATGCAGTTTTTTTTTTTTTTTTTAGCTTGTCCTGTCCAGCATCATAGCAAGCAAAATGATCATCTGGTTGCTGTATCATGCTGAACAAATTTGCTCTGCCAAGGGGAGGCCTATGGGTAAGACTCCTCTTGATAATCTGATTCATTTATTTATTTATTTACTTTGAATCACGGAATCTATGTGATCTTGCTGGACCTGACCGGAGGAGACAGAAAAAGATGGAAGATAGCAAAAAGAGCAAAAGGGAAAGAAGAAAGGAGACAAAAAGATCACAGACAGAAGGAAACAACCCTTCAATCCACACCATCAGCAGACAACAAACTGTTACACCTTTTTAAATGCAGTTATGTCGCGGCTTCCTTCCTCCACTAACACCTGATAATAAGCATTTGCTAAGTTGATAGCAGAGAAAAGACTGGCTCCACCAGTGTCAAAGAAAATGCCATCCATATGGGGAAGTGGGTGACTGTCCATTATTATTGCCTTATTTGGCTCAAGATAGTCCACAAACATCCTCATTTTATCTGCGAAATTGCATCAATCATCTCAATCTCATTTATTTCCAGCAGCCTCTCAATTTCAGCAGAAACAGCATGTCTAACAGAGACTGGGAGCCTTCATAACTTGTTGACCAGGCTAACACCCTCTCTCACTTTTACTTTGTGAATTAAACCTTTACCAAGACCCAGATTCTCCCCAGTCACTGATCCAGCTTTGAGGAGTTGCAGGTGAGGTAATTGCAGGTGAGGAGGCTGCATCTGGAAGCACAGCATTGTGTTCAGTAAAGTCCAATCCCAGCAGATCTGTGCCTGTTTTCACAACATATAATTTAGCTGGTACTGTAGTATTTGCATGCTTCACTGTAGCTGATAGGCAGCCTGGCACTGGGACTTTGGATTTAGTGTATGTCACTAACCTTGTAAGTGGCTCACCCAGAGGTGCATTACTGAGGTGCTCTCTGCAGAGGTGCTCAGGAATGATAGACACAGCAGAACTTGTATCCACCACTAGTTCAGCAGGGCAGGAGCTTTGCATTTATGGTCACTGCACAGGTAATCTTGTGATCTAACAATCTTTCTCATAACATCAGTATTGTGATCATTTATCCCACTTTGTGAACTGGGGCATTGATTTGCATACACAGCCAAAGTGTCCTGTTTTGTTGCAGTTTTGGCAGGTTCCTTTGCGTGCAGGTGTAGCAGACTTAATGTGCTATGATTCCACTTGTCACCTGAGATATTGAAATATGTTATTCATATGACATGTTGGCTGTCGGACGCCCTCTCTCAGCACTGGTCATGCCACTGGCTGTGGAACTTTGTCAGTGATGAGACAGACATGCCTGGGGTAGATCGTTTGGTGCAGCACTCTGCACTATTTTGTATTATGAGTTGTACGGGTGCCTTTTAATGAACATGGATGTTTAGTATATTTTGTAACTACTACTGAGATATATAATGAGTGGTTCAATTATACTTTTATGCTAAGCCCTAGTGGTGATGTAAGCTAGCTATCCTCCCCATGCAAAAGAGGTTCCCTCTTTTCTTTTTTCTTTTTTTTTTTTTTTTTGGAGTATGCTGCATGTGAACCACCTGTAAGAGCCAATCATGTGTGTTCAGGTACATATTTTCTGTATGCATTTGTTTTATAAATTGTTTTGAGTGATGAGACAGACACGCCCAGGTGTGCTGCATGTCAACTGCCTGTGAGAGAGTTAAGGTTAGTCCAGCATTTTTATTTCGTTCAAAATAAACAGCAGCCTGAATGACAAGCCAGCCATCCCTCCTCTTTTTCATACACACAACGCAGAGTAATGAGTTTAAAGATTGCTTGGACCAGCCAGTACAGAGACTGAGCTGGTTACACATGAGCGTCTGCAAGTGAGCTGATGAGCCACATCTAAAACAACATCGGTCCCATTTCGATGCTGCAGTGGGCTCAGCAGGGTTATTATTCCTTGTTTTTGCTTTGAATGGGTGTTTTGGCTTCGCCTTAACGACTTGAACGGGAGCCTGAGGCTGCATTGTGCAAGTCTGCTCACGCCTGGTTGCTGCTTCCACCAGACACAAATTTTTACTGTCATGTCCAGTGTAAGATTTTCCCATTTGCACCAACAGCTTCTCACATAACAGCTACCATGCTCAATGAGTTGGTCACATATCATCTCATTTGTATTTCCAGCAAACTCACATGTTGCTACCAATTCGCTCAGTGCCCTCATTACTCAGCTACAGTCTTTGCAGTCTCTGCAGTCTTTGTCTAAACTTGTGCCTCTCTACTACAACGTTTGTTGCTGGTTTGAAGTGAGCAAGCAATGTAGTTACAGCTGAGACATAAATTGTGCCTCCATCCTTAAGTGTTTAAAATACACATTGCCCCTTGGTGCCTAAGCAGTAAAGGAGCAGTGCATGTTTCAGTTATCAGGCCAATCAGCCCCTCTGTCCAAATAGCAAGCAGGTAGTTGGTAAATTTTCATCCAGATGTCAAAAGGAATTGTAGATTGCAGGAAGGGGCACAACACTCTCATTCTTGTCTCCAATTTGTTGTAGGCTCCTATAATTATAAAGTTATCAGAACTAAGCAGTGAATGAAAGATCAGACTCTATCATGATCTTCACCATTTACATCTCTACTCTTATTCTTACACAGTTCATCAACAAACAAACAGCATCAGTGATTTACAGTATCACCGAGCTTTGTGGAGTAGTAACTGAATACACAGAAAGTCCCTAGATTGACATAGAAGCTCCTGCCTTTGAGGTATGATTTGAACCAGGACAGAGATGTACTTTTAATACCAACAAGGTGTTCTAACCGGAATAACAAAATAGTCTATGTTATCAAAGGCTGCTGATAAGTTAAAAAAAATTCCCTGAGTCTACAGTTTAACGAATGTTAAGGGCCGTCTCTGTGCTGTGGCATGATCTAAAACCTGACCGAAACACCTCACAAATATCATCTGTTTTTGAAACTTTTGGAGTTGATTAAAACTACTACCAAAACTTTGGAGGGAAAAGGTAGTTTAGATATTGGTCTGTAGCTGGAGAGAACAGTTGGGTTGAAGTTTTTGTTCTTCAAAAGAGGCTGCACAAGAACATGTTTAAAAGCAACTTTAGAAGCAGGTCAAGCAACTGGTTTCTAGTTTTCTGATGTTATGGACTTGTTAAAAGAAGAGAGGATGCTAACACTGGTAAAGATGACCCTTGCCAACTTTTAAAATGTTGCTGTCATTAACTGGAAGTAGAGCTTATAGTTTTCATAAAATGTTAAAATGTCTCATTTTCAGTATTTGATGTTCTTTGCAAATAACTTGGAACACGTGTTATGATGTAATCATCTGTCACAGACAACTTTTTACTCAAAATGAATAGATCAAAGTGACCCAATATGTCAACCTGAGGACCACTTCAAAGAACAAAAATATGTCCTCCTTCCTGGGATTTCATTTGCCTACTTCTTAGAAAGGGGGGGTGTGTTTGTAAGGAGTGGCAGTTGTTTTTCATCCATTTCAGACCAACTGAAGTTGGCCCATTATCAAAGTCCACATCTCGGGGAAAACCAAGCTGAATCACATTGGTCTACAAATTGTGTAAAGTAAACAGTTGTGACCACACTGTGGTGAGTGACTTTATTCTTCTGAAATAAAAAGTATTTTGCTTTTGCCTCAGGTCACAACTGAGGTCCCACTAACACAACTGAAAGCAGAAATAATACACAGGAAAAAAGATTAGTTAAGCAACGCAAAGTGGAGGAAAAACCCATTGCAAAAGTTAAACATTACTCCTTATCAGCTAGCGTGGTGTAAAACGATGCAATTTTTCTTTGATGGGTAATTTTCAAGTGGACGGTTAATGCTGGCTGTTTGCCATAAAGCATATTTAAACTCAAATCTACCAGAACAACTGTACCCTTATCATTTGATATATACCCTTTATTGATATATTATGGGAAAACTTTCACCCGTGGTCTAAATATGGCCCCTTGGGCTTTTTACCCCAGCCACAAAAATACCTAAAAAAAGGGATTAACAAAGAGAGGACATGTATGACAGGGTGTTGTACCTTCGAGAACCTGAAGCAACCTTGGATTAAACTTGCCAGTGGCACCATGGATGGAAACTTAACAAGAAAAGCGTTGGGCTAATAAAAGGGATTCAGTCCTTTAAAAGTCTGTACTGCTGCCTGATCATGTAGGAACACCAGTTTTAAATCTTGTTAAAATATCTGAGCAATGATTTCAGTATCTTCAGTTTATTAAGTTCCTCGGGAAACTGTTGCCAATCACCAGGACTGATGCAACTGTTTTACCCCTCTCATGTTTGCCGGTTAAGTTTGGGGAGAATACTTCCACAAGTGTAGGAACTCAAATGAGAGATTAGCTCATTTTTTGGAGTTAACTGAAAAGTCAACAATTTTCCTGAGTTAAGTGACACATGTTGTCTTTGTGGTTTTGTTATTGCTGTGGACATTAACATTTTTTCAAACCTTTATTTAACCAAGCCAGGCAGATTAAGAATTGATATTTACCAGTGAGATGTGGCAAAAGGAGAGCCTTCTGATGGAGAGGGTAAAAGAAGCTATAACATGAAGTGTTTCTATCTTTCCCACCATGCAATGTCCATCAAAATTAACGTGAGTGACCTCCTAGTAATATCTACAGTGTGCTTTCTTCACCATAGCCCCACCCACTGAAAACAGGAAGTCCTATATTTTTCACCCTTATATATCTTAACAACCTAATCAAACACATAAATTTCCTCCTTGCTGAAGACAGGCTTGAAAACATAACTGACTTCTTGCAGCGTCATGATTAAAGTGGCTTCCTGTCAGATTTTCAGTCCTTCGCTATGAAACAGGAAGTTATTGTAACTTTGGACTGTGTTGACTTAGGCAATTATCCAGTTTTCATAAAAGTGTCATCCTTAACATGTTTGCACATGACTACCCACCCAAAGTTAAAGCGCCACATAGTGGACACATGATGTTACCCTGATGTGAAAAGCATCCTCCCATGTGTATGGATTTAACACGACATGTCTAAAACAAGGTCATGAATGCATCAGATGTCAACATTGGGCATACTGTAATGCCAATGTACCCACGACAGAGACAATGACCATCTAAAGTGGAGAACCCCCTGGACGAGTAGGTGCACGGCTGCAGGCGAGCAGAAGAGGGCTGTGGCAGGGAGATCGACAGGGGATGCTTTTGCTGTATATGCCAAACAGGCGCTGAAGGTGTGAGTGTCTTCATCGCCACTTGCAGCTTTAATGTTTCCCTTGCTTTGAAATGGATGCTGCTGTTCTCCTGTATTTTAGACTCAAGTGTTATCATTTCTATCTCATTAACATAGATAAAAAAGAAATGTTTGTCATTTTCTTCACTCCTTTTTCTATCTTTCCCCTTCAGTAACCATACACTCAAAGCAGTTAACGGTCGCAGTAGTGTGTGTGCACTCATGTTTAGTATAAACAGACTTAGAGACAACTGTCTGTTGACACATGGAGGCAAACAGCAAATTATATACACACATTATTTTTGTACAGTCAGGATGTCTGAGGTTGTGTGCAGACTTTTTCGTGTCTTCTTGGAGATTGGCAAGTGGGAGGTAACGGTTTGCTACAAGGTATCAGGATAGCAATGCCCGAAAGCTATTCTAGGTATGTTGAGAAATCATTAGCTAAATCCCTTTGTTTTTTTTACCGTTTTACTTTTACTGTTTGCCATGTTCCTACATAAAGATTAATAGATAATTTATTTTGCTGTTGCAGTGTTTATAGATCAGCTTAATCTCACTTATACTCAAAAAACAAACACAAAGAGAGAACAAAGTCGGGGTTGTGTGGGTTCCTGTCACAAAATATCAGGTGTTCACACATGTAGAGATGGAGGGAAGAGTCATGCGCATACCTGGACCGCTTCCCTGCAGGTAAGCTGCCAATCAGAATGACACAGCTCAAAGAGACTGCCTTTAATGCTTCAGAGTAAACTAGGGATTAGTGCTCACACAGTCTTAATTATATCACTCACTATAATGGCATGTAACAACAGACAGCAATCACCTTAATGTGTATGTTATACACACATATACAGCAATGTTTATATTAAAATCATAAAATCACCCAAAATGTAAAGCACTTGATCTCTCATTGTAAACAAACTAATCTTCTGTTTACTGATTGTTTTTCTTTGGTTATTTCTGTTTGCATTTCTGTTTGACCTAAAGCTAACAGGAGAAAGTTAAAAAGGTCAAAGATCCAAATAAGACACTGTTATCTGTCACATTTCCATGCTGATGCATATTTCACCTTGAAAAACGTTTAGTGGTAAAATGGAGAAAAATTGCCTGGAGGGTCACTTCATTTCCTGATATTCATCTTCTCATTTTTCCTCCTGTCATTCACAGTCCACTTTTTAAGGTCAGCCTCAACAAAACTGCCAAACTGCAATAAACTCTGGGAACCTAAACTGGGTCATTTTAAGAAGTTGGAATTCCTGACAGCAACTATGCATATTTACTCGTCATAATTAAACTTTGGATATTTAACCTTCTGGTGCATGAATTATTACAAAACAGTACCACATTTTTTAAAATAAAACATTTTACTTCTACAGACACGCACATTAATGCTTTTCTGTATTTTAATCTTACTTTAACTTTTATGCAGTGTTTTGATTTTTCTATTTGGTCTATGAAAATATTTATAATATAATATCTTGTCATATTAATATAATATAAATTTTCTATAAAAACACCTGGATCACTTTCTTGTCCTGTTTTACTGAGGCAAACTTGGTAATTACAATGTATGTATATATACTATACAAAATGTAGTTATTCTTTATATGTGGCAGAGTATTGGTGACCCACTAATGTCCAATGACGTTGCTAATGTACGGTCCACACCCATGCATACATTTAAAAACAGCCTTTAAATATGTGTCCACTGTAGTGGACACTATGCATCAAAGGGTTAAATTCCTATGAGACTGTTGCTTGACTTATATTGTAACTCTGACAGGAAAATGAAAACATTAATTCTAAGTTGCTTCTTGAACTTTATGCCCCTTAGATATTTAATGCAAAATAAGTTCTGTTTTACAAATTAAGACATTTTTAAACACTCCAATTAAAATATATTTTGAGTACTTAACATTTAACAAGCACATTTTTACTGGCTTCCACTTCAGTTGACTTCTTTTTATATGTGCATCAAGAAACAATATATAGTGATCATGATAAAAATGAGAGAAATTCAATTATCAATATCTTATGTCTAATAGCTTAAAGAACTATTACACTTCATTTAATCTATATTAACTTAAATATTTTCAAGAATGCATGCATTCTTGTATGTCTACTTGCTTGAGTGTGTGAAGAAGTTTGGGAGCCCAGCAGGATGAGAGACAGCCAGCAGCCATTTCTTGTGCTTGACGGAGCTGTCAGAATGCATTGGATTGTCCCCTGTGCTTTGGTGGTGCAGGGCATGTTCCCTTCCATCAGAGAATGGAAGGATGAACCCAAAGAGGTGTCTTGATCCTTGAGGACAAATATTTTTTAGGAGTAGAAAGGTAGCATAGACATACACAATCTGACAGTGTGAATCAGTTGAGTGGGAAACTGTTTTTGAAGCCCAGGAAACATCTCAGCTTCATACTGGTTCTTTTTGTACACCAGGACAGAAGATTTGTGTGACACTTTGGTCTGGTAACGTTTGTTCTGTAAAGTTTTTAAATCTTTCTGGAGGTTATCCTAAGCCATTACCATGAGACTAGAGTTTTGTCCACTCCGCTCTGTCTTCTGACACTGGCTTGCTCAGAGAGCTGAGTCCATCATTCCCCTGGGGGACTTTCAGTCTGTGCTGTATGATGAGACAAGAACAGACCTGCCTGTCACATCCCAAATTACAGCAAGAGAATGAATGTAACTGCCAACGGATTTTTCATATGTGTATGCAAATAACTTTATGCTGATTACTTAAAGTGGAGCAATGTGTTCTTCAATATACAAACTACTTTTTCCACCATTATATCAGTTAATTTAATTACTTTATCTTAACAAAACCTACATGTCCTGATGATAACAAAAACAAGGCCTTTCTAGATGACTGTATGGGAAAAAGTAGGGAACACCCTAGAAAATTCATTGCAGAGAAGAAACAAACCATGTATGCTGATTTATGGCCAGTTAAATATCTGGACTTTAGTGCGAAACTGCAAAAATTCTATGCAGAGCACATGCAAACGCCACACAATAAGCAGGTTCAGCCATGACTACCACCAGTTCATTTCCCTTTTTGCCTGGATGTTTTGACCTCACAATATTAGAGAGAAACCCAATAACTTCCCTTGAACAGCCACTTAGCAACTGTTTGGAGACCTTCTGCTTTGTATGAGGTTGAGTGTTGGAGTCAGGAAAGGGCAAATGTATAACCACAAAAAGATATTAAGAACCACACACACACACACACACACAAAATGGTACAAGAGGGAAAGAAACACAAACAAGACAGCAGAGACACACATTTAATGTCTTGTTATAGCTGATTGTAATAAATGCAAGGAGAGTAAAAGAGATCAGGAGGAAAGCAGCATCAGATACCTTATATAACTGCAAATGAACTCGCTGCCAAAGGGTCACATCAATCATGTTTTACAACTACATTCCTTAAAGTTTAATAATTGTCCATAAATATGACATAAAACTCATAACTCATTTAATGGACTCTTGTTACTTAGTGCAGAATTTTGAAGATGGACTGAAGCCAAGAGAAGAAGCTTTGTCTAAACACATCGATTTGAAGAAAACTGGCAGGAGTCTTCCCTCAGTGAAGATTTTAGGAGGAAGCTATAGCTGAACTCTTGTTTAGTCACCAGGCTTGAGTCATCAGCAGTGGCCCATCACAACAACAACACGCTAACGCCTCCTTCGTGATTAGTGTAAATAAAAAACACTGCTTGGCTCCTTTTACAAATCAGTGTTATGGGGTTTGCAAGCTTCATTAAGTAAGATAAGACAGTTGGCCCACACTTTGATCATCTTCTGCCAACACATTGTTTACTGTATAACAAGATAGAAAAACCTAAAACAATACCCCCATCTCAGTTCAACGCTCATCGTCTTCAGTGGAATGCTGCTCAGGTTCTCTGAAGGCAATCCGCTCTACCTGGAGTAGGCAGGCGTGTCTGGAAGCAATACAAACATTGCTAGAATCTGACCAAGTTTCAACAATACTTGGTCATATAGCAGGTTTTTTTTTCTCTGCTCGAGAGGTCACTTCTGTAGCAAGAACATTTGAAAGCCAATGAAACCGTGCCATGCTGTTTCAAGGATCACAACCAATCTTTTTCCGTGGATGTCAAATACTGCCATTGTGTCAAAGCTGGAAGCTTCTCTTTGGATTTGTACCAGCAAAAGCAATGATGCCTTATGACTGAGTGAAAAAACTGCTTTATGTGGTAGAATTTGCAGTGGAATGAGTTAAAAAACTTGGTTTGGAGATTTGAGTTTGCAGCACATAAAGTTGGATAAACCTGACCTCACTAAAATAGTGGAGCTATTCTTCGTATTTTACAATCCAGATAGATGCTGGCACACAATGTGTCCAAACATAAATAAACATTTAGCATGATTACCATCTAGCATGGTGGTCAAAAAAAATTTAATTGTGTTGGAAAACATGAGTTGAGCACAGAGTAGACAAGGATTAGGCAAAACAGGATTAGGCAGTCTGATGTTACCTGGAAAATGACAATACGACTTTATTTCTGCTCTGAATGGATGAATCTCACTGCCTGGGGTGATGCTAATCACACTGGTAACCAAAACAGATTGGTCATTTATGTGTGTATGTGAAATGAACATGATTTCATGATGCATAGAACACTGTATGGAGAAGAAACTTGTCACTTTCTATGGTACCTGTAGGTAGTTTCAACACATTATGTCCCACTAAAACAAATGTGTTGGTTGTGTACACTTCATGTATTTCTGCAAGTCTACCCCAGCTCACTCAGGAGTCCGAAACATATTTCATTTTTGGTTTAATGCCATTACTCGCGTAACCTGAATACACAGGCGTCAGGATTTGTAACAGCAAAAAGAGAGAGAGAGAGAGAGAGAGAGAACTAATTTCCATTGAGTAAAGAGTTAAAAGTCTGGTTGATATATCAACTTCACAGTGCTGCACACTTGAGTTGCAGGCAATTTCACTTAAATCAAATATTCACACCAGTTTTACAGTCAAACAAAAAAAGTGCAGACCTGTATTTTTCCCCCCTTTCTCTTCACCTCAAATCCTCTCCACTCTGACTTTAGTTCGTTTAATTGGTTTTGCAGCTACTTGGCTTTTATTTTATGTGGGTTACATATTATTATTACTAGTTTAGGTATGTAATCATACATTTGTAATTATGAAATACAAAACAGGCAGAAATGAGACCAGTCAGGTTATTACTTACATCACACCCATTAATAAAATCTGGAAACAGATATTTCTGCTGCATGCCAGGTGTGAATCCTCACCCACCCACCCATTTTTACTCCCCTTCTCCTTTTTGGTTGTGAATTCTTGCATTTCTCTTGGTGTATTTACAGAACTTGTTTCAAGGTCTCTGGAGCCAATTACTTAAAGAACAGTCTCCAAACCCATCACAGGCAGGGGAATCACAGAAATATTTATCCTGTTTAAAAGTTTAGGAAGGAGAGAAAGGGCTTTGGCACTAAACCCTTTAGAGAGGCAAGAGGAATGAAAACCTCCAGTGTAATAGGACCTATTAGTCTCAGAACATGAGCATTAGCATGATAGTAGACTTATCCTCAGGACTGAAGGGGAGGGACGCTGTCTACGCTTTCAGCTCGCAAAAGAAGGGAGGGGGTCCTATAGATACACACACACATACACACAAGTGCAGGGAAATGCAAAGTGGGGCCCTATACAGAGCATGAGGCACACCACCAACCCAGTAAATAAGAAGGAGGAGGTGCATAGGGAGATCCGAGGAGTGAAGAAGGGCAGTGAGGGGAGAGAAGAATTAAACTTGCTCCCAACAGACCAAAAAGAAGAACAATTAAAAGATTCAAGCAGCAATTTGTAAAGCTGCAAGGAGCAACAATGCTCTGCGAGAATGCAAAAGGAGTTTATAAGTTTTTATTGTGTGTCATTTAACAGGTAAACAGTGCTTCATGGAAAACATCTGTAAACAGAGGCATTAAAACTGTACTCCTGTAATTTTGCATGTCAAGTTTTGAGGGTGTGGGAATTTTACACACAGTTCAAGAAAGATGGGTCTTGTTGATAGGAAGGAAGCTCAGCAAGCCCAAATAGGGGGATTTAAAAAGATGGGAGGGGTCAACCTGCACAGAACAAGTCAACCAACACTTCACGGTGAGTTTGGAAAGAAAAAGTCCACACGGGAAACCCACATTCATACATCACATCCAAACAAACACACACAGCATAAGCAGCAGCAACACAAACTCAATCATGTGTGGTCACAATAGTATGTAAATGTGAGTGTTGTTGTGTGTGGGCGGCAGATGAAGGGAGTTTCCTCAGTCTGGGGGTCATAGAGGGCAGTTATGCACAGAGCATTTGTTGATATAGTGTAAAGATGGAGGACACACAAGCAACTCATGCAGGGAGAGGGCAACAAGTGGAGAGAATGAACCTCATTGTATGTGCGTTAGAGAGATGCTGAGCATGGTGGGGTGGCAGCGGTGGTGACGGGGAGGGGGTGTCTAGAGCTAAACAACAAAGCTCAAAGTGCGCAGTGGCATTGGACTGTGCAGTCACTGAACAATCAGCGGGCAGAGGCAGGCGGGAGTGTAGGTTACACACAGAAGACACCTCCAGTGAGCGTCTGAAAATATGATAAATGGGCTGTTTAATGATAGCATTCAGTTTTTAGACAAGGCAAGACGTTGAGGGATTAGGCTATGAGAGTCAATATTAGTGTTAGTGGCATTGGGGAAAGCCTGCCTGGTCTAAACAGCTCTGGGAATGAAGCAGTTCCAGCTGATGTCAATGTTTAAACAACGATTCTAATCATTTGCACAGAGATGAGGCCTGTCTTGGTTTGTCTAATAGATCAGCCACGGCAGTGTGGGGATGAAAGAAGAGCAGTTTTCTGAATAGACCAGTGGGTTAAAAAGTGCTAAAAACATATCCTAATTAATCAGAGGCACTGTTATTTAGCTGAACATTTACTTTAAGCTCTATCATTTTCTACAATTTTCACACAATAATAACTATATTTCAATCATTGAATAGATGACTGCTGAGATTTCAAAACTGGCTCAGATCTGCATTAATGGTGTGTTACATTTACCTTTGGATTACATTGTGTTTAGTGAATAAACATTAAGAAAATATGTTCACATAAAAAGGTTAGACAGTATGACTGGGACACCAGTTGTGTGACTGAATTTATAAGACATGAAGTAATGCAAATGAATAGCGTTTTCTCCAGCTTGCACAACATTTTCAGCAGTCAGGCCATAGATATTGTGCAACACTTTGTTTTGTCAGTTTATTCAGGCATGAAACGTACAGATAAAAATGCATCTTGCTTACATCCAGGAGCAAAAGTGAATGGACACATCGGACAGAAAGAACTTCCTCAGCCACTTTGAGCCAGCGTTGCAGAGACACCTCACCTATTTAGTAGGTTGCACCTTTGGTATTCAATTTGTTTCATTAATTTAAAGATAATAAAAAGTACATTTTATCTCATTATTGTTTTGGTTTGACTTCATTTTTTTAGTCAACCTAAAAGAAATTGCAATGATAAAATCTCTTGTTAAAATAGTGTAAATTATCTTTAAAATTTCACATGGGTTTGATTCAGATTCAGTAGTCTAACCCCAGATGGTGTAATTTATACATCTACTTGGATCAATTAAGTCCTAACCTGAGGCAAACTGAGCAACAGGAACTTTTTTGTTTGTTTGTTTTTTTAACCCAAAGGCCATATTTCTACAATCCTTGTTTCACTATTACTATTCAAGTTTATTTGGAAGGGACAGTGAATGTTAATGAACTTTACATGGAAGAATGTTATATAAACACCATGACCAAAGGCTAATTTCCATTCATTGTTAGAAGCAGGCTATAACAAAGATAAAAATACTATATCTGATTTTTATTTAATTGCCTATATACATACATACACAGTGACATACTAAACACTCACGTACAACCTTCACAAATATTTATCCACATATCTACATACTATATCACAACCTTATTCCAGTAGTTTTAAGTGAGTGCAATCTTGGTTTGATCTCAGCTATTTTTGTCAGTTTAGCTTTAAAACAGTTGTATGTGGAGCCATCTCTCAGTGTTTGTGTTAGGCTGTTCCATAGGTTACCACCCCAGACAGACATGAGCATCTGACCGAACATGGTACGCCTGTATGTTATTGCAACTTCACTTCTAAAAGCAGCACACATTTTTTTTTTTTCAGGATTTTTTAAACTGATGTTATGTTTTATAAATTAATCATAAATTAAACAGATAGTTTTTGAATAAATCGTGTTATGGAAGTTTAGTAACTTGTGTTTTGCTAAGACTATATCAATAATGAAAAGAAAGAGGTTTATTATGGAGTACTTTGGATACTTTTTACTGAGTCCTTCTATCGGTTTGCGAGTTGTGGAACAAGTGACCAGCTTATCAGACAGAAAGGATCATAGAGTGAAGGAACATCTTTGCAGTGCTCTCTGTTAAGTTATTTCTGACCTGTTTGATGTTTTGAAGGTTAAAGTTAATAGTCCTGTGATTTGAACTATAGTGTTGGATCTAGAATGGCACCGATCATTTAAATGACAATGAAAGGAGAATTTCTTTGTATGATTGCCTCATTTTCCGGTAAGTTGAAGAGCACATCAGTTTTAAAAAAGAAAGAAAAGAAACTTTCAAGTACTGTTGTTTTACTGTACCTTGAAATAATAATATGTAAAATGACAAAGGAATATTACTACTGTATGAGACTGCATTGAAACAAACTGAATTGTTGAATTATAAAGTAGATCTTCTCTGAATCAGCTATTAGGACATTTTTCTTTTCGTCTTTATCTGCCAGTGACTGTCAGTGTTTGTGAATTTACTACATCCTTTATGCTTTTGTTGTCAATAAATGCCAGAGCCATTGAAACAATGGCAGTGGAAAGCCAATACGCAGCTTGTGGTGGTGTTGCTTATTAAGAAACCTTCAATCAGGAGATTAAAGTTTGATTCCCATGAGGGACCAGTAGTTAAGTTTTTTTTTGTTTGTTTGTTTGTTTTTTTATCTCATTACAACACTTTGATTTTCAGGTGCCATTTTGTTAGGTTAAGGCAACTGTCCTAGTTAATTTTAAGAAAAGATGATTTGGCCCAGGCCCAGTACAGGCCCAGTGGGCAAGGCCTGCCCATTCACAAGTCAGGCTCTCCCATCTAGCCTTTTTATTTTAATTTATATACTTCTAAATCTTTAAAATCTTCAAATTTCATTTATAATTATTCAACTGTTATTTTCACAGTGGTACGAAATCATCACAAGTGTAATCAGTTCCTATGTGCTTTGTCATCATTGGTGAAAACTTCTCTCTCGAGCAATGAAATATCGATGAAATGAAGACCTTGCGGCTGCTGCATGTGTCCTGCCTCATCCTCTGCCTCTGGATCATCTGCACCTGGATTAAACTCGGTTCGACTCATCATTATTAAATGTAGTAAGTCACAATTACATTTTTATTATGTTAGGTTTTTGTCTGCTGCAGATGTGTTTTACAGAGCCGAAGTTGCACAAAACTAAACACAATCAGTTTTGGTTGAGCTCCAGTACATAGAGTACCTGTGCAGGTTAGTGATAGTACTCCACCGCGGTTCCACTGTGGCTGAGATGTAGAAGTTTGTTGAGTGGCTGGAGCATAATGAAAACGTTTGCATTATGCTGAGCATTTGTGGTGTTTTGTGTAAAATTTGATCCACAGTTCTGAACATTTCTCTCATAATGTTGCTGTTTAGGTTTTTTGATTAACTGATCTCGACCTCATACAGTCTATCCGTTATTTCTAAAGTGTATTATTATTTAAAATGACTAGATTGACTTTGTTATCCATGAATGAATGAAATGTTCTGTTTTCTGTTAAAGTCATGTTACAGCTGATATCAGCTAGATTTTTTTTTTCCAATAGTAGAAAAAATACTTTTTAAAAATTGTATTATTTACCTAATCTGCTTTGACAAGAGCCAAATAATGAATTTTTAAACTGGAATTTGTCCTCTTATAAACTCAAAGTTATCTCTAATCAAATCTATTGCCCAACGTGTTATGTGTCCTGGTGTCATCAGTGGTTTGGCCAATCCAGTCTCACCTGAAAAATATTAATTCACACTGTATTTTGGTTCGGTAACTTAAATTATATTCCAAAAGCTCTCAGAGATCTCTGGAAACAGTCACTTTACCAACACGGTCTGGGGTGCATCTCACCATCCTGGTTACCAAGGCAATGAAGGAGAAGGTGTCAAGGTGCCATTGTCATGTCATGGATTTCTGAGAGACCAGGCTTGTTTGAGGGCACTTCCAGACTTGGCATGATTTCTCTTAACCATGTCAGTATGTTTGTATGGACAAACATGTACTGAAGAAGTTGACAAGCCAACAAAAGCCAGTTCAATGGGGTTCAAGATAACTAAAGCAGGCAAACAACCAAGCAGCTAAAGATTTTCTTTTTTCAAAGCAAGTTCAAAAACATTCATTAGGTTCTTTCCGACTGTCAGGACAGGATCTAAAAAATCTGAGGTTTTAGGTTTTGTTCACTCGAACATGAATATTTTTGCAAAACTATTTTTTCTATTCGGTCATGCACATGTAAACAGAACTTTGTCCAGTTTCTTTTTAGCTTTAAAAAATCTGGCTACAGTGACGATGTTTAGAGTTTTTCCTTTTTGAGTTCAATGTGCTGATCTTAGCTTTCTTAACAGGACTTTTTATAGTTACCAAATATGTGGCAGAACAGAGTGTGTATGCAGTTACCTTGCACTGTATTACATTTTTCTTCAAAATAAATAAAATAAAATAACACACGAAATGCTTAAAGTCAAGTTAA
Organism: Melanotaenia boesemani; assembly: GCF_017639745.1. Classification (NCBI taxonomy): domain Eukaryota; kingdom Metazoa; phylum Chordata; class Actinopteri; order Atheriniformes; family Melanotaeniidae; genus Melanotaenia; species Melanotaenia boesemani. Next base: position 32,355,519 of record NC_055691.1, read on the forward strand.
AATCAGAGGGCTAGATGTATTCCTCTTAAAGGCATGCCAATAACATGAAACATGATTAGGTGTGTGATAAATATAACTTTTTATAAGAAAATATTGCATATTGTGTATGTACACTTGTGTATCCACTTTTTGCAGATGCTCAAGTTTCATGCAGTAATCAAACTTCATAAATGGATAGTGTAAATCCTGCTACCATGCAGGAATGTCATGGAATTGATTGGCTCTTTGCAGTTGTGTTGTTTATATCACATACACGCACACACACACACACACACACACACACACACACACACACACACACACACACACAGAAAAAAAAATTTGACAGTGACAAGACTTTCCTTCATGTGTCTTTCTGTATGGAGTGGGGTTTATCTATAATGTTTATATTAACTTAATTGTACAACACTTCTGAATTTATCTTTATGTAACCTAAAACTAAGATACTTTTTATGATGTGTAGTTTAACAAAGGTCTTATAAGGAGAGAGACAATAGCTGTGCTAAAAGCAATTAATATTAATAAAAATGCAATAAAACAAAAGACACATTACAAAGCTCACTCTGAGAGAAAATAATTATCAAACTAGTTTTGCAAGGGGAATTTTATCTCTGTGTTTCAACAGTTTGTTTTTATCCAAATGATTTACAAGCCTCTACTTTCATGGGACCCAAGATTGTGAATTCAGATAAGCACAAACTAACTGCAGGAGTTTCCATTACAGTACAGCAAGTACATGAGTCATATAACGGCATATTGTGATGATAATAAGCAAATGAAAGCCCAGTCAGAATGCAATGTGCTCTGGTTCATGCAGAGATAACACTTGTTACTCACATTTTTGTTGCTTAGAATAACTGCTCTACAAGTGTTTGCATTTACGCATCATTCAGACAAACACTCAATGGAAGCATACGGTTATGTTTTGGGTTGCAGTGTGTGTGTGTGTGGGGGGGGGGGGGGGTGTATGTGTGTGTGGAGGTATCCCCTATAAGACAGAGGGAATATGCTTGGCCTGCCTACAGCAGTAATGAATGGGTCTGAAGCTTTGTACCACAATGCCTCTCACTTCATTACTGTCACATGGAACAGATGGTGCCTTTCCCCGTAGCATCACACTTGCGTGCACGCAAACACACACTCACGCAGTTTCTTTCTGGGGATCCCGTAGTTATGCGATGTGTGTGCACACACGCGCAGAAGACAAGCAGGCTTAATGAATTCTGCACCACATGCAGCCTCTGTGCTCAGCTGAGGCATTAATTTACAGATCTGAAGAGCAACCAAATGAAAAATTAGATCACGAGAATGAAATGTTAAACAAACCAAAGAGGGGGTAATTGAATGAAGCAGGGGATAAACAAAGACCTGTGTTCCTTCTTCCAAACGGAAAATTGTTTTAGTACTTGAGAATCTTAATTTGCAAGCACAGCAACGTAAAATCCCACCATGTTTGAGGAAAAACATGGGCGTGTTTGAGTTTGTGTGTGTGTGTGTTTGTGCACCAGTGCCTTAGGGTCGCTCATTTCTTTTCTCCTTGTAAGCTAACTGGTGTTCAGGGCATGAAAAAACACACTTGGACCAATGAGAAAGTTTGAACTTTCCTTTATTATGCATGTTGACACATTTACTAAACCAAACACACAATATGCCAAATTCATATTTAATATTTATCTTATATTTACAGTAAAACAACCTCAGCTGCTCTTGGAGCAGCCAAGAATAAAAATCCTCCTTATTTCCACTTGTCTTCTTCTTTTTCTTCATTCAGCCCTGTTTCCTGAGCCTGTGGTTGTGTGTCATATTTGTGAAAGCCCACTGACTCTACTCCCTGTGGACATGTGCCAAATTTCTCCATCAGATCTGACTGTCATCCCTCTTCCTTCACTTGGTCACAGATTAACAAGTCCCCACTCGCTCAGCCACACAGAAGCTTCCCGAAGCCAACAAATGCAGTGGAAAAAAGCAGCCAGAGGCATCGGGAAGGGAAGATGAGTAGTGAAAGAGTTGGTAGGGTGATAGTACAGTAATTCAATTTTTTGCTAATTTCATATTTTAACATTTTCTCTTCCACTAGAATTACCATTCATCTTCTTCTAAGTGTCTTCTACTTGTATATTTTAGTTATTTTCCACCACCCTTCCTCTTTTGCTGTATCTTCATCCAAACGGCCTCACCTGTCTCGAGAAACAAAGTGTGTCTGTGTGTGTGTGTGTGGAGGATCATCCAAAGTCTGAGAAGCAAAGTTCACCAGGCAATTTGAAAGTGGCACCTGCCAATGAGCAGGGGCTGTAATCACAATCGTTTAACCCAAAGCAAACACATACACACACACACACACAGACACACACACACACGCACACTGGCCCCACTATCTAACTGAAAATCAGAGCCACTGATACAGGAAGAGAGACCACACGCCATACAGTACTGGTCCAACCTCTATCTCCAAATGGAACAAGTCCAGACAACATGGTCCCTCTATTATCTTATTGGTTTAACATTAAGCAAACTGTGGCAGCACACCAGGCCAACCCACCAACTATTGGTTCCTCTTTGCTTTATCATATTTCTGTTTACTCTGCTGACCTTGTGCTATCTTTAAGGGGTTATTAAAAATGCATCTTTCCTATTTACAAGTGAACCAAGACATAGAATGTGTCTCTATGTGGTTTTTTTTTGTGTGTGTGTTTGTTTTATTTTGTTTTGTTTAGCTTTTTCTACTACTCTTACTTAAATGTGGTCAGGAGTCAAAGAGGAAGAAAAGAAGATATCTGGGTGAAAAACAAGAGTTTCATTATATGTTATGTTTTTTCTCAAGGTGATTCAAAAGGACTAAGATAACTCATCCATAATGAACTCCATAACTTATGGCTCCTCATTTCATACAGCATAAGTTTAATTCTAAATGAATAGATTTTCTGCTGGACTTTTCTTGACGTTACTGGTCCCAGTTGGCAAGAGATGCAAGACAACCTTCCTACCATGTAACAAAAGCTTCAAATCCATGCTGTCCCTCCATCTGTATTTGTTAAAAAAAAGTAAAGAATCCCTGCAGGAAAACCAACTGGTATTCTTTTGTTGTCTATTGAGATGAAACTATCACAGGAATGGATCAATCGGAAGACAATCCAACCTAATTCCTTGATGTCAAACCAAAAGACGACCAGGAATGGACTTTGATTGATCAGGGAACAAATGGAACAGATTCTCTCTGCCTGGCTTCCTCTGCAAAGAATAGCATTTGAATGGCTAACTTAGTTAATTTCCACAGCTTGTGGCTTCATCCCTGTCAAAGTCTGATGGAGTGGCTTGCTGCAGTAGGTGGCTCTCGTGAAGCTTGATGTCGGGGGGTTGCAAACATGCTACTGTTGCTGGTGTAGCTCTGTGCTGTTGTCTTTGACATGAGTTAATGTAGACCCCCCAGTTGAGGTGAAAGCACATCACACATTCCTGTGTCTACAAGGAGATTACTTATCACTGAAGTCATACCAGATGCCTCCAGGTCAAACAGGCACACGTGTTTGCATCAACCCCTGGAGTACATCACCTCTCATTTGATGAGCTACTACACTGATTTCTATAAAATGGTCCAGAAAGATCTGCCTCAGCAATCACAACCAGGCCGACTAGCAACTCAACATCTAAACAAAGTTTAAATAACATTATAAATCGTAAGGGATGTGTAATAGAGTCTGAGTTAGAACCTGTCACAGCATGAGAAGCACTGTATGCTTCTAGGCTCCTCTGAGGCATCACATTCCCTCAACATTTAACTCCTCCACAGGTTTTATGAGCTAACCAGCCTGAAAGCAGCATGAAAATAAAATGACCCTTAAAATCACACACATCATTTATTTTTTACAAACATGGAGGCAGTCTATTCAATTGTTTCATAAACAGGATCAAACTAAATAAATGTAAGCTTATTTATACCACACCATTATAATGCTTTCATGGAAATAAGACTCATCTAAACATGTATTTTGTAACATGTATAACCATGTACACTAATTCCAACCCTAACTCTTTTGACACCTTAACCATTTACAGGTAAAAGTGCAGTGGAAAAATGTGAGCTGAAGGGGGACATACAGTTCTGTGATATTTGAAAATAGCAGGCAAGATGAATCTCAAACCAGCACTGTCTTACACAAGGAAGGTCGGCGTGATACAAAGACCCAGAGGTTAGTGTTTTCCACCATCCTTTCTGACGCCCTTATGAACATTTAAAGCCAAATACACAAGCAAAATCTTAACTCATCGGATGGAGGAACATGCTGGAACTTATCAGGGGAATAAGCAACAAGTCAGTAAGATGAATGGCTATAATAAAAGAGTACCTTAGAGGGGCAAAGTCTCTCAGTGGCTCAGCAACCTGCAAAACCTGTCTGTAAAAAGAAATTAGAAAATATTTTAGGTGTTTTCTATGTTCTATTGGGAACTAGAAAATGGGTTTATGAGATATTTATATCACCATAAACTTTTTATTAATGTTTCAATTTTTGAGGCTTTGTGAAATGCAATGTTTTGCATTGTGGACCAATGCAGCTTCTGTATGCCAAATTTTCTTATGAGATCAGGTTACAACAGCTGAATAAGAATCACTGAGCGTTGTTTGGTGTGAATGATCCACCTTTAACCTACAGATTAAACCCCACTGATGCACATTTTACTTATTTCAGCTTCTGTCTTAACACTAAGATGCACTTTATTTTCTGTATATTACTACTGATGAGGGCAAGTGATTTAATTTACTACAGCACTGTAATAAGTAGCTCAACAAATGCAACTTGCTTACTTAATGCAAACTTTATAAAGATCAATGAATAAATTAAATAATAAGAGGGCACCTTAACACTTGCTGGGCTGATTTAAATGCATTAGTATTTGAGGTAGTGGCCTGGCTTGAACTCTGTCCAGCGAGGAGGAATGTGGGTTGAAAGAGGGATGAAGAGAAACTCGTTTTGTCTTTTATTGCCCGGGAGTGGAGAAACTTCTGTGCAGTAAAAACACACTCGACACCTGGTGGGATGTTGACTTAAAATCTTTATCACCAACATCTAATCGCTGAGCTTCTCCCCCTGATAAATGGGCTCATGTTGGAATTTTTCCCCTCTAACTAAAAGTCATGCAAACCACAGGTGCGTGTGCATGTGTGTGTGTTTGACTGATAGGATATGTGAGGACCTGTGCATTTATTCACTTATAGTTGACATGGTTAATGTTTAAGCAGGTGGAGGTGTTTAAAATTGATGCCTGTGAATCCTGTCTATCTGAGCAGGCCATGAACCTGGATGGGACATAAAGAGGAAAACTCACACCCTGTTTATGCTTATTTTGAAGAATCATTATAATTGAATGAATGTGGTGAGTCAGGTCTTTTGTGTCATTCTGCCCTTTATGTCTTTGTAACTTTTCAAGAAATGAAAGAAAATAGAAAGAATAAAAAGAAAATAGGTCGACAGTCTCTATAGCTCAATACCAATCATGGATATTTTTGAGTGTTCTGTGCAATGTGAGACGCTAATCTCTTGCACACTTCAAAGTCTTTGGATTACACTCTTTTTCTCACTTAATCTGAAAAGTCAGATGACAAGGGCTGCCTGTCTTGTCCACTCACAATGAACAAAATCCTAAAACTGTTAGCCCGCAGCAACAAAAACCCAGAAAGCAGACAAAAATTTATTCTATAGGTGGGTCTACCTGAGTCTTTATGTTGACTATGACGGCTTTCAATGCAGATAGTTTCATCTCAAATCTGTTTCACACCGAGCTGACAGAAGATGCTTGACTTAAATTTGGACTGAGTTTAAAGAAAAAAAATGAAAAAAAATACTGGCAAAGTCATAAATGCTATTAAAATACATACTCACTGAATTATTGATGTACAAGTAAACATCACTCAGAGCTTTAGGCACTGTGCAGGATCAGATAATAGCTCTAAGTTTTTAAAAGTGACAGTAAGTGGGATCTCTTTTGTCAGTAAAACCACAAGAGCATGTGGTTCAAGGACCGCAGGGTAACCTGGAGGGGTATGTCTGTGTCTTAGGCCTCAGCATGTAAACTGTTAGTATAGTTTTTTTAATGGTTCAGATTCTACCTGAACAGACTCAACACAGTCACTAAAACACAGATAATAAAAGAAGAAAAATCTGAAACATTTCTGTGCACTAAGGTAAGTCAATGGATTTTTGTCATGAAAAAAAAAAAAAAACAAAACCACTTTCTGCAGACATTACAGAAACACGGCTGAGAAATTAGAGGGTACAAGTACTGGACTGATCTGTCTGCAGATCTGTGGGAGAAATTTTGACTAACAAACCTTCCACTTCAAAACTGCATGTGTAGAAAGACTTTGTTTGCGTTTGTAGCAACTAGAGCAAGAAAAGAGAGAAAAAAAATCCACCGGAGCAAGCATTGCATCCCATAAAGTCTCTGTATGTGCAAGGGGAACTTCACAAACAATGACTGGGAATGGCATTTTCTACTGGGAGCGCTACTGAAAATTAAGCTTATAAATAAGTAAAATCAATATGATTTTTTAAAAATATGGCTTTACATAGATACTGCTATACAAACGTAATATTCTACTTAGGTAAAGGAAGCAATAATGAGTTTACTTTCAACTTTAAAGGCATGCTGGTGCTGACACTTCCTGTCATTCATGTTTTTTACAGGCCTGTCAAAACAAATCACTCTCCCTTATGGTGACTATATCACAATTTACTACTTTACAATGAATGAACTTTCTCTTTAGTGACTCTAAACCATTCACTAATTGAGTCTAATTACTTTCTTCACCCATGTTTGACACCAACATTATTCCCCAAACCTGAATGTGTTTACCTTCTTATCTTAAAGCAAGGGCAATAAAATCAAATCTACAAATGTAATTTGTTAAGTGAAATCTTCCAACTGTGAGCTAAACCTCCTACAAAGCAGGTGAGTACACATACATACACACACATCTAAAAATGGCCAGCAGATAGGAGGTGTCATTGAACAATAGAGGTAAAGCATTGGCTAAGAGGACAGCAGACAAACTGATAGTGGCTGACCTGTTAAAAACAGATAGAGTGAGTAAAAGAGAGATGGAAGACCTCCTACAAACACGACCACACAGGATCAAACACAGTTTACTAACGTGTGTGATCCTCAGTTAGCATATATTTATGTGATAGGAGGTGTTTTTATAGGTTTGAACTAACCCGTGTTCTCTGTTAGAAGTCTGTTTCATTATATATATTTAAAACCCAGCTTCACACAAACTAGTCAGCCCTCTTGCATCACTGATAAAGGCTGAAATGGGATTACAGAGTGACTTGTCTTCATCTCAGTCCTCCACCCTTGTTTTCTGCCTGAGTCCTGCTCTGGACCTGGTCCTGTGTTTCAGGTCTACAAAGCCACTCTGATGAGCCTGACTGGTCCTGGCTTTTGAGGGGCAGTAATAATCTCTCTTTAGGAGTTTGAGAGGGTGAAGTGAGCCATAAGAACCCTCTCTGTCAGCTTTAACCTGCCAGCAGAAAGAGAAAGTCATAATCATAGTACTTTATCTGGCTGGATTTAAATAAAGCTTTCTGGCAGGGCCCCTATAGACACACACACACTCTCTCGCACACACACACACTCCAATAAAGAAGCGCTAATCAATCAGGGGTTCCCCTTCCACGGCTTCGTTGGAGGCTTGTTTAAAAAGCAGGACTGACAGCTCTCAACCTCCCAGCATTGTCAGACAAGACTGATTAGGCTTCTGACTGGCTACCTCAGCCACCAGCCAGAAAAGCACGAAGGTTAAAGGGTCTCCATTTGAAATCGGCAAGCACTGAAAAGTTGGGGACACCTGCTTTTTAAAGTGATGCTTGTCTGTGCAGTTCGGTCCTCCTTTTTTGTTATGAGCAATTTGAGGGCAGCACAGCAGAGAGGGGGAGAGTTGTTTAAGAGAGTGAAAAAAGGGGTGAGCGGGGTGTTGTGTGCACGAGTGTGCATGTGTGCATGGCTTAAGTTCTTGAAGGGAGAGATTGGCTGCAGGCCCAGGGCTGGAACAAAGCAGGGACACTCTTTACATGCATAGCCAGACAGAGTAAACTGGCCAGCAGTGCTGCCAGGAAGGCGAGGCATACAAGGCACAAAACAGACTTAGTGAGCAGTAAAAAAATTTAAAAAAAGGAAAAAATGGTAAACAAGACGAGCCCTAACATCAGCTTGCTCCACCTTCAAAACTTTTCATCCTTCGTGTTTGGTTGAAATGAGAAATGCATCGGATGGCACACTTGTAAGGCATTAAATAGTGCAAGCTGCTTGGATTTTATTGTGTTTGCATTCAATATGAAGCTGGGGGGCCATGGGTAAACGGACGCTATCCCTTCGCAAACACCCACAGGATGAACAAATATAGGCAGTTAGTGCAGCGCAGCAACAGCAGGGCAGGTGGATGAGGAGAGGAGAGGAGAGGAGAGGAGAGGAGAGGAGAGGAGAGGAGAGGAGAGGAGAGGAGAGGAGAGGAGAGGATCTAAATAACTATACTGTACATCTAACCTCTGAATGTCCTTAAACACAAAGAAACCTTTAACAGTACATTAAAATGTTTATTTAGGCAAACATTTTCCTAAAAACAGCTTGAAAGAAGATATCTTTTATTTCTATCTGTTATTTTAAAGAAGGAAATGTGTTTTCCCTCTTTCAGTTCCTCCTTTCTCCTAGTCAGCGTCAAACTCTGCAATGATTTTGTCTTTTAAAGAGAAGAGCCACTCCATCACTGAGGGACAATAGCATATTCTGACAAAAAAGTCTGAGGGTGTTAAGCCACCCAGCCATCACCAGGTTCCCTTCCATGCGGCCTCCGGCAGTGACTGGTAAATGCCACTTTCCATCTTTCTCTTTTCTCACCTCTTTCCTTTTCACTCCTGCTATTCCCTGCCCTCAATGGGTGTGTTAAGTATTGTGCATTCTAATGGGGGCGGTGAGTCAGTCAGGATAATCAAAAGCAGGCCGAGCCTTTGGCCAGATCAAAATAATTAACTGGAGAGGTCACAAGCTAATGAAATGAAATGGAGGGCTGAAAGGAATCCCTAAATGGTGCTCACTAATCCTCTACCTTGTTTCAGTGAGGGGGCAGGACTCTAAAAGCCTGAGCATATCTGCTGATAATAGTGTGTGTGGGTGCGGGGCATGGACCACGCTTTGTATGTGAATATATATGCATGTGATGTGCATGTGTTTGTGTGAGAAAGACACAGAGTAAGCAAATGCAACAAGTAACATCTCGTCTGATCACATTTTAAGTTTCTGTAAAAACATTTTAAAAGTCAAGAGAAAACGATGCCATGAAGACTGTAAATGTAGCTCAAGAACGTCTTTGTTGTTGCGCTGCACCAGCGCTGCTTTTAACAAACAAAGCAAGCATTTGGAAATAGAAAGAGCAGCTCCTGTTTTTTAAGTAAAATATTTTTCCATTCTTCATATGAGAATCCACTGCAAACAGCCCTCTTTTGTCTCAGGATCACGATGTGTTTTACATGAAAAAGGTGGCTTATAGAGAAAAACAACATCAGCATTGACCCCTTACTTATTAATCAGAGATGATAACTGTTGGTGAGTGTGGAAGGGCTCTGAGGCCATCTAAGCACCTATTTCTGGAAGTGCCCAGGTCCAAATGTCCAAACATTGGGGTGACGGAGCCTTTTCAGCTGCTGCACCCAGACTGTGGAATAAGCTCCCACTGACATGCATCTCATCACGGACCTGGGCCTTTTTAAAAATAAACTGATTTATTTAGGATGGCTTTTAACACCCAGCAATGTGGTGACACATCTATTTTTATTTTAATTTTTTTATCCTTGTATTTTTTGTGCTTTTATTATTCCTCTTACTTTTACTTATGTGTGTTTTTAAATTGTTGTTTTAATCTTTTGTAAAGCACTGTGGTTCACCAGTGGGTTGTTGTAAAGTGCTTTATAAATAAAGTACATTTACATTTAACACCTGAATTTATTGACATTAAATATTAAATAAATAAATAAAGTAAGTAAAATAAGTCCAGAAGTGGTTTGTTCTGCAACAAAGGGGTTAATTATTGAAGCTGAGATAACTCAACCTGTCTCTGTCTCTCTCTCTCTCTCTCTCTCTCTGCTGGCTTTCATGTCCTCTCTGCACTGTCAATACAGTCCCCTGAAATAAACAAAATCTTTAGGGAAGCATAAAGAACAAATCTTTTATTGCTCTGCCCAGAATACCACTTTTCCACTTCATTGCTAAAAAATACATCTTAAACGAATGAAGGAATAAAAGAAAGTTTATTTAATCCAAAGTAAATTTTTAAAAACAAACAACATAAAACATTGCTAATCAAATAGTCTATGAATGCACTGAAAAACAAACTGAATAAAAAAATTAAATGAGTTTTGATATAGGCAGTTCAGATTTTTGTATATGTGTGTTAAACTTTTATTTACCAGATTTGTGTTCTCTGAAAGGGATTTTTAGTCTGTGCTGGTCCCGCTGTAAAATTATCCATTTTCAGATCAAAACCATTTAAGTTTGGTATACAGTATTTTTCTGCATCACCATTTTTTATGTTTTATAAAATTTTAATAATATTATACCATTTTATAGATTCAACCTCAAACTATCTGCAGTTTAATGTTTAGAAAAAGTACATGCTGTCTTCCACAGAGTTTTGAACCCTGCCTCATTTCCTCTGAGACACTTCTTGCATTTCTAGCTCGCTCTGTCAAATTTAACATGTTGGCTCTACTCAAAAGAAACGTTATGTAATCAAATCTGTATAAGCTAAAGATAAGGCTTCACAAAATCTCTTCATCCTCAATACACACGATGACTTCAAGCTCAGCTTAATTAGAATAACTGATTAATTCAAACGGCTCTTTGACTTGTTTTCCAGCAGGAACCTGAAACTCAGCTAATGTCACACCACTGACCTCTCTGTTGTTGTGTTTCTGTTGTTTTTCAACACAGAAGTCCCTGTCATGTCAAACCACAGTTTTAAATCATTTATTATTAATGTGACTTGAAAAGTGAAGGCATGAATGTTTCCCCGCAGTAACCTGAGAGCAGTCACATGACATTGTCTAAATTCATTTAAAATTTATTCATTTGCATCATTTGTCAACATTGAAATAGGTAAACTGCGTGAGGTCAATTTAGTGACTTAAAAATAATTTTCCTGTCTTATTTGCTGAGAAATATTTTCCCCAGAGGAGGAGCTTTGAGGGTAGATATCATCAAGGATAACATGCGATTCATGTTGGCCATTTTATTCCTCCTATATAACTCAGCTTCATTCATTAAAACACAACAGAGAGAAACAATAAGAAAAAGAAAACTTAACCAGAGAAATTTTACAGGGTTGAGAAAAGAATATGAAAGTTTATTTCAAACGCATGCCGTCATGTTTATGACCTGTTGCAAAGCAAGCTGTTTGGTTCTGAGCTGTTCTTTTACATCTTTGTTTTATTTATTTTTATTTTTTTATTTTGTTTCATTTGTGTCCATAAAGCTACTTGTGCCGTTTTTTTTCCCGTTTTTTTTTTTTTTTTTTTTGCAGGTCAAAATGGACATTTCTAACTAAATAATACAGTTTCTCAGTTTTATATTTATTATGCTGTCAACCATCAAGTTATTTAGTTATGGGATGTTAATCGTTTTCATATGATTGAAATCTATTTTGCTAACATTTTTTTAATTGTTGAAGTGTAAATGTTTAAATATCAGTGTAAACTACGGCTAACGGATCAAGTCGCTGTTGTGTTAGATATCTGTACTTTAAATTCTTTTAAATTTAGGGGACAATCATAATACTTTTTGATTGAGTTAGGTAGTGCAGTAGTTATACAAGTATGATGATTTTTTTCACACACTTTGTAGTTTTTATTGATTTTTAAGGAAATAAAGCCTTAAAGTAAATATAGCTAAGTTCATAATGCAATGATTGGTAAAGTACTGAAACATGTCACATAGCTTGGTAATTATGTAACAATAAGTACAATGATAGTTATCATGATACATTTTTTTGAAAATAAGAAAACTATAATGAGCTAAGTGCTTTTAATTTTTCATATTTTAACAATGCAAGTTGGGGATCAAAATCAATATTATAGGGATTAGATAATATTAATATGAATATTAGGTCTGTCAATACAATGTGACATAGTCAAACAAATAAGATAAAACGGGTCTATAGGTTAACATTACTGAACCACCTGCACTTCTTTTCTTTTTTCTGCCTAATCCTGCATCTGCTTTCATGTTTCTATTTCAAGTCATTGCACACAAGCCATTCATGACCAGAGGCAAGTGTACACTCCGCTTTAACACCATAAAGAAGGTGAATCCATTGTGTCATGCAGAGATATTCAGAAGACGCATAAAAGAAAATATCTAAGTGTCCTACTGTCTGTCTGAATCAGACAATAGAGGAACGAAGCATGTGATCTAAAGCTGAGGGCGAGACATGTCAGAGACTGATGGAGCTGGGTTTTGTCACTGTGAACAAGTTCTCCAGGGGCAAGCTCCAGCCTGCTGAGGACCCTGGGACATGACTGTGTGTATGCATGCATGTGTTTGTGTGTACAGGGAGGGGACAGAACTTGTAAAAGAAGAGAGTAAAGTGTTTGCTGAAAGCAAAGAGGTGCAACCTTTGACATGAAGACAATGATAAATTTTGCACACTAACCCACGCTTACATAAAGAGCTGAGACATTACAAAATATCGCTGAGTGAAGAAATGCACCTGAATTCAGGTGAGGCATTGATCAAAAGATTCTTAAATACACACAAAGATAAAGACATGACAAGCCCACACACAACATGTTTTATGGTCGGCGAAGAGTTATTGCTTTTCTTTGATTTAACATTTTATGTTATTATTATGTGAATCAGCAAAGAACAGAACAAATAGATGAGGAGCTCAGAGCAGATCTCCTGAGGGGAAAGATGTTTGTAGTGGTACCAAAATCTACTTATTTAGCACAAATGTACTACAAGTTATCAACACAGCTGCTGATCCCAGTTCCCCAGTGATTAAGATGCAGTTCTAATATTGGCCACTAGATGTCAGCTCACAGACAACTTGTACACACTTCAAATCTTCAATCCGCAAATATAGACACTTGTTCTAATGATACTTTTTATTCTTAATCCTTTTTTTGTCCTATGAGGTGATATAATTGCACTGCTAATTTAAACTATGTATGTCTGTGTCAGTATTTTGTCCACATATGTCTATACAAGAAATATCTAACCATTGCAAAGTTGGTTCTTATGAGTATGTTTTTTTCTTAATGTCTCTGAAAACTCTCTGAAAAAGTTTATCCTACATTCAAACGCATTGATTTTAGCAACTATTTACCAGCAGTCACAGCAGTTTATAATGCTTACATTTGTCAACCCCCCTCACTGGACCGCAACAAGAGGCCTGGCCATTCTCCTCGTTTCCTGACAGCCTGTATTAATCAAAAGGAAAAAACATCTCCCTCTCAAGTTTTACACAAGCTGCCCACTCCAGGCTACAGGCTGCAGTCGCTCTGAACCATCATTACAGTCATTAGGCAAGAATAAGCTCTGTATCACAGGAGTCCACCAGCATCCAGTTTAACCCAGCACAATTAGCACATCCGTTGGAGTAGAATTACCCTGTAAAATGAGAATGGTTTGGACAAAAGAGGCAGGAGAGTTGGACTTGAAAAAAGAGGGTAAGTGAGGAAAAGGGGGAGAAAGGAGGAGAGGAGAAATAAGGGAGGACAGGGAGAGATTAAAATTGTTTGAATTGAGTCTACGCTCGCCCCATTCATTTGGTATTCTGCTCAAATCAGGGCTTTTGTTCAGCCTGGCGTAAAGTAGTGTCAATCATCTCGACCCGGTTTGGTAGAATGGGGAAATTTATTATGAATTTGCTCCTGCAAATAATGAGGACTACCCCCTGCCTGCTCTCCCTTCTCCCTCCTCATTCTCCCCCAAGCCACCTCTCCTCACCCCACGGCCTCCACCCTCCATATCAATGCTGTAGAATAGGCAATAGAGAGTGAAGTTAGCAATCTCAGGGCCACTCGCACTCTGGACCCACATCAAAGTGACAGAGACGTCCAATCAGATTTGTCTTACAGGCATTACATGATGAATATGGTGCAGCCGTAGCACAAAAGCGCCTTTGTGTCTCCTCCAAGCAGAGACTATTCACAGCTCGCCACAGCCAGCCAGAGTGGAAGTAAATGGCCAAAAGGGCCCAAGCCAAAAAAAAAGCACCCAAACTTGTGCAGCACAATGGCCCATGCAAATCACAGCCCCACCACTCCACCCAGTCACACATCCACACATCCAGCCTCTTCTATCCTTCCATCCTTCAGGCCTGAGCTTGGTTCTTCCTCCACTGGGTCGTCTGAAGTTTAAGGCCTATTCACTCACTTACAGAGGTGTCAGTTAAAAGTGCTGAGCTGCATACATTCAACACGCATTCAAACTCCTTTTTGCTGTTCAACTGAAGAGAAAAAAGATTTCTTCTTTTGGAGAGAAAAAAAAACACAAGTCAAATGAGTGACTTTTTTGTCAGGAAGTAAAAGTGACTTGGCGGCCATGAACAAGATTTGAATTTTGTAAGACTTTGGGGGGGCTGGAAGAAGGATTTCCAGCACACTGGAGTGACCCTCAAATATTTTCTTGCATTGAGTAAATTCCTAAAATTAATTGTTATGGGCTCATTTTGGCAAATAAGAAGTGCTGTTTTTATACCAGTGGCATTCTTCAAACTTCAGATAGAAATCCAGAAACTCCAGAAACTCTGCATCCTTGAATGTTTGCTCCTCCTATTTTCACCTGACTTAAAAAAGTAGAAAATATTGAAAAATATTAAGCATTGTTTTTAGTCTGGGTTAAATTAAAATATTTTTCATTTTCATTGTTCCCAGAGGGGAAAAATGTTCGGCTGCATCCACAACCTGAGAAGAAACAAAACAAAACAACAAAAACAGGTTGTAATTACAAATAAATATTTACTGTGAAGACATACAACTATATTTACTCTTTTATAAGATTGTGAAAGATTTGTTCCAGCTGAAGAATGGATTAAATTAATCAGTCAATGAAATTGGGAGGATTTCTCCATCCTGGATCAGTGATAAGCCTCACTGAGGAATTCATGTACTCACAGAAGAAAAAGCAGGTTGCGACCATGTTTATGCACACTTGGACACTAATAATACTGAATGTGTTGGCGTCTAAGGGATCAGTTATGATGCCGGATAGAGCCTACAAACAGATTCTCTACCAGGTGAACCACAGAAGGGAGCATTAAATGCACAAGACAACTCTGCTGTTTTTTCTCTAAAATCTATAATAAACATAATTTTGTACCATATTACTAGAGTTGCATTTGTCTCCATTTATTGCTGTGCTTGAAATCTAAACAAAAAAAGAAAAAGAATAAACAAATTAATCAG
Organism: Melanotaenia boesemani; assembly: GCF_017639745.1. Taxonomy (NCBI): domain Eukaryota; kingdom Metazoa; phylum Chordata; class Actinopteri; order Atheriniformes; family Melanotaeniidae; genus Melanotaenia; species Melanotaenia boesemani. The sequence continues at coordinate 32,370,971 of NC_055691.1, forward strand.
TTCTGAATGAAGCATCATACCCTAACTGCAACCATCAAAACTTAGACCTCCTTCAGATGTGACATTAACTGCTGTGATGGGCGGCATGTTAGTAAAATAAGCTACCAGTACTGAAAAAGTCAACCCAGTGAATGAATGTAAGCTGCCAGTTGTCATAAGAATGCAAAAAGAC